>NC_137273.1:32941243-33303743 GCF_053477335.1 Acartia tonsa
TTATTTTAGATGCCATACTTAAATGTTATCACTGAACAAATAAACTTGCAACACATTTAATAAAAGAGATTGTATTTAAGAAATATAATATTAATCAAATGTTATCAATCACCAAGCAAATTAATAATTCTTTCTGAATGCCATAAAATTTTTCTAATTCAACAAAATATTACCTAATAATACTATTATTATCAAATTAATAACTGATCTCCTGCACACTATTTTTATGTATTAAATTTTTGAAAGTCGAAACTCAACTAACTATATTTCTCCATACCTGAGAGCACCTTCTTGCGCAGCTCAACTTTCTTGCGCAGCTCAACTTCTGTGTGCAGCTCAACTTTCTGCGCATGGAACGCCCCACTCCTGTTAATCATTGCAGCTACCTCTCTACACCACCCCATTTTGCGCATACCAGCTCTGAGAGATAGTGCAAACTTCTTTGCAAATATGTTCACTCCCCCTTTCTCCTCAAAAGAGAGACAGCTCCACCATTCTTGCGCATACCAACTCCGAGAGACAGCGCAAAATATTTGCCAACCCCTCCCTTCCTTTATAAAGAGGGGCTACTCCACGATGATATCTAATGCATTATAACAATTTTGCTTCATGAAATTCTAAGCTTCATAAAAAATTTTGCTGAATCAACATTACTAAATCGCAATATAATTGTTTTAAAATTAAATACTTAAAACCACAATAACTGACTCAACTTTTAAAACAATTTTTCACATTTTCATCAAAATTTAATACTTTTCAAATATCTAATTTCACATTTTTATCCAATTTGATTCAATTTAAAATTAAAATTAATTTTCTTTCATTAACAATTTTACAAAATTGTATTCCTATTTCGTTATTCCATTTTCAATTCTTTATTATTCTTATCTCTGTTAGACTCCCCAACAGTCTGAAACAAAAATGAATTTTTTAATTACAACAAAACATAATCGAAAACTAAATTAATTATTTTGATTTCTATTATAACATAATCTCATAACTTCATATACGGTAATAAACAATATGTTATCTTTTCATAATTCAAAATAAACCATCAAAATAAACTATCACAGTATTAGAGTTGCTTCGTTCACTCTTTATCATTAATTTTGTTTTGTTGTTGTTTATTTACAACGCGCATAAATCAAAACAATGCCGCGTAACATGTAGAAAATGAAATAAGGTTTTAGTGGTCATAATACATACAAAACATTAATACCATAAAATGTCATCTATAATAGCACTATTCCATGCCTCAACCTCCGCTACAAGATCATCTTCATAATCGCGTACCCCTAAACCATCGACATACGCCACTTCCTTCGTATCTGCTTCATCCTTCACCCCTCCTTCAATTTCACCAACCAATTTCTTTTTATCAATGCCATTTTCATCCTTCTTAAAACTCTTTTGCCCCGTTTTATAGGGAACAAAAGGCTTGTTTCCCCACCGCAAATAGTATTTTCCTTTAGGATTAGGTAACTTTTTATCTCTAATATCAAAGCAATCCCTCATCATGTGTCCTTTTCTATTGCAATAATAACAAATAAAACCACCTTGAATTGCGCCAATTAAAGGAATAAGTTCAGCTGGTCCGCCAAATTCATCAGCTAAATCAATTTCACATTGATTTATTTCATATGAAAAATTATCTTCATCACTAACCTGATCAATAGTTACAGGATTTAACTTGGAACCAGCGCCGCCAACCATCGTTTTAGTAAAAGCCATCTGGTTTGTTGTACATCCTCTAGCCATTGATCCTGAAATTTGATTAAATTGTAGCCCTTTAACAATCAGCTGTGCTTTAACTATTAACTCTGTCCGAAACTTCGTTATCATTCGCACTTGTCCGTCACGCTCCATATCTAACGAAAATTGACGCATCTGGTTAGCCAAAAGTGGCGATAAAATCACATTACACACTTGAGAATAGAAATCCATAAACATATCATCGGTTGGTTTCGGATAAGCACGTTTCCAGAATGATAATATCTTATCAAAAAATGCATCAATCTTATCATTTTCATACTGCTTAACACACAAATACGCATCTTTACACACATTTTTCATGTTGGGTGGTAAAAATGTCTCTCGCATCTTACACAAGTACCCCTTTAATGTTAATCGTCTATTCTCCATATCTGCAGGTTTTAGCGTATAACCACAAGCGGTTCTTACACCCACACACTTGTCAAACAGAATTTCCTTGCACACTTGATGATTAGTCATATGATACTGTCTAGTAGTCATCCAAAATCTCTCTAAATAATCATCAAAGAAAATCACATCATCGTCTACTAAAAATTCAGGCGCATTCTTTCTGAACTGATCATCAAGCTTAGCACACGTTTCATTGTACCTATGAACATTCTCTTCCCCCTGCGATACGTACAAAGATCTATCTGGTACATAAACAAGAGATTTACACCAACTAACCTGTGACTCACTCAGCCCAGCCTCAAAGAAATTGAGCGTATTAAAATCCTCCGCTTTAACCTCAGAAATGGCTGGCCACCACATGAGAACTCCATTGTAGATATTATCCACAGCATCAACCTTAGACAGCTCCCAAAGTTTTATGATCTTATCTTCATGATCTTGCATTCCACCAAAAATAGCTCGAGAACCACTAGCGAACAATTTAGGCTTCTCCTCTGGTACAGATCCTCCAGCCGTCCTCTGCCAAGGCATAGAGTTATTCAAACTATTCTGCTGGGCACTATTCTGCTGGGCAATTCTATCCAAAATTCGTTGCTGGCCAGTCATAAACTCATCAACAACCGTCACATTCTCGGTTTTGATATCACTTTCAACACCAGGCACCACTATTTTAGTAAGGCGATCTTCTAAATCGTCCATACGAGTAGCTAATCCAGTAACCGCAGCACTATTAGTAGTAACATTATCCGTCAACTCTTGAATATTCGCCTCCAGCGGCGCTAGACGCCCACCCATCTCCGCCGCCACATTATCAATTCTAGTCCCAAGAGCATAAATCTCACTCTTGACCGAACCCATAAAATTAACCATATACACATCCTTCTCCTCCTGTGACATCTTCCTCCAATCAGCAATGTCCATCCTGGTCACTGCAAATATCCTGAACAAAAACCAAAAGCAAAGAAATAATACAATTAAAAGAAAATCTGAGCTATAGATTCGTACTACACTACTGCGCCAAAATGACGTGTAATAATAGTAAGAACAAACAGCTAAATATTCTAATAAAGTGTATTAATTCAAGACAGATTAAACATACAATTATAATATTAAATATAATAGCAAGGATTCACTTTTAGGTTCGTGCCGAGTCGCAGAGCAAAGTCTTGCTCCGAGACGGGTGACACAAGAACTCAAAGCTAATATACAAAATACATACAATGCTCTCAAGACAGGAAGAAAGGGACTATACATCACATAATTATTGAAGTAAAAAGTAATTTTAGTAAAGTTGTACAAAATGCAAAATACTTCCAATATGACATATTTCTTTGTATTTTGTTTATCATTATTGTTGATGTACATCAATTTTTTGGCCATTGTCTTATCCTCTTTGATCCCTGGTGGTATAGGAAGCAAGAAGCCGAAAAAACAATCTGAAGCAACTACAAAATTAATAAATATAATAAGTTTTATTAAGAATTGTTGAATAAGCAGGAGCAAAAACAAATAGACTATAAATATTCACAATATACA
Source organism: Acartia tonsa (assembly GCF_053477335.1). Lineage (NCBI taxonomy): Eukaryota > Metazoa > Arthropoda > Copepoda > Calanoida > Acartiidae > Acartia > Acartia tonsa. The sequence continues at coordinate 32,944,943 of NC_137273.1, forward strand.
CGCCACGCTATATATATACTTACAATTTTTTTTACATCAAATTTATTGTTTTGTTCCCCAAAGTTCACAGTAAACATTTGCAATTAGTTTTGTATTATTTACAACAGTTCTATATTTGTAAAATTTTTCATGCAGAAAATTGCATAAATATTTTAAGACTTTTTAGCAGATAAAACAGCCTTTGCAAATCAGAAAATTAATCTGATTGTCTGGGTACTATATGCTCGATACATTAAATGCATGGGAATAAAACAGTAAATAGTTATCTTCATTGGCATATACGGATTTTAAAAACTCCACAAGAATTAACAATACCTTTAGGGATTTAAGTTTTAATGATATGAAATAAGCATTGATGTGGGCTGTGTTAATATGTTCAGATAGTTGTAGGTTGTGTAAGCCACATTCAAAGGAGTTTGAAACATAATATCATACTTCAAAACAAAAGTTTGTAGGTAATAAATGAGTAATTCTCTAACAAATGTTCCTCACAACTATGTTCATTTATGACTTTTGGTCACATGTATACATATTTAAATTGAATGATTTTTATTATTGTTAGAGGGGGGGATTTTAAATTCAAAGGTTAACTATTTTGATTTCAGGAGTTGGTAAAGGGTGTGTTTGACACTCCCCTACACCCCTTTACACTCTACTCTTGTTAAAAATTCTTTATACAGGGCATTTTAAAAAAACTGTGTTTTTCAAATTTGGGAAACAACCATTAGGAGTACAAAAAAATAATTATATGTCAATATTCTCTTTAAAAATATGCATCGAAATTGTTACAGGTGTTTTTTAATATCTCTGAAAATAATGGCGCATTTTAAAGCATAAATATTTCAAACGATGCGTATGATGTTTTTTTCTGGTAGAATTTTGTGCCTTAAGGTTGGTTTTCAAAAATTCATTCACTTGAAAACAACATCTTAATACGGCCATTACAATTTTCTGCAAATTACACGAAAAATTTCATTTAAAATTCCCTCACTGAAAACAAATATTCAGTTTTTCATTTTGTATACTTAAGAAACATGACCTTCAAAATTGCTCATGTTCGTAAATCCCCACCCCTCATTTATTCCTATAATCCTTTAATTTGATTGACAGGTTAAGATATAAACTCATAATTTATCCATAATTTGTAATTAAATGCTTTAATAAAAAAAATCAAACTTCAATAAGTTTTTTGTCCTTAGAGATTTTTTTGTCAAATAAAAAGGAGTTTTTTTCTTTTTACAATAACCTACGTTATAAAAGAAGATTATTTTACTGCAAATGCATCACAATCAAGAAATGTGAAAAAATGACAAATTGCAGTTTCTTAAAAATGCTTTTGTGAGGAGCTAAAAATCATTTCACCTTTAAAACTCATTAAGGTACTTTTCTTATACCTTTTTCTGAATTAATATTGAAATTCTAAAATTTTTTTATACATAATAGAAGAGTTATTTTAACTTTTCTTTACAACATTTTTCACATAAAGCATTTTTGGAAACTATGTTCTATCATAGAGGCCGTATTTTTAGAGATAATGAAAAACACCTGTTATAAATTTGATGTACTTTTTTTACAGAGAATAAGGACATATAATTGTTTTATCTGTATTCCTTCTGGTTGTGTCAGAAAAACACAGTTTTTTCTGAAACACCGTGTATATTTAAACTTCAGATGAGCTTGAAATTTCTTTAGATATTTAACATTTTGAACATTAGTATGGGAATAAGCAATAACCTGATAAAAAAAACGGCAGCATTTCATTGCTATGCACAGTTAGGACTTTTAGAAAAAAGGGGTGTCTATAATTCCAAAAATCTGAAAAATGACAAATGTTTATTTTCGCCTGATTTTACTATCCTATTTTGACTTCCTGTCTATGTAAACCTTGACTAGACCTAATGTTTTGTATGAATATATAATAGATAGAGTAGGCATATTTGTTTTTCAAATAACATAATATATATGTATGTAGACTTATGAAATGAAGATAGATAGATAGATAGATGAATGGATAGATAGATAAATATAAATATATATGTAGATATATAGATAGATAGATAGATAGATAGATAGATAGATAGATAGATAGATAGATAGATAGATAGATAAATAGATAGTTAGATTTGGAGATAGATAAATGTATGGCCATTAATACATTAATATGCAAGATATGCAAGATAGCTGCGCCTATAATTTGTCATATTTATGTCTAACTTTCAGTTTTCTGATGACAGACTAAGATTGAAAATGTCTATTCTTTGTGTTGGGATATCGAACATGCATGTTATATAAATCTTTTTTCCCTCACTACGTGACTATGTTATGTACTTTCAGCATAGAAAAATTATCTCTTTCTCCTTATTATTAACAACTTTCTGCGGATGGCGAGATGAAAATTAAATTTAAAAAGATTAATTTCAGTTATTTGATCTAAAGTTAATTTTTTTATTATTTTGTTTTAGCTTTTAACACATTAAAATGTATGTCCTTGTTTTTTTTTGGGTTTGAACTACATAGATTTAAGATCACAGAACTCTTTCACTAAAAATGTACAGTAAAATAGACAAAAAACAATGATGACAATATCCACAAAAGTGAAGCTCAAAAAAAGGAAATCAGACTAAAAAACATCAATGAGTAAAATGAACCATTGACAAAAAATTAATCTCACTAATGATAAACATAATTAGACCTTATGTAAAATAAAACTAAACATAATAAACCAACCAATCAAAATTCAATGAAAGTACCCAGAGTTTTAAGCCAACGATTCAGAAAACGTGATAATAAAACCTTGCGTACTAGTGTAATAAACAGTTAAATTTCCCATTACTTCCTGAGAAAAACCGCATTTAGAAGTCTAAACAATCGGTCATTTTCGTTTTAACGATTCATTGGTATGATATTTTTCTTTTACTTAAATACATTCTGTACAAATATTTTAAAATGTTCTCTACGTCCAAAGACTAGTTTATAGGTCAACGACTTTGTCATTAAAGATGTCAGAATTACTTTAGTTCTGAAGAGTAAAGGAGTAACAAGAGGTATGAACTAACAATAACATCCTACAGAAAATACATACAATTGTTATTGTGTGTATTTATTTGTACGTAACCTTAGGTTCAAATAGATACAAAAGTACCAATTTTATATGAGGATTATTTTTACTTATTTACTTATTACTATCGTTCAAATAAAAATAAAAATAAAAAAAATTGTTTCTACTTTTTTTAGATGTGATTTTTTGGGGGATTGATGTATCCATCCCCCAACTATCTATAAACCTTTTTTGGACCTTTTTGGACCTAGGAAGCTTCACTATAAAATAGAACCATTTCGCCCCAGCGGTTAGCAAGATATAATACAATACGATACAAGAATTTTCAGTAGGGCTTAGAACCAGATCTAATGAAGCGGATATTAATCGGTTATGAAGCCTTACTGGAAAAAATGTCCCCTGCCAAAAAAGACCCGCCAAAAATTGTCTTGTTTAAGCTTACCACCCTCCACCACTAGAAAAGTTTAGACCAATATATCAGCGCAGTATAATCACAGGAATCAAGGGTTTGTCATTGAATAAAATTTTTATTTAGAAATGAATATTTTCCCTGTAATTGAGAAATCTTTAATTAATATTTGTTGAATTTCAGCATTAAAATCAAAATATATTAGTTTGGACTCTACAAAAATTATGTACATTATATAAGAGCCTTGCCTTCAGTTCTATAGCATGGTGCTTTCTCTCATAAAGTGCTCCCTTCCCCTTATTTTCTAAATAAATTTATATTAATTAAGAGGAGATATTATTCTTATCCCATAGGGGGATCCCAACCCTACAGGGTTACTCAGAATTATTTCAACCTAACTTAAAAACAAGCAATCAAAAAACCTACTTATTTTTGATTTATTTTAAAAAGGGTTTTGTGCTCAACAAGAAACTTTGAGGGAAAACACAAAGATATTTTGTCTCTTTATACCTGATTTTATTTTGCACTAAAACTTAGACAATTTGTGTTCCACTTTTAATGTTTATACATTGTGACAGAAAATATTTGATTCAGGCAAATTTAAGGAGTTGAAATGATTCAATTACGAAAATAAACACACCCTTACATCCACACAAATTAGGGGGGATATCATCCAGTAAATTATACTGGTAGCCAAAGTTTTAAAAACAAGTTTTCATATTTGTTAGCTCCAAAACTTTGGAATTGAATTTTAGATTGGTTGGTTCCTAATTAAAAAATAAAAAACTTTCAACCAATAATTTCAAGAATTTTGTTTATCATCATTGGAGATTGTACATCAATTTATCGTCAATATACATAAAAAAATCAACACATTATTTATATTTTTTGTAGTATTTTGCAAACAACCCTAGTTTTTAATCTGTGCAATAGTTAAAAGAATATTTAAATTAGGTTTGAGGAACCTAATTTTTTCTTCGTTTTTACTTTTAGTTTTATTAGCGGCCTTGCTCCTAGCCTCTATGAGAGGACGGGGAAGAATAAAACCACCTAAAGATAGCTCAAAGCTTCTCTGAAATGTATAATCAATTCGGACCAGCAATTTCTAACATTCTAAACTTCAGAGCAAGGACTTCAAAGGGGGGCATCCACCTTTAATAACCTTCCGACCCCAATAAGATTTTGTAACTAATGTAAAGATTCTTAGTCATAGGTATCATCATAGGTATTCAAAGATATTAATGGATACACATAAGAAGAAAATCTATGAGTCACCACCCGCCAAATAGCCTAAAACCTTCCAGCCACTCAACAGTTTACGAGACATACACACACACAAACATCTTACTGCATCATAAATATATGAATTGATGATTAAGCTACAGAAAAAGACAAACAAATAAAAATTCCACTGCTCCACATAATTAAATGATTTATATTCAATCACGAAATTCAGGAATATAGGCACATCATTATATAAAAGTAACAGGATGTCTGTCTTTATATTTGAACTTAATGAACTCGCTAACTGCCAAATAAATTGAATGGTTCTCCTTTACAATGTAGCTTCTCATAGATCCTCACCTAAATAAAGTGCCCTAAAGTAAATATCTTCTGGACCTATGAAAAGCTTTACTGTGGAGGAGAACCATATCTGCAGGATAAGAGGAGACATTAGAACGTTAAATACACCAGTCCCCAAAGTTTTATAATAGCGTTTTCTTATTCGTTGGCATAATAACTTTGGGAACTTTTATTGAGTTTTGATTGGAATCTCCAAACGTTTCATTCCTTAATTGTAATCTACAGACTGGGCAATTTTGTGTATAATCATTAGGGATGTACATAGATTTATCATCCATTGTCTTATCCCTTTAGATCCCTGCACATCTGTTTAACTGTTAGGGAGATCCTTCGGTACAGAAAAACACACGCACGGACCTGCTGTTACTTTCAAATAAGGATTAGTTGGTTCACTCTGATTGATCTGTTTAAACTCTGTCTTTTCAAACTTTTAAAAAAAGTTTTCAGTTTTAGTTTGATCTTTGCAGGGAGGGTAGGACAATGTAAGTTAGATTTATCTTCATTTATTTCTTTTCCCTAATATAAACATGCTACAAAAGGCATGATTTAACCTATGAGAATTAATTATTTCCCCTTGTCTTATCCCTGGGTTTTTGACAAAATTGAATATTTAAAACTGCTAAATTGGTAGATGTGTTTAAATATGTTAATTACAAATTAGGAAATATTAAAGAAAGCGAAACTTCTAAATAACCAAAGTCTGCCCCATTTAGCAACCTTAGGCATTTATTATTGTTGTTATAAATTTTGATGCTGAACTTATTTACTTGGCTACTAGTCCTAACATTTTATAGTATCCAGGTATAATTAAAACGAGCGGTTTCGCCTCTTTCGGGAAAATAAGTTTTTAAGGGAAAAAAAGTCAACCCTTTTTTTCAATTTTAGTTTTTAACAAATGTTGGCAGGTGGGTCGTTTAGGGGTGATACCTTTTTGGAGGGTGGCGGTACCCTCCCCTAAAATAGTGTTGAAAAATACTTTCCAGGAACCGGTTCATCGGTTAGCAAGATCCTTCAGTACAGACAGATACACAGAAAGACAGAAGGATCTCCTGTTACTTTTATTTAGGGATTAATCATTTCATGAAATAATTTTTTTAAGCAAATAAAGTAAGACAAAAATAAAAAAATATAAAATATGTTTTTCGTCATGAAAGGGTTGAGATGTTGAAAATTTTGAGTACAGAAAATGATCAAATATATTCATTCTAGATTTGAGTCGCGAAGTATAAGGAAGTGTGTATTTGTTAGGTGAGTAGTGGGTATTTAACATATTAACAATTAAATGCTGCTAACAATTCCATTTGATTTGACTTTTTTCTGCTTTACTTGAATGCTCAAATAACCTTTGAAATAATAAATTCTGTTTAATTATGATTATTGTTCTTTTTATTAAGTGTATTATTTTAGTTGTTTATTTTCCTAACGCAGTGGAAAATAAGCAAATAAAGTAAGACAAAAATAAAAAAATATAAAATATGTTTTTCGTCATGAAAGGGTTGAGATGTTGAAAATTTTGAGTACAGAAAATGATCAAATATATTCATTCTAGATTTGAGTCGCGAAGTATAAGGAAGTGTGTTTACCCACCCTGCCCTCCCGTAGGTAAATGAATATATTTTAAAGTGATTAAGTTATGAGTCTATATGTAAATTTTCTAAAAAATTAATTTTTATATAATTTATCTTTAATCATAAAGTTGTTTTATTCAAATATTTAAAGCAAATAGGATTATGTGAAAAGAATATTAACATTACGTGGTTTTTGAGCATAAAGATAAATAAGATTATTAAGTGTGAATATGAAAGAACAATTTATACATAGTTTATAAATATTGCAGTATTTCCGAGACGAAGACTGGTATTTGTTTTGGCAGAAATAATTGGATATGCCTATATACCAGGTAAATGATAAATATAATATACCCACTATCTCATATACAGTATACACATTTCCTCTGAATTAATGATTAAATTTCAAGATAAGTTTATTTAAAATTTTATTTTATTTTTAATTTTTATTGGGTGACATTTTGATGTAGACTTTCTTTTTATTTAAATATTCTGAATAGTTTAACATAGAAAATTGAGTAGAAGATGTGACAAATTAACTTAAATAATTTAATTCTAACCAGTACTCGTCTTATGATTAAAATATTGGCAATTACTACATACATGCATAATTGATAAACTATTCTTTGAAATTCATTGATAAATTATATAAACATTCAACTGCATTACATAATGGTATTTAGTTTTAGGACATTATAAAAATTTTATTTTATGGATATAAACAATATTTTATATTTATTTAGAATGGTGGGACGAGAAAAATTCATTTCCGAGAGGCCTACTGTATCCTCCAAAGCGGTCGTCCGTAAGCGATTTCCAAGCCACTCACGTAGCCGCTCCCGTAGCCACTCACGTAGCCGTCTCAGAAGCCGTTCAAGAAGCCGCTCCAAAAGCCGTTCCCGAAGCAATTTGCGTGGCCGCTCCAAAAGCCGTTCACAATCCCGTAATTATCAACGTAGCCGATCCCGTAGCTATACACGAGGCCGTTCATGTACCAAGGGGTCTAAGAACCGTTCAAGATCACCATCCCGCCGTCGTTCTGTTTCTGTACAAGATCGTTCTGGAAACCTTGATACCCACACATTTAAAGGGCGAATATAGGTTTGATATAATATGAGCTTATTTCAAAGGTGCCATTATATAGATTATAAATAACTTAAGGATATTGACATATCTAATTGTATAAGTCTGTTTATAGCTTAAAACCTTTCTAACTCAAGATAATATTATGTAATAAGTGTGGTTCCCTAAGAACTTAATTACCCTAGCATCACACAAGGCTTTGTAGCAAGGTTGAATTAAGAAGCTTTCGTTAAAGGATAGTCGTAATAACGTGGAAACCAATTAATCAGGGGTAAATATACCCATCTTCTACCTTAATACAAATTATATAAAGTAAAATATTTAAAAGTTTAAAAAACCATCAAATAATTTAAAAAGTGAAAAAAAAATAATTGATAAAATTTTCTTGGAGGAAGAATGATTTCAAATCCCTGTTTTTTTAAGGTTCGTGTGTGTGTGTGTTAAAATTGCGTACATTAGGGTTTTTATATTTTCCAGAATTAACCAATGATCTTTGTACAGAAAATAAACTTTAAGACGTATTATCTACCCTCGTCAAAACTATTGGTGCACTTCTACGCAAATTATTTCTACGCTTTTTAAAAATTGAATTAAAGAGTATATAATCTAAATTAATAAACATTTAAATTATCATTTAAGATGCGTGCCATTGTAATAGTCAATCAAACTTAAGCAAAATAGTCAAAAAAAAGTCTTGTAAAGGGCTAAAATAAACCGTTTGTCGTCAATCTCATTTATCATATGTTCAATTGAAACAGAAAATTGCAAAATCTACTTAAGGATTTTTTTGAATTTTTAAATTTGGCATAGATATTCTAAAAGTATGAAATGGCACCTTTCATATAAGCTCATATCATATGGAACCTATATTCGCCCTTTAAAACTATTATTCAAAAACAACAACAAAAAATCGAAGAGTTGCTCTGTTCTCAACGTCAGGAACTTGAGGAAAAAATTGATTCAAAGTCAAATTTCCGTCAAAAAAGAAATGAGCGCCAGTATAGTTTTAATACCAAAGTTTTGAATTTACTTGAACGTGCTAAAAAATTGATGAAAGACGATGACAAAAAGAGCGCGTTATATGAAATAAAAGAAGCCATACAAGTTTTACAAACTCAAAATGAAGATATTTTAATTGCTGATTCATCAAAATTTGGTTGGCTAACAGTCTCAAAATTCCGTGGAAAAGAAAAACTACCTTCTTCAATTCAGAAGCAAATACAGAAAATTGATAACAATCTCGATAAATATGCCTCCAAACCAAATTACAAGAAAGGAGGCCACAAGAATTTTAGACAAACAAATTCACAATCTACAGTGCAAACTAATCGTCAAACGAGAAAGGGACCGGAAGAAACACTACAATACCTTAAAACAAGAAAAAGGTCCGGTTTATGTACCTTCTGCTCTGAGAGTGGACACTTCTGGAAAGAATGCGCTTCCTACTGGTCCGAGGTCAACAAATCCCGTGATAAAGCAGATTGATTCTGTAAAACCTATCCCTCATTCCTGGCAACAACCTGTTACTTCTTGGTCTCAAATTTCACATAAGTATAATATTCAAGATTCAAGGTATGATGAATTTAAATATTTACAATTTCTTGACATTAATAATGAGTTTGTTGATAATTATGTCCACTATCAACTAGGTAATAAAGATCCTATAATTTATGATAGATTAAAGCATCATGTAGAATTTTGGAAAACTTTAAACACACCTAACTGGCTACTTGATATTATTTCTTATGGATTTAAAATAGATTTTCATACCCCACCGCCAAGAATGTTTTTTCCTAATAGTAAAAGTTGTTTTGAAGGAAACAATTTTACCTGGTTAACAAATACTATAACTGAATTTTTGGATTATAACTTTATTTCTGAAGTGACTGAAATTCCCCATTGTGTCCTCCCATTACAAATTGCGCAACACCCAGAAAAACTTTCTTTGATACATGATGAATCGCCCCTTAATGCTTATGTAAACAAGAAAAGTTTTAAACTAGAAAATTGGGATTATATTTTTTCTTATGCTAGAAACGCTTCTTATGGTATCAAATTTGATTTTAAAAAGTTTTATTTTCATTGTCATATACATGAAAAATATAGGACATATTTCGGATTTAGTCTTTTTTATAAAGGTAAAATAAGATATTTTCAATTTAATGTTTTACCTTATGGTTATTCTTTAGCACCTTATATTGCACGACATCTTTTGAAACCATTAATTTTAAAATGGCGAATTTTGAATATTTTGATAGTAATTTATTATGATGATGGTATTTCAATACATAAATCTAAAGAATTTTTGGAAAAAGCTTCTTTGCAAATTTTTTGTGATTTATTACGCGCTGGGCTAGTGCCCGGTATTTCTAAATGTATTTGGGCGCCTTCAACTAAACTTGATTGGAATGGTTATACATGGGATTTTAAAAAAGGGATATTTTACGTTAAATCTAGACGTGTAACAGATTTTACTTTTTTATTATCTGAAACTTTAAAAGTATGGCCTAGAGTTACATATCGTACTGTTTCACAAATAGTTGGAACTGTGAATTCTATGGCACCTGTTTTTAATGGGAAAGAACAGCTTAAAAGTAGATTCCTTCAATCTATTATTAATATACGCCATTCAAAAAATTATAAATGGGATGATAATATTCGCACAAATATCTCTGACATTATTCATATTGCACATTCTGAACTATTATTTTGGCTTCACAATATAGACTTGTATAATACTAGAGTATTTAAACCACAAATACCAACGAGAGAAGGTTGGGTAGATGCGAGTAGTTATGCTCAAGGTGGTTTAATACTAGAATGGAATAATGATAGGTTTGTTAAAGCCCTATCCATTGATTCTATAAGCCAAATTAAAGAGAAATATAAAGAACGTAATAATATCTATGAATTGACGAAAACTGTGCAAGAAACATTGTTTAGGAAAGGCACTGTTAAAAATATTGAAATTTATTATGAAAAATTTACAGTTTCTCAACAATCCAAAGATTCGAATGAAAGGGAACTTTTGTCTGCTTTTAATATTTTATATAGTACAAGGCATTTTTTTGAAAAACCAAATGTTAACTTTACATCTAGATAATCAATGTGCTGTTAGTACAATTTTGAAAGGAAGTGGTAAACTTCGTTTGCATAAATATGCTTTAAAAATTCATGATCTATGTTTAGCGTATAATATTACTTTGAATGTTGTGCAAATTCCAAGATATATCAATAATGTTGCAGACAGATTTTCAAAATGTTTTGATAACGAAGACTATTCTGTTACATCTCTATTTTTTAGAACAGTTCAAAATGCATTTAATGTTACTTGTTCTTTTGACAGATTTGCAAATAATTTAAATAGGAAAATTGAGAATTTTAACAGTGCCTATTCTTGCCCAGGTTCTTCGGGCATTGATAGTTTTCAGTATAATTGGGGTCTACCACATATTAATTGGCTATTTCCTCCTCCAAGACTTATTCTAAAAACTATTAATCATTTGTTAAATTGTAAAGGAATAGGTTTACTTCTTACCCCTGAATGGGAAAACTCCTCTTTTTTGCCTTATTTACGAGTCATATTACAACAATATGGAAAATGTAAAATGTTAAGATTTAAACCAGAAAATGTTTTTATTAAAGGATCGGACCCGACTTCTTATTTTGGACCTGATTTTAATTCAGCTGTTCTAGTTTGGTATCTTGATTTTACTTAAATTTCTTCTATCATTTTAGACTATTTTCCTTCGGATACCGGTATGGACTTCCCACCAACATTATTGAGAAATCACCTAAATTTCAAGCCCTATCCTGCTTACCTGTAAGAGACCAGAATCGTTTGATTGAAGCGGATCTTCAAGGTTACAGTCCTAATACACTCAAGTCGTATGAATGTTGTAAACATTTTATTGAATTTTGCCCGGAATTTCCTATAAATATTGTTAAGCTAAAATTATATTTATTAAATGAAGCAGAAAAAGGTCGTTCATTTCTTGTTTTACAACGTATTATTTCTGCCATAAATTTTGTTTGTGATTTTTTGGAATATCCTAAAATTGATACTGTAAAAATCAGAAAACTTAAACGTTATTTACGTAAAATAGCCAAACCACGCAGGCTTGTACGTAAAGGTTTTCAAAAATATCATTTGAATTTATTATGGAAAAATGTATGTAGATATAACATTAAAAATTTAACTTTAATTGAACTTCGTACTTTTGTAATGATAAATGTTTTATATTACACTGGGACACGTTTTAGTTGTGTTCAAAATATTAAACTAACTGATATTGTTTACAAGGATGATTTTTTGCATTGTAAAATAGCTAAATCTAAAACAGACCAATCTGGGGAAGGCCATGTAGTTTATGTACCATATGTTTCTAATTATAATCCAATTAAACTTATATGTATGTATTTAAATGTTAATTTTGCGAATCCATATTTATTTCCTTCTTCAAAGTATGACAGATTGAATAAATCTTGGTTTTTTCATCCAATTAATCCTATAAGCTACAGCACTGCTTATAGACAATTCAAATTATTTTTGGATAAATTTGGTTTGAATTCTAAGTCTTTTGGTTTGCATAGCCCTAGAATAGGGTTTACAACAGATTTGTTTGAAAAAGGCGTCCCTTCCGACGTCATAGATCGTGCTGGACGTTGGTTATCGAAATCAACGAAATTTGGATATTGCAAGCATGAGGAAACTTATTTTAAAAAACACATAAAACGCTTTGTTTCCTCTTCATGATAATACGTTGCAATTTTATCTCACAACTTATCATTGTTTTTTGTACATATGCTTTACTTGAATGCTCAAATAACCTTTGAAATAATAAATTCTGTTTAATTATGATTATTGTTCTTTTTATTAAGTGTATTATTTTAGTTGTTTATTTTCCTAACGCAGTGGAAAATAAAACCAGAATTAAAACATCTAAATGTTAAAATTGGATGTATGGTCTTTCTAGCAACTAAATAAACTAAATAGTTAACAATGTACCTATTGTTACAGAAGTTATCTCATATTTGAATATATAGAATTACAGACTAATCTTATAAGTATAAATGCTTTGCTGTATATAACACAGCCCTGGCCTAAGTGTGTATGTACTAAAATCTTTGTAGAGATTAAATTAAATATGTGAAGTAAAGTTTTGATATTTTGGCCGCTAGCTGTTTAATAACTAACATTAAAGTGAGAAACATTGAACTTCTCGTTAACTTTGGTTTAACAAGCATGACAACATTCATAAAAGCAAGCTCGAAGATTAGGTACATTAAAAACGAATAGTAACTCTTTTAGAGTGTTAGAACTTTTCAGGCATAATATTAATATGTAAGATTACTCAAGTCAAAAAGGACTTACTTTCAATTTTAGGGTTTGATTATAGAGATGCATCGCTTATATGTTTCTTGTTGTCCTAGGAAGCAGTATTCTAAAAATTAAATGAATAAGATAATTATATTATATAAATCAGCCTGTTTTAAATGGACGTGTGAACTTTCTGGTAACGATTAAAGAGTTGCTATTTTTTCTAAATTTTGCTTGAATGTTATAGGAATCATAATGTAATAAAGTTTGAAATCGATAGGACAATTCTAACATGTATATGTATATCAACCAAAACAGCTGGATACGGACGTACGTATGGAATGACTGGTTTAAATTATAAAAACAGCTTCACTTTTTAAAAGGACGACAGAAATCATATAAAGCATAAAGTAGAAATTATCCCAACTGCTGCTTTGTCAGGTGCATGTTGATGTGTTAAAAATAACAAGATTGTTTTGGCCCATATACAGATTTTACTTATTAACATTCACTCACGACAACAATTGTTGTTTTTAAGGTCGGTTGTCTAGCAAATTGATGTTAACCGTTAACGCGTTGCATGGAATTGGTACACAAAAAAACTTATTGGTGTATTAGCTGCGCCATAAGCTTTTTGAAGTTATGCATTCAAAGGGGTAGAGGAAACAGAAAAAATAGCCTAAAACCATAGGACTTAAATATAATAAATAAGTTACCATCCCGTGACCTATGTAAACCTTTGAGAACTTATATCATGGTTCAGTATCGAAAGTCTAAGCTAAAGACAAAAATGCTTAATTAGTGTTAGTTTGACTATAGTAACACATTTGATAACACTTAATCTAAGTTAAAAATCTAATAGGAGCAGAAAAAGATGAGACATTGACACGTGAATTATAATAGTATTTAAAATATGATCTATCATTCGTGGGCTTCAAAACTGTGAGTACTCATAATAATTCTTGATTAGTTGCAGTGTGCGAACTTTTGCACCAATAAGTTTTATAACTTTTATAATATTAGCTTATAGCAATTCTATTAGCAATAGAGAAACGAACGCATCAAGTAGTTAATACTTAATACTATGATTATTGTTTCTGCAATTGCTCCATCCTTGAATACCCAATGCATAGTTTAAAAGTTTAAAGATAAGGGAAACTTGAATTGACTCAAATATAATTTCTCATAATAAGTACCAGAGAATAATATTATTAGAATTCATTCAAAATCATCTGTCAATTTAAGATTTAAGCCTAAATAATTTTTCTTTTAAAATCTAGACTATAACTTTTCTATAATTAGGTTCGGTCCGTACGTCCGTCCGTCCAAGATAGTTAGCTTTTATTCGTTAATTTAGGCATGTTAGAATTGTCCTATCGATTTCAAACTTTGCATGGTGATTTCTGTAGTAGTTAGGTACGATTTAGAAAGCGTAGCAACTCTATAATCGTTACCAGAATGTCCGTACGTCCATTTTAAACATGTTGATTTTTTACTTTTTTAATAACAATTTTTTATGTGATAAAATCATCCGATTGATCTGATTTTTTGATTACTGATTCCTATTACTATAAGGTACGATATTATGAGCGAAGCATCTCTATAATCAAGTATTAAAAATGTCAGTATGTCCTTAAACATAATTCTGTATTTAAGAAGTTTTGCAACAAATTTACGTATAACTTGGTCAAACCCTATATATTCATATTTTGTATATTCAGTTCTGACACTCAACAAAAGTTAATGTTCGTCTGTCATATCGTTTCAGAGCTTCGCTTTTATGGATGTTGTCATCCTTGTTAAGTCTTTAATTTCTGTTGGTTATATAATCTACAGTATGTAAGCAGTTTTGCAGTCTTGATGCATACTGTCTTCAAAAGCTTAGAATGTGTACTTTTTATTATGGTTAGGCCGGATATCCGGTCTGGCCGGTTATCCGGCCGTATATCCGGCCATTTTCAATAGCTGGCCGGATACGGCTGATTTTTGACGCCGGATATCCGGTAAATTGCCGGATATCGAACTTTGGCCAGATATCCGGCCGGATATCCGGTATCCGGCCAAAAAAGTATCCAGCCCAACCTTACTTTTTATGACAATGAAATGCATTCTCTATAGGCTTTGCATATACTGTACATTATCTACTGAAACAGACATTCCATGATTGACAAATTAAAAAGATGTACTTCTTTTCAGGGATATAAAGGGATAAGATAATGGTCGATAAATTGGTTCTACTTCCCCTTACTAGATTGTTATTAGTGGACACACAACTTAATAAATCAAACAATCAAAATACAATAAAAGTATCCAACGTTTTTAGGCAAGTGAAGAAGCACATGATTATAGAACTTTTGGGTACTAGTGTAGTAAACAGAATAATAGTTTTCTTTATTTCTAGATTTTACGATTCTTTGGTTAAATTTGATATTCTATTTAAATTAAGATTAACTCACACAGAGAGTAAAAGCGAAATACAAGTCAGATAAATTAATTTTAGTTCATTATACAGGGTGTCTCAAGTATAATATAGAAATACAAGTCAGATAAATTAATTTTAGTTCATTATACAGGGTGTCCCAAGTATAATATAGAAATACAAGTCAGATAAATTAATTTTAGTTCATTATACAGGGTGTCCCAAGTATAATATAGAAATACAAGTAAGTTAGATTAATTTTAGTTCATTATGCAGGATTACCCAAGTATAATATAGAAATACAAGTATGATAGATTAATTTTAGTTCATTATACAGGGTGTCCCAAGTATAATATAGAAATACAAGTAAGTTAGATTAATTTTAGTTCATTATACAAAGTAGCTTGATGTCTGTCTGTCTGTCCCTTAAGATCTCGGTAACCACTAAACCGATCGGATTCTACTCTTCAGGGAATATACCTACTGGTCCTGTGGGGGGTTTAGGCTATTTTCTTGGGGCGTGGGACAAGTATGATGTATATGATAAAGAATTACATC
This sequence comes from Acartia tonsa, assembly GCF_053477335.1. NCBI lineage: Eukaryota > Metazoa > Arthropoda > Copepoda > Calanoida > Acartiidae > Acartia > Acartia tonsa. The sequence goes on from NC_137273.1 coordinate 32,960,942, forward strand.
CGCAATTTTTTTTTTATAATGCATGTGATAAAGATGAAGATCCACCACATGTACTACATTTTAGTTTTCAATTAACTCTTGGGGCAAAGCCCCTAGATGCTAGGGTCGAAGCCGCTAGTATATAATATAGTATTACAAGTATGATAAATTAATTTTAGTTCTTTATACAGAGTGTTTTAAGAATAATATCGAAATACAAGTCAGATTAATAAATCTATCGAGTGTAATATAGAAATACAAGATAAATTAACTTGAATCCATTATACAGGGTGTCTCAAGTATAATATAGAAATACAAGTATGATAGGTTACTTTTAGTTCATTATACAGGGTGTCTCAAGAATAATATAGAAATACAAGTCAGATAAATTAATTTTAGTTCATAATTCCTTATTTGAAACTAAAAATATTTAATTGGACACCCTGTACATAAATTTAGAAATTATATGTCACAGTTTGAAACCAAGTTTATAATTTAAATGATGGTTTTCTGTGCAAGAGTTAAAATCAGGGATATAAAGACAGGTCAATCCTTATAAAAAAAGTAACAGGGTGTATTTTTGTCTCTGTGTTATTTATACCGAAGGATATTGTTAACCAATATGGTTCTCCTTTACAATACATATAGCTTCTCACAGGTCATTGCTGAAAATGGGGGGTCGACCTGCCACCAACTCAAGTTCCCCTAGAGCCCTCTAAAGCATACTGCATGTACTTGAATTCAATGTAAATGCTAAAAAGTCTACATTGAAAAGTTGTACTAATCCTACAAAATTTCTTTAATTTGTCCAGAAAAGGTTTAGAACGGCCACAGTAAAAGTGTCTGACTATGACGTCAGAAAAAATTAACAACTAACCAATGAGAGGCCGCTATAATACTATTAATACTGGCTTCTCATTGGTTAATTGTTAATTTTTTCTGACGTCATAGTCAGACACTTTTACTGTGGCCGTTTAGAACTATTTGTCCACCCTTCCAAGAGAAATCATCAATAGAAAACAAAACTTTCGCCCTCAAGATTTGCTGCTTCTTATTATCGAAGTATCAAGTTTTCTAACGTTATCGCTGTTTTAACGGTGATTAAAGTTAGACAGCTGATTTTTTAAAGATACCCCTCACCATAGAGCATTCAGTATACAACTTACTTGGCCCTTTTGTCTGTCGGCAATTCTACAAATATATACATATTTCATTCTAAAGAATTCGTGACAAGTGCAAAGTCAAACTACAACTGCCTTTTTAAGACATCTTTTGGAGGTTAGTACTTTTAGCAGCTGGCTACAGCTAGCTCTGTTAATAATAATATAGCCAGGGTATTACTTTATAAAATACTTAATTAGTGAGCAAAGCTACACTATCAGTTACCACGCGACAATATTATCATCCTTGTTAAATGTTAATATCATAAATGGATATTAGATCTATAGTTGATCAGTATAAAAGCTAAAATACATTTAGTTGTAAAATTTGCTGGATATTCATTTAATTTCACACCTGACTGAATTCTGTATGGAAACAGGGATAAGACAATGGGTGACAAACTAATCTTCCTCAATCATTCCAAACTCTCCATTTTGTAGGGTAAGGTGGGTCGAAGGCGGTAGCTGGGCGAAGCCGGTTATTTTCCGACAACCTTATTAAAATTACATTGTTATCCATGTTCCCATCGAATGCCAAAAAAAGCATATAAGCAAAGATGTTCGTTATTACCTTGGCCACAAAAATAAGGAGTTGTAATGGTCTTGGTTTTATATAGAAATAATTTATAGAATTCATTTACCCTCTTTTAAAAAATAAAACAGCAAAAATTACCGCCTTCACCCCACCTTGCCCTAGCTTGAAAAAATATACAGTAAAGGTTTGACATAAAAATACCTTTTCTTTTTCAGACTTCTCCATCAGATTATATCTATACATTGAAGACAAAATTTATCAATAAAAGAATTAAATCATCAATTGTCCATTCCCTGAAAAATCTGTAGTGAATATAGCTCAGTAAAGGTGTTTACACCATTTAACCAGTAAATGATAATAAGTCCTACATAAAAATAATAGGATGATTGTCTTTGTGTTTTTGAAACAAAAGAAACTAAGAGAAACTTCTTCTTGTTAATTGTTTTTTCTTTAAAAAAAAAATATCAGGCAGTGGGGTGACATCTCCTACTTTATTCAAAATACTTCTAGAGGCTTACTGGGGCTTAGTACACCGCAAACTTTAATTTTTTTTCTTTCAAACAAATTATTATTGCAGTTTGGTGACATCCCCTCCCCATATAAATATACCTCTAGAGGCTTACTTCTATGTTATCTTCTATGTTTTATTCTCTTTTAATTTAAGTTACATTAAATAAACTCCTTTATAGCTCGGCCATTTATCATTTCATGGTAGATTTAAACCAAGGATGTCTATGTACAGCGAATTTTACATAGTACATTTGCAAGTAATCTAATTGAGTGCACAGGGTTTTGTTAAGGGGGTGTGAAGCTTTTAGGGATGGGGGATTAAAAAGAAGACATGTACATTTTTAATTTTAACGGGGGAAGGAGCCTCTACATCTCCTCACTTTCCCCAACACGCCAATGGAAACCATGGCTGCTTTCCCTCCAAACTTACAACTGAAATAGTCTTATTATCACCTAAATAATAAATATAGTAGTACATCTAGATCCCCAATCAGTAAATAGGACTAATTAGAACACAGTGAAGGTACAATCTGATCATACTATTGGTTAGAACAATGTGTACACATTGTGTTTAAAAGGATGAATATATTTTCATCAATATATAATAAGAGTTTGATATAAAAAGTTGAATTTCTTAATATAAGGCTAGCTTTCTGGAAAATAAATCGTTTTAAATTTTATCGCTTCCATGATTAGAATAAATGTATGACAAAATATAAATAAAGAATTTCGTCTGCCAATAATTCCTTTATAAACTTTGGATTGACAGATTATTTTAGATTGACAGTCTACCATGTATAATGCATCTATGGGTATTTTGGCAGAGAGAGAGGGGACAATAGACTGTTTATTACACTAGTCCCCGAAGTTTTATAATAACTTTTTTATTATTCATTTGTTTATCAACTTTGGTACTTTAGTGAATTTTGGTTGGTTGATTCATTAAGTTGAGTGTTTAAACGTTTCTATCACTAATTTTAATCTACAGAACGGGTAATTTTGTGTATCATCATTGGGGATATACAATAATGTAAGAGTCATTGGCTTTTCCCCCTTTCGATCTATGTTATTATGGGCTTTTAAGCCGTTACCTTATTTGAATACTTGAGAAACTTACTTTGGCTTTTGAAGTATACAAAGTCTATATGAAATACTCGATTTACATAAATCTCTCCTTTTCAAACTTAAAATGTAATAAATAGAAGAGAAATTCATAAACGTATTTTTAAGGTACTTATACTTATATACTATAAACTATGACAGGATCTATGTCAAACTGCCCTAAATTTGAAAACTGGGCTTGGCCCCAAGAGGTGATGGGAAGTCCCTATTCCTAATAATGTAACAATTCTAAATGGGGTATTCCTGTCCAGTTTTTTGTTTAGGAATGAATATTTCTTACCCGAGGGAATAAATGATGGACCGATAGGTCATCATTTATTCACGAGGGTAAGAAATATTCATTCCTAAACAAAAAACTGGACAGGAATATCATTCTCATTTCAACAAAAACTCATTTGTATGCTAGTAAAATGTGGTTTAATTTTGGTTTTTAAATTTCATTTATTTCCCTGGTATAATTTTTCTTTCTTTTAGTAATTAATAAAAATTCTAAAATCTTCCAAAAAAAATTAAAAATCTTCTAAAATCATACCAGGGATATAAATGAGATACCAGGGAAATAAATGAATATTTACATCCACTATTTAAGGGGTTGTTTATATGGGAATGCTTTTTTCTACTTCTTTTTCTTTAATTTTGGGGAGCGCTATCGGTTCAGCGGTTACCGAGATCGTAAGGTTCAGATAGGTAGACGGACGATTAGGCGTACGGACAGACATCATTCTACTGTTAATTGTAGATATAGCTTCGTTAATTCTGGTATCAAACACTTTACTTAGTTCAAACTACTGTAAATTGCAATGCGTGTTTTACAAGGTCAATAGAACGATGCCATAAGAGCTATCCGCAATGGAAGGACAAACGTAATTGACATAAATATAGGAAAGCTTCGCTTTCAATAAAAAGGTCTCATTTGAGTTTAAAATTATGTAATATGTTTGTTTAACCTATATATATATCTAGAGGTTAAAATGTGCAATGAAGCGAGGCTACTCTATAAATGAATGTTGCACAAAAATAAACTCTTTACTATTTTGCCCTTTGGCCAACGAAAAAGGATCAATTCTTTACAAATGTTAAATTTGCAGCGTGGTGCCAACAGAGTAACATCCAACAGACAATCAACCCATCAATTGCGAGACATTTGTCAGGTATTTCTAACTGTACATGATAATGAGATACACATCTTACTGGCTAAGGCTTGGTCCTAGCTTTAACTATTAGTGGCATGCGATATACATAGTATCTGTTGGGTTTACTCGTGTGCGATGCAAATTGTTAAATAAAACTAAAAATCTAATTTTGAAACTTTATCCTAAAAAAATATATGTTTTTGTTGCAAAAAAATTGAAGACGGCTCTTTTCGAATATTATTAGAAATTGCAGATTTTTTTCTTCTTTGTGTTTATCTAAGATGCAAGGTCGCATCTTAGATAATGACCTTTTTTAGCCAGAACCAAGGACAATACTTCTTTAAAGTTAGTGGTGCTAAAACTGAAAGAAAATAAACTTGCTAATATGTATTACTGCTAACAGTATCTTTATACTTTAGGACTATTCTTCAACTTTTAATACAGTGTAAATAAATTTATAGTATAGATGGTTAACCAGACAACTACCTGTTTTCCACTGTTAGAGACCTTTTCGTCTGCTAGCAAATTGCTTTTTGCTCTTTTGTAGCGACACAAGGTCCTCAAGGAGACAAACAGTCATTAAACCCCTTCCCCAACTTGTGTTTTACTATATGGGGTATATGAACACTAACACTAACAAACCGAGAAAAATATTGATATATTTTAATATATTAAACAAAACAAAAACATTATTTCCATCTTAATCTTAAATTAGGATAGTTGAAGATTTTGCGACAATAAGGAAGGTTAATTTCAGTTTTTTTTTCTCAGCTATGTGAGAAAAAAGGAAAGGGATTTCTGTCCCTCATATAATATTAATCTTAATATGTGAAGGTTTGTTGAGTATATTTTTTGGTTAGTCAATAAAGTAGAAAGTTGTAACAAAGATTTTTTGATCGCCGAGGGGTGTATTATGTTTTGAAGCAATTTCTTTATTATAACAATTTAAAAGAAACATAAAAGAATAGTTTATTCCTACGTAGTCTCGTAAAAGACTAAGAGACTTGCACATTCATACAATAACGCAAGGACGTCCAAGACATTGGTTTCAAAACTAAATTATCTTGTATTAACCTATCTATTAATTCCCAGGTTACCAATGCAGTATACTAAGACATTGGTCTCAAAACTAAATTATCTTGTATTAACCTATCTATGATATACCCAGGTTACCTATGCAGTGTCGACACACTAAGATATTGGTCTCAAAACTAAATTATCTTGTATTAACTTATCTGTGATATTCCTAGGTTACCTATGCAGTATACTAAGACATTGGTCTCAAAACTAAATCATCTTGTATTGACTTATCTATGATATACCCAGGTTACCTATGCAGTATACTAATACACTGGTCTCAAAACTAAATCATCTTGTATTGACTTATCTATGATATACCAAGGTTACCTATGCAGTATACTAATACATTGGTCTGAAAACAAAATCATCTTGTATTGACCTACCTATGATATACCAAGGTTACCTATGCAGTGTGAACACACTAATACATTGGTTTCAAAACTAAATTATCTTGAATTAACCTATCTATGATATTCCTAGGTTACCTATGTCATCACACTAATACATTGGTATCAAAACTAAATTATCTTGTATTGACCTATCTATGATGCACCCAGGTTTTCTTTGCTGTGTAGACACACTATACACTGGTCTCAAAACTAAATTATCTTGTATTAACCTATCTATAATACTCGTTGGTTACCTATACAGTGTCGACATACTAAGACATTGGTCTCAAAACTAAATTATCTTGTATTAACCTATCTATGATATTCCTAGGTTACCTATGTAGTGTCATCACACTAATACATTAGTATCAAAACTAAATTATCTTGTATTAACTTATCTGTGACATTTCTAGGTTATTTATGCAGTGTCAACACAATAATACACTGGTCTCCAAACTAAATTATCTTTTATTAACTTATCTGTGACATTTCTAGGTTATTTATACAGAATAATACATTGGTCTCAAAACTAAATTATCTTGTATTAACCTATCTATGATATACCCAGGTTACCTATGCAGTATACTAATGCATTGGTTTCAAAACTAAATTATCTTGTATTAACCTATCTATGATATACCCAGGTTACCTATGCAGTATACTAAGACATTGGTTTCAAAACTAAATTATTTTGTATTAACCTATCTATGATATACCAAGTTTACCTATGCAGTATACTAAGACATTGGTTTCAAAACTAAATTATTTTGTATTAACCTATCTATGATATACCCAGGTTACCTATGCAGTATACTAAGACATTGGTTCCAAAACTAAATTATCTTGTATTAACCTATCTATGATATACCCAGGTTACCTATGCAGTATACTAAGACATTGGTTTCAAAACTAAATTATCTTGTATTAACCTATCTATGATATACCCAGGTTACCTATGCAGTATACTAATGCATTGGTTTCAAAACTAAATTATCTTGTATTGGCCTATCTATGATATACCCAGGTTACCTATGCAGTATACTAATGCATTGGTTTCAAAACTAAATTATTTTGTATTAACCTATCTATGATATACCCAGGTTACCTATGCAGTATACTAATGCATTGGTTTCAAAACTAAATTATTTTGTATTAACCTATCTATGATATACCCAGGTTACCTATGCATAGAGAACATACTAATGCATTGGTTCCAAAACTAAATTATCTTGTATTAACCTATCTATGATATACCCAGGTTACCTATGCAGTATACTAAGACATTGGTCTGAAAACTAATATATCTTGTATTAACCTATCTATGATATACCAAGTTTACCTATGTAGTATCGACACACTAATATATTGGTCTCAAAACTAAATTATTTTGTATTAACCTATCTATGATATACCCAGGTTACCTATGCAGTATACTAATGCATTGGTTTCAAAACTAAATTATCTTGTATTAACCTATCTATGATATACCCAGGTTACCTATGCAGTATACTAAGACATTGGTCTCAAAACTTTCAATTATTTTCACAGACAGAAATAAGGCAACTAAATATTTAAAGATTTGGTCTGATACCTTTTATATTTATTTGATTATCCAAAATAGTAGAGGCTTCTAGAGGCGTATACGCTTGTAATACATAATTCCTGAATCAAGTTATAATACTATGATTGCTTAATACTCTTTATTTATTAAGCAGACGACTATCCTTGTTTAAGATTGTAAATTATGTCGATAAGCTAAATTATTAGATGCAGCAAAAAGGAAAATCTAAAAAAAATACTTTACTTCATATACCCTTTAAGTAACTTTATATACTTTTATATACTTTATAAGTAACTAACGGATACGCCCCTACTACTGGCACTTGAATAAAGGAAAGGGTGGAAGTATTTTGACCCTCAACTTCCAATTTAAGAAGAAAATATGGGGAGGGGGGTTAAAATTTCTCTTGGGAGGGTGTAGGTATCCTCCCTCACAACACTTGTAAACATTCCCTAGATCTATAAGAGGATTAACTGTAAAGTAGATCCATATCTGTTCAGCGGTTAAGTACATCCATATCGGTTCAGCGGTTAGTTAGTCCCTTGCAAACAGACACACAGTTTTCTCTGTATCTGTGGTTTTAGGGAAACTAGCCGCTGCACCACTGTTAATTAAGAGCTCTGTTTTCTAAAGGGTAGGAATGCAGACAAAGTGAACAATAAAGTATCTTCGCAACTAAAGAGAAATTAGTTTTTAGTTTAGGCTGTGTTTCCTAAAAGCATAATTGTCCTTGTTTCATAATACAAATCTCTGTCCTTAAAATCAAATTCTAGAGGAGTAAAACAAAAGAAAAAAGTTTTTGATAGGGTTCAACTTTTTTGCTGTGTTCTACTTTTTTAGACTCGCAGCTTCTGTGTGATAGGCATAGATGTTCATCTGCTAACCAAAATGAATTGAAACTAAGGGTTGGTGAATATTTTTTATGTACCTAACCCCTGCAGAGTCCCTAACCTTACAGGGACTAAACCTGTGATGTTTTAACCTTAAGGACATTTCTGACATGCTTAAATTAACAATAAGAGCTATCAATTACACACGAACGTATTAACCCATATTATAGAAAAGCATTGCTTTTAATAAGTAAAAGTTATCAACATTGAATTTTAATTTTAATTTTTCTTTAAACTTAAATTAATGATTGTAAAATTTAAAAAGTCTTGCTATTGTTTATAAGAAATTATAAAAATTAAAATTTAGAAGTTTGCTTTTACTCATATATGTTAAACGATACCTTAGTTATCATGTTATTTTAGTGGCACAGCTGAAGTATGTGCTAGCCTGTGCGTTTAATAGTCATCAAACTTGATCAATAATAAATATCCCGCGACTGTGTCCTAATTCGTAGGTAGGGGGAAGAAGGCACTCAAAAATTAGCCACGTGACGTCATAAAAATAAAGGATTATCCATCTCTTTTTAAGGGGTTTTCTTTCCCACTTCTCCTCTCACTTCCCTCATTTTTATGACGTCACATGGCTGATTTTTAAGTGACTTTCCCCCCTACATACGTAGCGCATCCGCTCGTTGTCGGGAGGGTGATAGGTTTTAATCTTGGCTGAACAGTAACACACCGCAACATAAATAGTCAGAGAAGGGAGAATGCCTTTCCCCAGAACAGGCGCAACTCATTACCATGCACTATAGACTTTCAGATAAAGGTCCAGCAATTAAGCAAGATTCGGGTTATTCAAAATAAATGTAGGAAATGTAATTAACTGTATCTCTCCGATTCATTTCCACCGTATTATAGCCGGATCTGGGCCTTACTGAATAAATCCTAAAGTTGTTTTGGGGTCACACAATAAAAATAATTCTTATCTTAATTTACGCATCTTTTTGTTAAATAAAGATAAAGAATAGTTATTTATCGCATTGTATTTTAAACAGCTTTCAGCGGATATCAATATAAAAATATAAGATTTAAACAAACCAAAGCTCTGTTATAACAAAAATTGTATTAATTTTATGCTTTTATTAGGGTTGGGCCGGATATCCGGTGTGGCCGGATATTCGGCCGGATATCCGGCCATTTTCAATATCCGGCCGGATACCGGATATTGAAACTATCCGGCCGGATATCCGGCTCAATAATTTTTTATACTTTACACCAAAAATCTCTGCTTTTTAAAATTTTAAATGGCTATAATTTTCTTATTATTGAAGCTAGAAGAACATTTTTTCTGAACAACATTAACTTTATGTAAATTTATATAAGATTTCTGAAAAAAAAATTTTTGCTACCTTAGTATCTGGTAATTTGGCCGGTTATCCGGTCGGATATCCGGTAATTTGGCCGGATAACCGGATATCCGGCGTTTGAAATCAGCCGGATATCCGGTATCCGGTATCCGGCCAAAAAAGTATCCGGCCCAACCCTAGCTTTTATTTTGATATTTGTGGAAAATTGTCTTTAATACGATGCTATACAAAATTTTTCAGTTAGAACTGCTTCTAATCCAGCTGATTTCAATCGGCTTCAAAGCCATACTGGAAACAATTTTGCTTTTACTAAAAAAGTTTAAGGGTCAATAAGTGAAAATTTAGTGCAGAGATAAGGATAATACCTAACAGGAACAATTTCATAATTTAAGATTTTAAGAAAATTTTATAAAGGTTATTTCATCCAGACAAAAGAATTTACTAGTTAAACAAGGAGGGGGGGGGGGGGACACAGTGGGATCTTTTGCCAAAAAACGGGACATTAAGGGTAGACAAAAGTAAATATCAATAAAAAAGCTTGTATTTGACGAAATGATGTAATTTCTTTTGCTTTAACTCAAAAATAACATAAATTTTGCTCCTGTTAACTTCTAATGTGCATTTTGTAAGTACGTCTGGCGGTTTTGGAAGAGCGAAGCTACCCTATTTTTAAAAAATCTATAAACCTTCATAACTTTAGTTAGGATAGGAATATTTTAACAAAATAAACGTCTATGTAAATATTTCTTCAATGCAAACAATGTTTGTGAACATGAATATAGCGTCAGGTGCACCCAGTTCGAGTCCCGGCATTTTTAGGTAGGTCAAGTATAAGTAAAATAGGACACTAATAAGGCAAATTTTCCAATGTTTTTTTTACAGATATAAACAACAATAACATAATTTTCAAAACACTTTTGATTTTGTGTTAATACCTTTATTCTAAGTCTAGCTATCTTCATTTAAAGTTTGTAAAAGAATATAAACATAATTGCTTATATTATATTCTCTCTCAAACGTATATTTCTCTCTCTCTCTCCGACGCATATATAATGTTTTTGCAATATTATAATTAATCCCCGAATTTGAATTTCTGCTGAACCAAAACCAGTTAGAAATACAATTTTTTTTAGGACACATGAAATTTAGCAAATTTAATTGCTAAAATAAAAGTATTTATAAGTCATCTTTTTTTAAGGACTCCTTGTTCCCTTAAATGTCCATTAAAACCGCGAGAACAGCAAAAATCGTTAAAAATAACACCTACGGCGGCAAATAACGGCGAAACGGTTAGCTTGAGGCAAATAATGCATAAGTAAAGAAAGTTCCGCCTCAAAAAGTTAGAAAACATTGCAGAGATGACTTTGGGCTCTAAAATGACTCCTTCCCCCTCTAACGAGGGAAAATTTCAAATTAACAAGAACGAAATTGTTAAACCATGCAATGTAAAATGCTCAATTACTCAAAAACGGCCGGGAGGCCCCAGGTTATGAAAACTGTTTTAAACACAATACATGTTGCATATTAATATTATTATTGCAAAACCCGGGGCATCCTGGCCGTTTTTAGACATTGGTACAGGTATCTGAAAAGTACCTCAATCAAAATTTATTTTCATAAGATGAACATAAATGTATTTTTTGTTGCTTTGAAAAAATTGTGTAAAAAAATCTGAAAAATCATCAAAACTGAAAAGAAATTTTTCACTACCTTTCCGCCAAAAATGAATATTTTTAAAAAATTTCTTTTCTAGCTGTCTACTTACAGCCATTATTAATTCCTAGGATAGATAAAAGTCAATTTTAAATTTTTTGGATGTCCCACTGGATCCCACTGTGGGGGAAGTTCTGACACATTTGCGTAAACCTGGTGTATAGGCTTTACCTTTGGACTGAGAGGATAGGTTATTAGGGATAAAATTAAAATTAAAATTTAAGTCTTACTAGATACTTTAAAAAATAGTCCTACTGCTGCAATGTCAGGCAATAAACAGATGCAACTCATTACCATGCACAGATAGAACTTTTAGACAAAGGTCGCGCTATCAAAGGATTACACCGCAATTATAAGACGTGGAGAGGTCTAGAACCCGAAGCTAAAACAAGCCCTCCAAAGAGGTCATCAAGCTCCTAAATAATAGTTTTAGATATATTTGTATTTTGGAAACCATGTTGTTTGCTGTATTTGTAAATCTTAGAAAATCTTGTTAGCTTTTTTGCAAAGAAATTGCGATAGATAGGATACTTATATGGATGTTTTAGAATAGATAGATAGGAAACTTATATGGATGTTTTAGTTAGATAGATAGGATACTTATATGGATGTTTTAGAATAGATAGATAGGATACTTATATGGATGTTTTAGATAGATAGATAAGTTACTTATATGGCTGTTTTAGAATAGATAGATAGGATACTTATATGGATGTTTTAGATAGATAGATAGGATACTTATATGGATGTTTTAGAATAGGTAGATAGGATACTTATATGGATGTTTTAGATAGATAGATAGATTACTTATATGGATGTTTTAGAATAGGTAGATAGGATACTTATATGGATGTTTTAGAATAGATAGATAGGATACTTATATGGATGTTTTAGAAATATAGATAGGATACTTAAAGGATGATTTATAATAGATAGATTGGATACTTAAATGGATGTTTTGCAATGAGATAGATAGGATACTTATATGGATGTTTTAGATAGATAGATAGGATACTTATATGGATGTTTCAGAATAGATAGATAGGATACCTATATGGATGTTTTAGATAGAAAGATAGGATACCTATATGGATGTTTTAGAAATATAAATAGGATTCTTATATGGATGTTTTAGATAGATAGATAGGATACTTATATGGATGTTTTAGATAGATAGATAGATACTTATATGGATGTTTTAGATAGATAGATAGGATACTTATATGGATGTTTTAGATAGATAAATAGGATACTTATATGGATGTTTTAGCTAGATGGATAGGATACTTATATGGATGTTTTAGATAGATAGGATACCTATATGGATGTTTTAGATAGATAGATAGATAGGATACTTATATGGATATTTTAGAAATATAGATAGAATACTTATATGGATGTTTTAGAATAGATATATAGGATACTTATATGGATGTTTTAGATAGATAGATAGATAGGATACTTATATGGATGTTTTAGATAGATAGATAGATAGATAGGATACTTATATGAATGTTTTAGATAGATAGATAGGATACCTATATGGATGTTTTAGAATAGATAAATAGGATACTTATATGGATGGATGTTTTAGAATAGATAAACCTCACTCTTATATACTAAAAGAGCTGAATTTGTTCATGAATGTCCATTAATATCTCGGACATACTGGTAAAAAAATCATTATTTACTACCCTTTCTAAATTATACCTTGTTGTTGCAGGAATCATCATGCCACAATTAGAGCTTTCAGTTAAGTACTGGCGGACGTACGTCACTTAGGCTTTGTTTTTAAAACAAAAACGTTTTAATTTCATACAACGGGACAATTAAATATTTTAGCGACAAAATTTATTGTGTTGCAGTTTATTTTTAGGGAGGTATGGGTAGATAGATGAAAAGCTGGATATAATAAAAATGCGTAGCGATCATTGGAGAATGCATTGGAACTTAGATGAACTATCTTTTAGGTAGAGAATAAAATAGAGGTGCTTTTACACAAAGTTCCTCTTGAGCACTCATACCACTCAGGGACCAAAACCAGAGCTGGATCTTTAAATCATTTCAATGGTGCGCCAAATCGGAGTGAGCTAACTTTCCACCAATAAGAGCACAGCATTTTACGAAATGCCGCGCTGTGATTGGCTGAAATTCGGCGCACCCCGATTTGGCGCACCATTGAAATGATTTAAAGATCCAGCTCAGTAGTCCCCTAACCCTACTTGGCTATCTGGTACGGGGGACTGCCATTTACACATCCAGCAAATTTACAGTGGATGTGTTTTCGCCAGTGCAATAGATGTATTTATGACAAACTGAATTTTTACTGTATAAATGATAGTAAAATCGATTCTCATGCCATAAAAAAAATTTATTTTAAAATTCGTCCACCCAACTTACAGTGCCCCTAAGAGGCCTCAAGATGAGTAGCTACTAGTGAAAAGAAATACAATCTATTGATACTTCATCTATGTTGATATACCAATTTAAATGCATTAGCTTTATATACTTTTTTCTATATATCACAAATAAAAACAACCCTTAGTCTATTCTGCTAAAAGATATTAAATATTTTCAAGACAAATATATATGCTTTTTTGACTGTTACAAAGGATCTCATGAACCGGTGAACCAATATGGTTTTTCTTTACAATGTCCAGGGAATGTTTTTAACCATCATAGCTCTGTCTCTTCGAATACAGAGCCCCTTGATGCTAATTACATTCCCAAATTATAAACTTATTGATTCTCATAGTTTTACCAAGCAACAGACGAACAAAACGATGTATAGACTGGACACAGACAGACACGAACACTTTTAAAGTAGTTTCGCTACTCAAAATAAATTGTGGCTTTTAAAGCAGAGTCGTGCAGATGGGGGTGTAAATGGGTGTATCCACAAAAACTAAGGTAAATAGATACTCCCCCCCCCCCCCTGCCATATGTGTTCACCTCATTGATAAGGGACTTTCGATGATTTACCCCCTTCAAACAGCCGAGGGGGGTGTCAAATAAAAAAGTGCCAGCTCCTTTTAGAATTTGAGGGGGTATGTACGAAATTATTTAGCTTCTCGCGTCAATTTACAAATCTCAGGATGATTGTTTAACGTATGTTAAGATTATGGGGTGGACACTTATGGGAGTGTATCAGCCCCAATGACAATAAAATTACACCCATCAAGTTGTTTTTACACCCACAAAAGCTTAATCCCACCTCGATTTTGGTATAGGAAGATGTCAAAATACTTGGGTGCGCTTCTCGCCCCCCCCCCCCCTGACAAAATACTGTACACGCCACTGTTTTCAAGCAGGTTTTATCTTTTAACCACACATAAAGTAACTCCTCATAAATAAAAACATTTGTGACAACGCCTCTTAAGGGGCGTTCATTGTATTTTGACAATAGATTTTCTCCTATTTCTAGCCCCTGCGGTGGGCTCTAACCCTGTGAGGCGAATTACCTAACCCTGCGGGGCAATCACCTAACCTAATATAACCTAACCTAAAATAATCTATCAAAAGCTACTGTGAAAATTCGACGAAACCCCTCTTATAAGGCTTTGCCACGAAAGGGGCTATACCCAAACATTTTATTCACCTGATCAAATATATATATTTACTACGTCAATTACGTACTTAGTCATTACTTAGTCATTAATTTAGGTAATTTGTACTATCAAATTTTAAGCTTTGCAAGACTATTCCATTAGTAAGATAAAATTTTGCAACTAGATAATCATTAGCCAAAAGTAAGCAGGTTTGTTGAAACTGTAATTCATCTTAATTTTGGAATAATGCTTTCTTGGACAATTAGGCATGTTATGTTATAAACAAAACACCTCTACGTCTAATTATGTCCTTATGTAGTTCAAGTAACTTTAATTTTACACTTCTACATAATGTTGAGTATTTTTTACTTTACATACATTATGATTCATTTTTCCAAATTTAAAACATACAATATTCCAAAGTTGTTGTTTTTTAAAGTAACTAATACATTTATACATCTTAAGGATCATTAACAAAAATAGACAGAAATGCTACTTTTATGTGTATTACTAGCGGTTACGCCCCTAGAGGCCTCTAGTGGCACTTTTAAATGTTCTTTTTTTCAAGTAATACGTTACCTATCTATGCTGCGTTCAAGTCTCTCGATTTTTTTCTCTTGGGAGGGTGGTGGTACCCTCCCCCAAACTAGTTAAAAACTTTCCCGGGACCTATGAAAAACTACCCTGTTAAGGAGAACCTGATCGGTTCTACGGTTAGTGAGATTCTTCGGTACAAACACACAAACAAAAATCCTGTTACTTTAGTACAAGGATTATCATGTTATTGTTTGGCTACTAATGAACTTGCCTATTCTGTTTTTACACGCCAATCATGTATAGATAAGGGGTAAAGAATCAAAGATTAGTAATATTATGACTATGGAAACTCAAACAAGTAAACAATGAATTCAACAGATAATGTTCAGATAATTGTGGATACAGAAGAATGCAAACAAATAGTGCAGGTTCAGAATTCATTAATAGTTTTCTCTCGCATCGTATTATAAACAGATTTCCACGGATATAAAATGTACAATTTTACAAGATTAAAATTATTTTTTTTAGCCCCGAGTTGCCGAATCTTATGATTGTACATTTTTATTTTCGTAGAAAACTGGATATAATACGATGCTAGACATAGTTTTTTCGTATAGATGAGAACCGGTTCTAAGCCACCGGTTTCAAATGAATACTAGAAAAAAAAATTTAATTCCTTAAAGGATGTTAACTTCTGTCAAATCCAAAAGCTAGAAATTTTGGTGCTGTTCCTTTGTTTGATAAAGAATATTCGACTATAATACAGTCAATTTTTGCTTTTTGCGCACCCCTTTATGTAGTAAACTTTGTTTATGAGTCCTTTTTTTTTAAGAAGTTGAAGTTATTTTTTTCAAGTATTATTCATGTTTTATTAGATATTTATTTACAAATTTTCACAACACATATTTTCGGCGACAGTCTCCTGTATTAGAATAAAAGTTTATTGATTAACTGGGGTGATATCTGTATGGGATTATGCTCTGATGATATAATAGAACTCTACTTTTCAGGGAACATAGCTACTAGTTTTGCAGTTGTTTAAAAATATTTTCATGTGGGTTGTACATCAAACCCGCTTCCCATTCCTCCCCAACAAAGTAATTGATAACCCCCCAAACTAAATTTATGTAAACAGAAACAAATAAGGAGAAGCTATTTCAACAACACTTGTAGAATGCGAAAAAATTACATTTCCTCCTTTTTTTAATTTAAACTGTTTTTAACATATTTTTGAATGGGGGGTCAAAAATATACTAGGACACCTATAGAATCAGACTGCAGAGCCCAAATTTGAATTAAGTCCCCAATAAACTTTTTTTGGGGGATTTAAAAATTAATTTTTAGTGTTGCTGTAATCATTTTATCCGGAGCAAAAGCTCTTTTTTTACTTCGGGTAATATTGTGGCTTACAGAATATTTTTATATAATTCACTTTATATTGATACAATAAAAAAACATTACTCTGTTCATTGGAAATAATTTTTTTTTCCAAAACAATTAATTTCATTGAAAAATCTAACATTTACAATAAAACAAATAATTCTGAAATCTAACCAATAACAAGTCTTGTTTTATATAATTCTTTACAATTCAAAAAAAGAGTGTTTTCACAAAGTGACTTATTTCCAATGTAGTTAAATATTTTTTATTTAATTAAAATGAAAAGAATGAAAACCATACACATAAAATATACATACTTTTTAAAATTATTTTAAAAGATAAGTTTGAATAATCTTATTTTATAACACATTTGTATATGTGACAAAAATAAATTTGTTGTATTGCATGAACATTTGTTGTCATTTAACCCTTTACAGCCATTTTTTATGTTTTTAAAATAAGTGAGAGAACACAAACATGTTAATGTTAATTCATTGATATATTATAAAGAATTAACGTTTTAGTGAATTTTTATAGTAAAATCATAAGGCCTAATTTTACTCTATACCAGAATACAATATTTATGAAGCAAAACACTCTAAAAGCTACGAATTTTACCCAAATAAAAAAAACCTTTTGCTTTGGTCAAAATGATCACGGCAACAGTAAAAATTAATATTTAAATCCCCCCCAAAAAGTTTATTGGGGACTTAATTCAAATTTAGGCTCTGCAGTCTCATTCTACTGGTGTCATAGTATATTTTTTATATACGTTTTAAAAATAGGTTAAAAACAGTTTAATAACTACCACAGTTTACACATTCAATGTTGTGCAAATTTACCCTGGGATAAGTTGTGTCAGATAGTAATTCAAATTAGAAATTTTTTTCTTTATCGATTGGGTTTTACGCCATTTTTAAAACTGATTTATCTATTAAGGATATTTTTGATGATGCAAAATCAGACAAGCTAAAAGCAGCAGTTGGTATAAACATACACAATCCTATCAAAACCATTACAATATGTACATGGAACAAAACTGTTTATTTGTTTGATTTGCTGACAAACCCTTTTTTGATGACAAAAGGTAGAATTGGAGAACTCTTAGAAGCAGAACATGTTTTAAAGGTAGAATATTAGTAAAATAAAAAAATTTAAAGTCAGTAATTGGATTTTATTTTTTGTTTTTGTCTTCAATTTTAAATTTTAGGTTGCCAATATCTTTAAGATCAAATTCAATGAAATCTACAGAAAGTATGGAATAATTACCATGCCATTGTATGACCCTGGCTTATTTAACTACATGGATGGTTGCCCCTTGAAAAGAACTAATGGAAAATGTATCAAATTCATTGAATATGAAATTCTTTGTACAAGTTTTGGCATTGGCAAGGGAAAAACTGCCTTTCAAGTTGAACATTTGATGACAATTATGCAAGCACAGCTAGCTGATAAAAACATAACAGAAAAACTTAAAATAATGACAAAAATGGGATACAATTATATCAAGGAATTAAAACCAAAAGACCAAACAAGAAAAGAAAAGATTATGGCAAATCAGAAGCATTTTCTGATCTCAAATTTTCCAGAATGTGAAAAGGACAAAGATTTATCAGAGATAACAACTGATGAAAATTTAGAAAATCACAAGGAAAACACTAAAATTAGGTCAAGCTTGAAAGAAAACAATCAAAGAAAAACTACTGAACCTGATGATACTATCACAGTGATAGTTGAAACAGAAATTTGTAAACAAATCATTCAGGTATTTATAGATTTAAATCATAGATATGTGCAGCAATAATAAAGTTATGTGAAAGATAATTACTCCTGCCCATTTGCTGTCATGATAGTTATAATATATAATATACTTATGATGGCTGTGTATGGCTACCAGACTTTAAAAGTTTTATTTTTTATTATTTTTCACACATTTACATCTTGAAAATTATCATGAAAATTAATTGATTCACACTTTTAAATTCACAAAAAAAACATAACTGTCGAGGAACATGCTAACAGCCGTTCCCAGATCTTGTCATACAGATAAATTAAACATCTACTCCCATGAGAAAATCTAAGGCAGATTTACGAATACAAGTTTATTGTATAAAAATGGATTGCCTGAAACAAAAATAGTAAAATTAATGCATGATATTACAATAATTCATAATTCATTTTATGTTTTTTGTTTAATAAAGGCTTCAAAAAGGGCTTCAAATTAATTTTAAAATTAAGAAAAATCAAAATAAACAAACGAGGTTTTGTGATCAATATTAATTTTATATTGAACGAGGTTGTGTGAGCTACTTCCGGGTCATTAAATTTTCAAAAAATAAATCTTATTTTTAAGAAAAAACACAGTAAAACTGAATAAAATTAATTAGTTTATGTGTCAAAAAATCATAAAAGCATTATATTTCATTCATAAATAAGTTTAATAAAAAATTAATCGGTCTATCTTTAGAAATAAAAGATATAAAAAATACTCTTTTTAAAAGTAAATAAATTGCATTTTTGAAATTTTTAGCGCACAAAACACACATAAAAATTTACCTAGTTAGATTACTTGGATGTGTTTTAAGCATGGGGGACAATTCTTTCATTCAAAAACATTCTCTTATTGTCAAACACCTTCACCGTGCACAATCAAAAGAAATACAAAAAATGTACACAAAAGCGCTTAACTCAAGGGATATACCGCGCTCAAATTCCAGCACAAATGTCATCTTCCGTATAAGTTTTTGGGGATTTAATCATGTAGGACAACTCAAACATAAAAGGTAACTAAATTCCAATACAATAACAGATTTATCTATTAAGGAAATTTTTGATGATGCAAAATCAGACAAGCTTAAAGCAGCAGTTGGTATAAACTTAAACAATCCTAGTAAAATCACTACAATATGTACAATATGTACATGGAACAAAAGTATTTACTTGTTTGATTTGCAGACAAACCCTTCTTTGATGAAAGAAGGTAGAATTGGAGAACTTTTAGAAGCAGAGCAAGTCTTAAAGGTAAAGATTATTCTATACCTATATGAGCGACAACTTTTTATATTTTTTACTTTATGAAATATTTTCAACAGATTTTTTATAAAACCGCCTAATTTATTGCTTCAAGTTCCATGACAGATCTATATAGGAAATAAACATCTATAAATGAGCTCGTGTCTTCCAATGGTAGAGTGTTTAATACTCATAGTGCTCTAATAATCCTAATTTAACTCTCATTAACCTTCCTAATATAGTAAATTTAAGAAAACTCTGGGTTTTTTTTAAATTTGATTGTGGCGACACTTCCTTTGTGTGTTCAAATATTAAGACTAAAATTTTAATCATATTAACCCTTTAGTGATGGTAATGTGAAAAAAAATATAATTAAAAAAATCTTGTTAAAATCATTATAGTTATATTGAGCGAACTCTAGTTAATGATATAGGGGGGTTGGAAGTTAAAATGTAAGACCATTAGTAATCAAATTGTTTTTTTTTCTTCATATGTTAATTTCAAATTTTAAAATGTTTAGGTTGCCAATCACTTTCAAAACAAATTCAGTAAAATCTACAAGCAGTATGGAATAAAAACAATGCCATTATATGACACTAGCTTAGTTAATAAAATGAATGGGACTTTGAATAGTAAGGGAAAACCTATGAGATTCGTGGATTATAATACTCTTTGCAAGATTTTTAGCATCCATACACCAATGTTTCCAAGGGAAAAACAATTCTTTTCTCCAACTGTTCAACCATTACAAGAAGTACAAGTAAGAAAATATGCTTTTCATGTTGAACATTTGATGACCATTATGCAAGAACAGATAGCAGATAAAAATGAAGATGAAATACAAGAAGTTATCATGATGATTGGGAAACAATATATTAATCAAATCAAATCAATGGTAAAAACTGAAAAGAAGAACACTGTATCAAAACCTAAAGGAAACAATACTGTAGTAACTGATGATAGTATCACAGTGATAGTTGAAACAGAAATTTGTAAACAAATCATTCAGGTATTTATAGTTTTTAAATCTTAGGTTTGGAAATTAGCAGTAAAGATAATGTAAAAGAAAGTAACTTCAGATGGATTGCTGTTGACCTTAATTAATTAATTAAGCTAATATTGCTTGATTCACTTCTACAAGAGGCAAAATGAATTGAAAATGATTGCTAAAATCGAAATATATCTTCATGTCTTAGAATAGTGTATTTTTTTAAAATAGGTTGAAAAACATACTAACTTTAAAATATTAATTAATTCACACAGTTAAAAATAATGAAAAAAAAATAGATTTATCTATTAAGGAAATTTTTGATAGTGCAAAATCAGACAAGCTAAAAGCAGCAGTTGGTTTAAACTTACATGATCCTATTAAAATCATTACTTTATGTACATGGAACAAAAGTATTTACTTGTTTGATTTGCTGACAAACCCTTCTTTGATGACAGAAGGTAGAATTGGAGAACTCTTAAAAGCAGAGCAAGTCTTAAAGGTAAAGATTATTAATTATATGGAGAAAAAAAATTAAAATGTAAGACCATTACTAATTTATTTGAGTTTTTGTTATTTTTAAAAAATTTACATGTTAATAACAAATTTTAATATGTTTAGGTTGCCAATCACTTTATAATCAAATTCAGTAAAATCTACAAGCATTATGGAATAAAAACATTGCCATTGTATGACACTAGCATGGTTAATTCAATTGAAGGTCCTTTGAATAATAAAGGAAAACCAATGAGATTAGTGGATTGTAACACTCTTTGCACGATTTTTGGCATCAAAACTCCAAAGTTTCCTAAGGAAAAACATTTCCAACCTCCAACTATTCGTCCATTACAAGAAGAACAAGTAAGAAAACTTGCGTTTCAAGTTGAACATTTGATGACAATCATGCAAGAACAGATAGCAGATAAAAATATAGAAGAAAAACTTGAAATAATGACAACAATTGGAGAACAGTATATCATTAAAATAAAACCAATAGTCAACACAAGAAAAGAAATATTAAAAATGATAATGACAAATCAGAAGAATTTTCTTATTTCAAATTTTCCAAAATTGAAACAAAACAAAAATTTATCAGAAATGGATGAATATTTTGAAAACCAAAAGGAAAACACTGATATTAAATCAAACTCTAAAGAGAACAATCAAAAGAAAAATACTGAAACTGATCATACTGTCAGAGTGATAGTTGAAACCGAAATTTGTAGACAAATTATTCAGGTATTTATAATTATAAAATCTTTGGGTTTAAACTTATTTACCTGGAAAGAAGTTAGATTTATGTTTTTTTATCTAATCTAATTAATTCAATGAATACTTTTAGAAAATATTTGATGATGGTGATAATGATGTATCAAAGGCAGTTGTTGGTCTTGATTCTGAAGGAGTAAGTCTTGGTCGTAAGGGCAAACTAACACTTATTCAGATAAGCACTTGGAAGAATGACACATTCCTCTTTGATGTTCTAAATAACCCAGGTTTACTATCAGAGGGACAACTTGGATATCTTCTACAATCGGATAGAATTCTTAAGGTATAAACAACTTAATAGCCATTGAAATAATAAAGGGATAGTTTCATGAAGTGCATTTCAGAAATTTGATTTCAAGCATAAGTTACAAGTATACCATCAAACATTTATGATTTTGTATTACAATAAATAACAAACAATTAGACATCACTAAAATAGTCGTCATGCTGTTTTTGTGAAAACAAGCCAGATATATAAATTGCATATATCATAAGAATATGATTTTCAAGTCTTGATAATTTTTAAACTATATGGTAGAAAATTGAAATTCTTCAATGATATGCCCTATAAATGTACTATAAACCATTGAACAGGAAAAAATGTGCAGTTCACTAAATTCAAGTTTAAATACATTTTGTGCAACTACCCCTTTTCCTTTTTAGTAGGTAATTAACTGTATCAAATTATTTTCTTATTAAATCAATTTTTTATAAGGTTATCCATGCCCCAGACAATGATGTTTTGGCATTATACTTTCAGCATGGAATAACTCTGAATAATATTCATGATACCCAAGCTGCTCATTCACTTAACAAGTCAAAAACTAAACAAATTTCCTATATCAAACTAAGCAGTTTTTATGGCTTCAGTGTAAGTAAGATTTCTAAAGGAAAAAATAACATTTACAAAAAACGTCCAAAATTTTGGGAAGAGAGACCTTTAACAGAAAAAATGATTGCACTTGCTGCTGAGGATGTAAAATTCTCCTTGGTGATTCTTGAAAAACAAGCTAAACAAATGACAAGAGAAGATCTTATGCTGTTTCAAAAAGCATGCCAAAAGGAGGTCCAGTTTGTAATCAGAAAACAATTTGACATTGATAAAAAGAAGAAACTTCTTAAACTTCCTGAAATTATTAAAATTCAAAGAAATCAGTTAGAAGAACTAGATTACAGTAAAGGAATTCTAAGGGAAAAAGAATCTACAATAAAAGAATTGACAGCTAAAATCAAGAAGCAAACCAAGAACAAACAAAACTTGAAGAAAGGGCGCAAATGGAAAATAAACTGGAAAGCAAAATATCATCATAGAATAATGAAACAAAACATACAGTTGCAGGAAAGTGGAGAAGATATTAGAAACTATGGAGAAATAGAAGAGATCACTAAAATTGATATTGAGATGTGTATATCAAAATTGAAGGAAGAGCACAATCACAATATGATGAAAGTTAATTATGCTATTGAATTTCTAACAAAACAAATCAATGAACTTCAAAATCAATTAGATGGGATTACTGAAGAAGAAAACAAATTGAATTTGACCTGTGCAGATTTGTAGAACCTTGCACTGTTTGAATTTAACCATTCTCAGTATAAAATAATTAATTTTTACTTGTATCATGAATTTTGTTTCATGAAAAATAGTATACTAGTGCATGATTATTCATAAAACAGATATTTACTAAATTTTTTATTTAGAGTATAAACAACATCTGATTTTTTAAATTATTTTCCTAACTTAACATTGATAATAATACTTCTTTTAGTGTTTTATATGTTTGAATTTGTAAAATATAGAAATATTTAATTATTTTGTACTTAAGGATTAGAGATATTAATTGCTTATTGTTATTTGTCCTCTACAAATTTTTTTTCCTTAATTAGGTTAGCAGCAAATACAACCTTTATTATTTTTCTATTGTCTAGAGTATATTAAAAAGTGTGGACTAGATTCTGAAATTTATTTTTGCTCTTTCCACCTACCACTTCCAATGAGTCCCTGTAACGTAAGGGCACAGCTGATTGTATAATTATAAGCAGTAAACGTTTTTTTGTTTGAAGCTTTAGATCTTAGAACTTTCTTGTCCAAATGGGTTTTATGATACAAAATTTTAAAAAATCAACATGTTCTAAATCGGGCGTTGCTACAAAAGACCTACTCTACAAAAGACCTACCCCTACATAAGACCTACTCTACAAAATACCTACCCCTACATAAGACCTACTCTACAAAAGACCTACGAATATATATTGTTATATAAACATCAAATTTATTAATAAAGTAATACATAATCAATACATGGCCGCAGCGCTCGGCCCCCTGGCCTGCCTAGCCGCGGGCGCTCGGCCCCCTTGCCTATAACCTAACCTAACCTTACCTAAATATTGTAAACAAAAATATTAAAATTTGAAAAAAATCTACCAACCACTTTTTGTAAATCAACGAAATTCTAAAATATAATTAAGTTAATGTACGATAAACATTCATACATTATTACATATAAGTTAGGTTAGGTTATAGGCAAGGGGGCCGAGCTCTGCGACCATGACCTTCTAGCATTACGATTTTTTGTAGAGTAGGTCTTTTGTAGACATTGGTCTTTTGTAGAACCGACGAGTAGGTCTTTTGTAGGGGTAGGTCTTTTGTAGAGTAGGTCTTTTGTAGCAACGCTCTAAATCGTACATTGCTGTTTTTTTAGGAATCCGAATCATCATCTAAAGTTTGAAATCAATAGAACTATCCAAACATGCATAAAATAAAAAAAAAGAGCTAGCAGTAATAACCGCACAGACCCTAATTATAGAACAGCTTTGCTTTTTAAAAAGGAAATTGATATATTTGTGGTACATGATGAAGTTTGGCAGAAATATTATCGTGTTTCCACTTCATTTCTCTCACTACATATGAATCATGATTATACCAAGTTATATCTTTGTCGACGATGGATATAAAAAATTCCTGGAGATATTGACAGGAAAAATTGTTAATATAAACCTCTTTAATTGGTTAGTTCATTCATGTGGAGAGTATGGGTTAAGGGGGGTGGATGTAGAATATCGTTATTTTAGCCACCTGGGATTATAACTTTATTAAAGTACTAGAGGCTACGCCCCTAGTATCTAATGACTATATTCAACGGGAAGAGAAATATAGATTAAAACTATTACACGACTTTTAATAAAATAGCCAAAAAACATCAGAGAAACTAAAATAGAAAAACAATCAGTTCCATATTCATTGAGATCTTAAGCTTCAGACCAAAAATCTTTATTAATTTATAGAATAGGACATGAAAATCTGGTACAACATCTAAGTAATAGCAAATAACAAAACAGACAGGAATTTAGGGAATAAGACAATGGCTGATAAATTGATATACATTCCCAATGACGATAGAAAAAAATACCTTCTATAGATTATAATTACCTCCAATTATACTAATGTCATTAAATTCCAATAATAAAAATATTTTCCTTAAAATAAGTCATTTTTGCATTAAATATGATTGATTGTTGAATTTTATATAAGCTAATTATCATTGCAAATTATTTGATTCATGTATTGCATTTTCCTTAACCCTTAATATTGGGGGCCTTTTAATTACTTAACTAACCTTTAAGAGTAGTAGCCATTGGAGTAAAACGATAGAGGGGGAAGGGGTTATATAACTGTATGTCCCCACCCAGTGCACTTTAAATATTAGCCAATAGCATCTTAAATGTTAATACAGCCAAGATGCTACAAAACCGAGCGGAAAGCAATTTACTAGCAGACGAAAAGGTCCCCAAGACCGGTGGTCAGGTAGTTGACTTGGTTATCAAAATATACTTATTACATTTATTGAGTAGCCAATCATTATGTATATTCTCTTTTATGTAAATAACTTTGTTTAAAAATAAGGATGACAACTTCCATAAAAGCAAAGCTCTGAAACGATATGACAACCGAACATTAACTCTTGTAAAGTGTCAGAACTGAATATACAAAATATTAATATAAAAGTTTTGACAAAATTATACGTAAAAACTTCTTTAATACAGAATTCTGTTTAAGGACATACTGACATTATAAGGACTTAATTATAGAGATGCTTCGCTCAAAATATTGTACCTTATAGTAATAGGAATCAGTATTCCAAAAATCAGATCAATTAGATAATTTTATCACATAAAAAATTGTTGTTAAAAAAGTAAAAAAAATCAACATGTTTCACAGTGCCTTCGAAGGTGCTTTGACTTTAGTGTCAGAACCTAAATTGGGACATAGTGCATTTCATTACCCTAGGTTAGGTAACTTTATTTCACTTTTCAATAAAATCTAAAATGCAGCGGTTTTTGAGAAAATTAAATTCGAAAATTTCAAGTTAAGTTTTCACCCACTAGGAGTTACCGCATAATTATGACAAGAAAAGCAAAGAATATTTATTTAAAATTTTGAACAACTTTGCTTTTAGTTCTTCATAAAACCACTCCTGAAGTGAGTTAATTAATGGCCATTTTTATCAATTGCTTTGCTAAGGTCACGGAAATTCAGCCTTAAATAAATCATATATAGAGAGGTTTTATGACTAACTTTATAAAAGCTTTTCTTGTCATGATTATGCGCTAACCTCTAAAATGTATGGTTCTTCTTTTAAATGTAGCTTCTCTTGGGTCCTGCAATATTTTATAACTATTTTGAGGGAGATACCCAAGAATATTCGCTCCTAAAAAAGAAATAACACAAAAAATTAAAAGAGACCGCCACTGTTTGAATCACTGGGCTTCCCTACGAACAAGGGTGCCAAAACTTTTTACTTTTCAAAAACTATAATTGAAAGTCATAGTTTTCTGTAAGTCTGCTATTAATTTACATGAAACTGTCAAAAATTATTTTAACTTTCCTGTTCAATAAATTTTGCTAATTTATATGAAAACATTGCAATTTATTTCAATGTAGCCACCTTGTTTTGAAATTTCATTTTGCATCTTATTAATAATTATGTCTGTAGAGCAGGTTTATAGAGCTTATCTTCTCTCACCTATACTACACTGTGTGTTAATCGCCTTAGACTTACACCCTCCCAAGATAAATTGCCCCACTAAAAAAATAATCCTCGCCCCCCAAAAATTTTTGTTAAATTAAATTTCCCGACCTAAAGTGCTACTAGAGGCGTAGCCGCTTGTAAACCTCTACAATGGAAAAACCCTATAGGTTCAGTGGTTAGTAGATCTTAAGCTACAGACAAAATATCATACTTTTTTATATAATAGGATAATCAAAATTTAATTTTGATTATCCTCTTTTTACTAAAAAGATTTAGACTAATTGTATTATACTTGTAAATTGGACATAAGTACGAATGAAAAGTTTGCAAATATTAAGACTTGATTTAACCATAGGAAACTATGAATTACTAAAAATAATTTAAAGGTACATAAAAATTTTTCATTCTAATGAATTCAAGGCAACTGAAACTATCAAAATATGAATATTAACAATCTTTTGTTAATGTACCCCTCAGTCTTTACTATTATATTTGAGTAAAGGCAGCTGTAAGGTTCCAACAGCTTGAGAAAGCTAAGTTTAATGACGTTTCATCTGCTTGTTACAGGTCAATGTAATTTAGGGCAAGCAATTAACATTTTTTTCTAATTTCATTTTTTTGTGTAATAAAGCAAACACTAACCACTTTTTCTAGTAGCATATATCTAAACTCGAGATATTTACCAGGGATATAGGATATGACTATAAAAGATTTACAATTCTCCCACTTTATTGAAAACAAATTACTACTTAGATTGAAATTATTTAATGAAAAATGTCTAGAAGGTGGCTTTGTCTGTCTAATCAATCCTTTTTCAAACTTTCTGTGTTGGATTTTTAGGCTAACCAATGCCAGAAGCAAGGTACTTTTTTATTTTCCCAACCTTTATTATGATAGAAAAAAATATATCAGTGTTTCACTTTGATTCTTAAATCCAAATATGCCCTTACTATGTCAAAAAGAATGACACATGATCATACAATTAAAAAGTAATTATTTTAAATGTCATTGCAGAATTAAGTATTAATGTTTTAAAATTACAATAGTCACATATGTATTGGGCATTAAACCACAAAATTCATTAAAGAACTCTTTCTTCTATAAAAACAAAGTAAACTATTTTTAAAAAATAACAATTATTTGTCTTTGTTTTAGACTTGCTTTGAATATCATGTACAACTAATATCAATACATGTTTAAACAATATCCTATCCTCTCTTCCCACACTTCTTCTTTTTTTATCTAGAAAACTCTATTGGATGTTTCAATTATCCTGATACTTAGTAGAATTATAATCTTTTGAGTTATTATTGTTTGGCAGAAAAAGAGACATGTTACTTTACTTAATGTATTATATTTTTTTGCTGATAAATTCCAACATAATTGCAAATAATAAGAAGGTTCACAAATTTAAAACAATTTTAAACTTTGCATTTAATGTCAATTTTATGACTTTAGTATTGTTAAAACTTCAAATGTGTCTGTAATTAAAAATTTTTCTTTTATTATTATAGCCTAAAAATATAAGATGCCTATTATATATTTGATGTTATAGCCACATTTTAAATTTCCATGTATTTTATATTTTTGCATTTTTTATCATTAAACAGAGGGAATTTTAACTTTTGCCTTTATTCATAACTCAATAGGTTTTATATATGAATGTAATTATTTAAGTAAGCAAAACAACACAGATAATAAAATAAAAGATATTATGTTTTTTTCAGAATAAATGTTTATCAAGTATGACAAACATTGAAATTTTGGTAAATATGTTAAGAAAAAAAATTATGACAAAATAACATTAAGAACATAAAATATTGTTTTTTAACTTCTTTCCATTAATTAAAGATTGTATCTTGAAAATTTAGACAGTTAGATTTGTAATTGAAAATATTATAAACTGTTTCAGAAGGTTGTTGTTTTCCTAATTGTGATTTCTTATGCATATTCTGAGCAGATTCAATACATAAGGTAATACTATTTATAAAAATAAGACATGTTTATCAATGAATAACAAAATTATAATAAGCTTTTACAAATGGACATGATATACAAATCTAGATGATCCATCTGACCCCATTTTTTACTTTAAAAGGGATTTTTGCAAAACCTTTGTTTACTTTTTGTTGTATATGAGATAGGGGCAACATTTTTATTGACAAATTTTTAAAACAATATAACTAACTTTATTCTAATAAATTCAACTGTTCATAACTACCTAACTCTTATATGTTTTTACATTTTTACACGAATTAATTTACCAAGAAAAACTTTATCCTAAGATATGCAACAATTTATAGCTGACTCATAATGCAAATAAAATGAAAAATTAGGTCCTTATGTACCAAGATATGTAAAATGTTTCAACCAATGAGCTGTCTTGAATGTACCTTTAGTATTCTCCTATTGGCTAATTTAAACAGTATGACTCTAGGTTATCTCTATTCTATTACTCAATTTATCTGATTGCCCACTTCTTTTTAGAACTAAAAACATCAGTGTAACCAATTTTGAGGCCAGAAGAACTAAAACAGAATTTGCTCGAAGTATTCTTCATTGTGGTTATAAATGTCACTACTGGCAACAATCAAATGCCAGTTGTAACTCCATCAGGTACAGACAACAATGTCTTAGTTTAATCTTCATTAAATAACAGAACATTAAATCATGGTTTTGTCAAATTCTGTTTGTCATATGATTCATTCTTGAATGATTAATAGTTCCATACAATCAATATGATTATACAGCACTCACATTGGACTTTATGAAAATGTGAAAAGCAAAGCTATTCTATGATTAATGTTTCAGCCAAATTAAAGTCAACACATTTTTGCTTTTTCTTGTATGATTAGAGTTTTAACTGGATATACAATAATAATAATAATACTGTTTTACAGCATAAATACCCAAATTACCTTATTTATGTTTCTCAGTTTTAACAAATCACTGCAACAATGTGAGATGGCTGTTCTTGACTTTCTAGAGGATCCAATAGAAACTGAAACACCTAAGGATATCTTAGTGGATCTAAGTGTTATAGAAGAGATTCCCATGCATTGCAGAGGTGGTGAGCATTGCTGCTACAAGGGTCATGCCAACCAATGTGGGGAGGGTGAAGGAGATTGCAATACTGATAATGACTGTGAAGGAGCTCTTGTTTGTGGTCACAATAATTGTTTGGAAACAAGAATTGCTGGAGGTTTGTATGATGATCAGGATGATTGCTGTGAAAGAGCATGTACTCCAGAACATCCTTGTAAACATGGCGAGGGAACTTGTTCTACTGATGATGATTGTCTGGGTCAAGCTGTTGTATGTGGTTTTGATAATTGCATGAATGAACAAACTTTTCCAAGGGCAAATTTTCCCAACAATTACTTTGCTGAACACTTTAATTCTACTAATAAATGTTGTGTTCAACTTTGCGGACCCACATTCAAATGTGATATCAATGAGTTTGGTTGCTCATCAGATGATGAATGTCAAAATGGACTCTTTTGTGATAAAATTGATAACATTTGTAAAGATATTGATGAATGTAACATTACCAATGGTAAAAGTAATAAGATTTATGAATGTGGTCTAAATGCCTATTGTACCAACACAGACAAAAGTTTCACTTGTAGTTGTAATGTTGGATATACAAATTTCATAAAATATGAAGGTTGCTCAGATATAAATGAGTGTTCTACTACATCATGTGGTTCCAGAACAATCTGCATCAACACAATTGGAAGCTACCTGTGTGTTTGTAAAGAAGGCTACACTGGTTCATATTCAAGCTGTTACGATATTGATGAATGCAAACTTGATAAGCATACTTGTAATGCATACCCTACTTTAGATACTGAGACCTCATTTATAAATGGTGAAAAGAAATATTTCTCTTCTGATCCATTTTCTTTAGATGATGGGAAGTACCATTCAATTCGGTTTGATCTGCAAAGCTATGATACATCAGTAATTGGAATAGGAAATAGTGATGAGGAAGTTTTGTTTTATATAAATCCTAGTAGTGTTGATGTAAAATATAGAGAGGGTGAGGCTATATCAACCTTGAATTCAATAACTGACATACCCTCTGAGGGAAGGATTGGTAAGGATTTTGTTCCCTATCAAATTGGATTTAAGCTGCTAAATGGTATGATAAACATTGATTTTGGTGCTCTTGGTTCAAATATTGGGGCAAGCATAACATATTCAAAGTTCCCCACTAACTTCACCGGTTACAGTTTTCAATCTCTAGAAGATTTTGCTTTTTGGAGGAACGTTCGCAAGAATGGACCAGATACCTTAGAATATTGTATCAATACTATTGGTTCTTTTCTGTGTACAGACATTGATAACTTTGGTATTGGATTTGGAGGTACTACAGATAGTTCATATGAGACTTCAACAGATGTAAGTGTTATATCAAGTGCAATGTTCTCTTGTGGTGCTCATCTTATTCCAAAGTTAGAGTACAGTGTTATGGGTCATGGAATGGCAACATTAAATAATCATCTTCTAGTTTGTGGAGGCTTTGAAGATGGAGTAATTAGTATATATTATGCTTCTAGGAATTGCTATAAATTTAATCTAAATAATCCATCAGAAGGTTGGACAGGATCAACTGCATTACCTTATGTAATTGGACATCACAGCATGGTGTCCTATGGATCATCTATATATGTTTTTGGTGGTACTGATACTGATATTAGTCGAAATGATCTTCTTCAATTTTCTCAAATTGGTGGGGGTTGGGTCTATCGAGCTAAAATGTTTTACAATGCACATGGAGTAGGTGGAATAGCCGATGAGGATGGTGGAAGGCTTTGGACATTTGGAGGATACACAAATGGTTATGGACTAAGATCCACAGTCACCTACTACACTGTTGGAACTAATACATGGACCTATCATGGAGAATTGACGTATGCAACAGAATACAATGCTTGTGTGATTGTTTGGACTATGAACAATACTAAAAAGATTGTATGTTTATTGACAGGATATAGTACTATTTACTCAATGTCAATTACAAGCAATATCTGGTATTCTGAGGGATCCTTGTACGCTAGCGGATATTATAGTTTCACAGCAGCAAAGGTGATTGCATTTAATCATCACCAAGCAGCAATACTTTCTGGATATACTACAAAATTTGGTATAAGCCTCTCAAACTTTTTCACCTTTGATTACACATTATCTAGTTATAAAGTTCTCTCTAACTATAAATATTTACAAAATTTTGGATATCATACAGCATGGACAACAATCAGAAGTGATAAAAATTATAAGGCAACTGCAAATTGTCTAGCATCACAGACTTATGCTGCGATTGGATGGGGTGGACAATTTAATACACAATGGAGTGTTGTACTGAGACAAAGAAATAGATATTCTTCAGGAAACTTTGAAACTTGTCATACAAGGATTATTCCAGATTTGAATCCTGGCAAGAAGAGTCCTGGAATAATAGTAGTAAACTATCTCATAATTGTATGTGGGGGAGCTGAATATCTAATGGATGCAACTGAAGAATGTTATTTTCTTGATACAAATGATGTCAATATTACTAAGTTTGAAGAAATTGAAATAAATGGATGGAAAACTATGGAAAGCATGCCTACAGCAAGAATGTCCTTTTCTCTGGAAGCATACGCAGATGTTGTCTTTGCAATTGGTGGTGAAACATCAACAGATAGTGCAATAACTAGTGTTGACAGATGGACGCAGAACACAGGCTGGACTACAAGTACTGATCTGTCTGAACCCTTAGCAGACACATGTTCCACATCTTATGAAGGGAAAGGAAAAATATTTGTAGGAGGTGGTAGGGGACAAATTTTTGTTAATAAAAAGCTATTTGTGTTGGATGTCAAGTCAGAAACATGGAGTGAACACTCTTCAATTGGGATTTCAGAAGGCTCCTGTGGTATGAGTATTGTACAGCATAGAGTTGATGGTCACATGCTATTATACGTAGTTGGTGGGGATAATTCATTTTACTATGACTTAACTGCGGAGGAAAATTCAGGGTCATCATTTTGGAGATCAGTTATTGCAGAGTATTCTTCATCATATACCAGACTTGTGTCATTGTCTATGTCAGAAATGTTAGAGGTAGGTTATTGCTATGTATAGATTACAAATAATTTTTTAGTAACAAAGCTTTTTTTATCTAGAACATTATTTTATTGTAAAGCTTTATTATTGGCATTCAACAGATAAAAATAAACTGTAACATTATTTGAGCTAAATTAAGATAATGTAAACTTGTAATTGTTACTTTCTTTATTAGCAAATGTATCTTCTGTATTTTGACTCGTAATATTTACAGTTAGGTGGGGAAACTTCAACTTATGGAACATCCTACCGTAACGTTGCAGTCTACAGACCTGAATACAATAATCATTACTTAATACCTGGACTCTACTTGACAACTTCTATGATGTATTCAGATTGGACAAGACTGCCAGAGGATGCTAAAATTTTGTCTACCTGTGTTCAAAAGTATATATGAGCTAGACAATTTGATTTCAAAATCGGTTTTCTCTGTAGACTAGGATAATTAAATTAATTAGGTCTAACAAAAAAAAAACATTTTTTTTCAATTGGTAAAAGTTTATTAAAGTTGTTCAATAATATTCACTAATGTAGAACATACTTCAACTAAAGACTGCATGCAAAAAGACGTTTCAGCTTTTAAATCAGCTGGATATGATAAATGTAATTATATGCAATCCTATCTATCTTGATTAATTGTGTTTAGTTATTTGTGCACCACTAAAAAATATGGAAACTTGCAAATTTAGACTAGCTTTATCATTCAGCAAAGCTTACTCTACAATTCTTATTGTCCATCACCAAGAGACTATGTAGAACACACCGTACTACAGATTAACATTAACTTAAAGATATTATATTCAAATATCTATTTACATAAATATTTGTTTGGCATAACTGACAGACAGACGGACCAAATAATTTAATAAATCATATGCTGGAAGCTCATTGGAATAGGGATACCTGATAAAAATTTCAGACGTCTATCTTGCAAAGCAGCTGAGATAAATATATTTCCCCTGTGACGGACGGACAGACAGACAAGCAAAGTAAATTATAGAGTAGTTTTGCTATTAATAAGCAGTAAAAGTTTCAGCTATAATATTACAATTTAGTGTATATTTATTTTAATTTTAAGAAAAACTTTTCAGCTTAGAAAGCCATAATCATGGTTTTAACATGAGAAGTTTATGGTGGAAATTAAAAACCATATTAACAAGCGAAACTTTTAAATTATTATTTTAGCATATTCTGTATGTAATGGAAATACAGGCGTTCATGGGGGGGGGGGTACATCCCTCTGCACCCCCTTGATAAGGGTCTACACAACCTAATACAGTCAAGAGGTGTCAAAGTAAAAAAATCACACCACTATTAGAGGTAATTTATCAATTCAAAAATGCTTGTTTGAGATTTTTGTGGATGGGTAACCATGAAAGGGTTGGTATCCTGCCCTCTGATACTAAAAATACACAACTCTTGTTGTCTATTAATCTTATAAATATTGATGTTAAAGCTTTTAAAACTGCCTCATGATATGATACTTTAAGCTGTTCTTACATGAGGGAATTAAACACACTATAAAGATAAGTTTATATTTCCTTAATAGGTAAAAGATAAACATGGTATCTTAATGACTTTTCTTATGGGAATTTAGAAGTATACTAAACAAGAATTACAATATCCATAAGTATCAGTGTCTTAACTTATCTACCAATAATTATAATTTACTTACAGGGTAATTTTGTATGTCTTAAATTGGGGTACTTTAATCAGTCATCCATTGATTTCTTACAGAAGATTTTTGGGATTATTAAGTGTTTTTTTTTCTACTGATAACAAGGATGACAACACCTATAATGTAAAATAAGCGAATAACAAATAAATCATGGATGGACAAAGGAACAAAGTGAGTTATAGAGCAGATATTTTGTGATTATAAAAAGGGAAATCAAATTTAAATAGAATTTGATAAAAACTAATTTAGTTTATAGCGTTACGGACGGACCGACTGACAACCTGAATAATAGGGTAGCTTTGCTACGACAAAAAAAAACAGATAAAAAGATTTAAACTTATCCTTTCTCACCAAAAAGACTTTTTCTAGTTATAAGAGCTGGTAAAGAAATCGATATTCAATATATGGAAATACATTATCATTTCAATAGGTTACCAATACCAGCCAACTACAGCACAGGTTAGACTTCTTAATAGATACAGAATGTCTAACGGTTTTCTTTATATTGCCTAGCACTGAAAATATGGGAGGAGGTAATTTTTCAGAAGTTAGTGCTTTACCTTAAGTTATGTTTTAGGTTAAGTTAGGTTTTATAGGGTACAGGTTAAGATTGTGGATGGCTTATTGAAATTATTACCATATTTCAAACCAGTGGATACACCGCTAGAGGCCTCAAGGGGCACTTGATGAGGGGTGGGGGGAGTTGAATTCGATAACACATTTTTTTTTTTTAGATTTAAAAAGAAAAATTAAAACTAATTTTTTTAAGGGGGGGGGGGTATGGTTGACCACTTCCATAGTTTTTATTTTTTTAGTTTTAACATGATACAATTAATGACACATGACGAAAATTTAATTTAAAAATCTTAACTTCTAATGTCACTCTTGCGCTTGTTGTCCTTGTTCTTTTAAAAACTAGGAAGTTGATCCTTGGTTAGAATGAGCAGCATAAACCCAATATCAATATTTTATCCAAAGTTGAAGCTTTGAATGGGCCTCAAATCATTTCGAAACTAGGGGCAGAGATAAATATTAAAGAAAAATAGAGTGCATAATAAAGTTCACATAAACTCATTCTTTATGTTTGTCTGTCTAACGCACTTTTTATAATGTAATTATTTGTTTTTGTTTACCAACAAAATATCAAAAATAGATTTTAGTTTTAAAAGCAAAGTTTTTCTATTTAAGCATGTTAGAATTACCCTATCGATTTAAATTTTCATAATTATTCCTGTTAATCTAGTTTTTGTAATATTGAATCCTAGGACAAGAAGATTATAAGCGAAGAATTTCTATAAGTTCTTAAAATGTAAACAATTCCTTGATAGTATCCTGTTTTTTATCACATTTTGTTCAGACTTAAAAATTAACATTCTACCTATTAAGTACTGACACTAGCAATTGTTTCTGTTTGTTTGTGCATATCGTCTAATTTACAAGCTTCACTTTTTTGGATGTTTAAATTCTTATTCTATAAAAATTGTTTACTAATCATCAATCCATAAATTTCCTGGAAGTTTTTACTGGACCAGGAAAGGTTTTTTGCTATTTCCTTGAGTGATAAAAAAAAACCTTAAAAACACTCACCTCACTAAATGTCTCCTTCTTTCATAAACAAACAAAAAATTGGGAATCCCTTAAGGCAATGCTCTTAGAGTGGGGTCAGATCAAATCATCTTAAATGTTGTGTTTTACCT
This sequence comes from Acartia tonsa, assembly GCF_053477335.1. Classification (NCBI taxonomy): domain Eukaryota; kingdom Metazoa; phylum Arthropoda; class Copepoda; order Calanoida; family Acartiidae; genus Acartia; species Acartia tonsa. Next base: position 32,997,571 of record NC_137273.1, read on the forward strand.
AACACCTAACATACAACAAACCCTACAATTGTTCAATCCATGTCTGGAAGTTTATACTGTGCATGGTAATGACATAGTCATTCTCTTTGTTTCTACTTTATACTGATGTCTTGTGCCAGATACAACAGAACGCAATTCAAAATCTTTAGAAAGACGTGAAGTGGTCGAGACTCAAACTCGATACCTCCAGAGAGAAAGGGGACACTAAGCTGTTTATTACACTAGCCCCAAAGTTTTATAATAATGTTTTCTTATTCGTTGGCTTTGGAACTTAAGTAAATTTTGATTAGTTAGCTCATTAAGTTTAGAAAGTTTCAACTACTAATTTAATCTGCAAAAGGTGTAATTTTGTTTATCATCATTTGGGATGTACCTCAATTCATCGCCCATTGTCTTATCCCTTAACCCTTACAGCTCGGGCCCCAATTCCCACCTTAATAGATTGGGGGGGGGGGGGGGCTCCAAGAGCCCCCCCCCTCTATCTCTGCTCCTGTTACAGATAAAGACGTAAAATTTTTTTCTGGTGGTTCATGTGTATTTTTAAAGAAAATTACTTTTACTAGTCATAGCGGCCAGACCGCTCCTTAGCCGCTTTTTAGCGGCCAGCCGCTAAATTTTAAAACAGCTGTAGAGCGGCCAATTTTGCAGCTAGGATGACCAAATTTTAGGACGAACTATTATTTTTCATAACAAAAAAATTACTTTTTCTGATCATCGCCGAAAAACGGCAAATAACGGAAACCGCCATTTTCGGCGGTTACGGCGGTAAAACGGCGGTTGGCGGCGCCAATTAATATTTGTATCAGTTTGATGTTGCTCAAGGATTTACCAAAAAAAAATTATAGGTCTCTAGCTGTAATAGAAGCCACGATATTCATGATATATGTCTGTAGTAAAAGCCGGACAAAAATCGGTCATAAAGTCGGCCAGGGAGCGGTCAAACGGTCATAACACAACTTTTCTCAGAAGGTCATTGATATCTAAGTATTCACCAAAAAATTTTAGGTTTCTACCTTATACACAAAAGTCATAATGTAGAAATTAAGATTTATTTATAATTTTTTTTCTAATTTTGGTGCTACCCAACCGACTTTGACCGGACACCACGACCGACACAGACCAGATATCCTAATAAAATCAACTCTTGCCGACGTATAATTACTAAACTTAAAAAGTCATGAAGTCACAGCACTCCATCTTACCTACAAAAAAAATGAGATTGAAAAAACTAGAGGGGGGGGCTCTTGGAGCCCCCCCCCCCCCCCGATCTGTAAGGGTTAAGATTTCTGTGATACCTTACTGAATGAAAGATTGCTCGTTATTTTTTGTGAATACCTGCTACGCATCTTAAAATGTGAAACTTTCTTCTTTATTTTAATGATAAGGTAGAGAAATTTGGCCATTATATCTATATTCATAAAGTCTCAACTTATCCAGAAAGGATGGTTGAAAGCCAAAAAAATCTTTATCCAAATTCAAAAAATATATATTAAATAATTAAATCCTTGATTTATGCATTAGAACCATGAGTTTAAACTCAAAGTTATTTAGTATAATAATGTCTGTCTGTCCGTCCGTCAGTCTATAACACTAAGGGGAAAGGAGATTTACTTAGCCGCTATATAAGTTAGAATTTTATAATTTGTCCACATTCCCATCTTTATGAGACATATTTGAGTGTATGTATTAAATCCATAGCAGTCCGACAGCTTTCAAGAAGCTTTTTGTCTACTTCCATTTTTTAACTGATTTCCACATAGCTTTGAAATAATTTACCCAAAAATAGTTATTTCTTGCATCATATTATAAACAGCTTTCCGCGGATATAAAATGTACAGTTACAAGATTGAAACCAAATTTGTGATTGTACATTTTTATATACGCAGAAAACTGGATATAACACGATGCTAGACATAGTTTTTTTTCGCATGGATGAGAACCGGTTCTAATCCACCGGATATATATCGGTCTCGAATAAATACGGGAAAAGCTTTATTCTAATAATTGCGACTATTTATATCTGACTCATTATGCAAACTAAATAAAAAATAACTAAATAACTGATCTTTTGTATAAAAATCTGTACACTTTCTAACCAATTAGGCCAGATTGTTCCTCCACTGTTTTTCCATTGGCTAAATTAGAGATTATGTGTCTAGATTATATTGTGTTACCTATCCTCACATCTTGAAAAATTATCTAAGTTATCTAAAAGACCATTAAAACAAAATTGTTGGATATTAAAAGTTCACACTTCTAGCAAAATAGACCATACAAAAGTGTAGGATAATTTTTAAAGATGTGGAAAATATAAAAGAAAACAAGGATGACAACATCCATAAGTAGAGAAGCACAAACAAAATCGTATACTTAAATTTTCAAAATTGAAAAAAAAATTCTAAGAGGATATTACCAAAATGTGAAAAATAGACTATAACTGTTTTACACTTGTGTCGACGTAACCCCAAAGTTTTATCAAAACATTTTCGTATTTGTGGCTTAACAGTTATTTACTTTTTTAAAAATTTTGATTGGTTGTTTAATTAATTTGAGTGTTCAAACATTTCAACAAATAAGTGAAATGTAGCTGTACAAATTGTCTTTAAAAATCAGCCATGTGACGTCATAAAAATAAGGGATTATCCATTTCTTTTTTAGGGGTTTTCTATCCCACTTCTCCTATCATCTCTCTATTTTTTATGACATCACATGGCTGATTTTTGAGACACTTTGTCCAGCTACAGTGAAATCTACAGAATTTTGTGTATCAACATTGGGTATGTACATCAATTTAACGGCTATTGTCTTATCCCTGGTACTTTCTGTTTTTTTTAATATTGTGTAAATAATGAAGTAATTTTTAGAGCATAAAATTATGAAATATCAAAGTTTAATCCCCATGTAATTTACATTCATCAGAGAAAAGGAAAGATATTCAGAGAGGTTCAATACCTGTAGACAGCTGGTTGCCAGGGTTTTGCCACCTTTTTACCTTCCTAAATAGCTATAAACCTTCCCAGAACCTATGAGAAGCTAAACTGTAAAGGAGAACTGTATCGGTTCAGTGGTTATCATAATCCTTGTACAGGCAAAAAATACTTTACTTCTTTATATCATGGGATTAAAAAAAATATTAATCTAAGTAACACCTCTAAAGGTTTATGAAAAATGTTGACATTAAAGGCAACAAAAGAAATCAGACACAAAGCAATTTTCCAAAGTACAAAATTTAAATCAATTTAAAAGGTTTTTAGAATAACACATTAAGTAAATAGCTCTAACAAATATTAAGTTTACCTTAACTTCATCTTTTTCATATCAAATTATAAAATATATGAAATTTTGCAATAACAAATGAAAATCAATTTAATCAAAGGAAATCATCTATTAAAGTATGAACAGTAAAACATATGTTATACCAATGTTATTCAAAATATTAAACAAATATTTACTTCAACAAACTTATTTGTGTTAATTAAGTGTATTCATACCTTGTTAATGTTTTTTTAAAAACTATTTCGTAGAAAAGCAGTGTCGTGCGAACAGGGGTTATAAAGCAATTTTAAAAAGCAAAGCTTTTCTATAATTAGGTTCGGTCCGTTCGTACGTCCGTCGGTAACGGATAGCTTTTTTCGTTAATTTAGGCATGTTAGAATTGTCCTATCGATTTCAAACTTTCCATGGTGATTCCTTTAGTAGTTAGGTACAATTTAGAAAGCAACTCTATAATCATTACCAAAATGTCCGTACGTCCATTTTAAACATGTTGATTTTTTTACTTTTTTTAACAACAAATTTTTATGTGATCTAATCATCTGATTGATCTGATTTTTGATATATTAATTCCTGGGACAACAAAGTATAATATTATAAGCAAAGCAACTCTATAATCAAGTCTTAAAAATGTAAGTATGTCCATAAACATTATCCTGTATCAAGCAGACTTCTTACATTTTTGCTTCGACTCTTATACATTTATATTCTGATTATTCAGTTCTTACACTATATAAATGATAATGTCCGTTTGTCCTACCGTTTCAGTGCTTCGCTTTCATGGATGTTGTCATCCTTGGTTGTTATTGAAGCTGGAGGCTTTTAAGATATTGGGTCTTATTGTGCCAATCTTTCAGCAGTTAAAGCAGTGTACTTCCTTTAATTATCACAATGTTTGACAATAATACCCAAATGATCTTAGCAAATTGTTGTGGTTGGGATTTTGTACCCCATAAAAAAAACATAGCTGTATGCCTTTAGATCACCTGGTGTAAGTTTGCATAAGTATTGTACATTTATAAAGTTATATTTACAATGAGTAGTCACATGCAATCACTTTAACACACAACAATATTAAACTTTAAAAAATAAAGAGCAGCCTTAGAAATGAGAGCAAGACTGCGAGTTTTTTTTCAAATATGTGCATCCTTGTTTTGCATGTTTCAAGCTTTTCAAGCTTTCAAAAAGTATTTTGAATACCCTGTGGTTGTTCAAACATCAGAAAGAGCAAGAAATGCAGATGAAAGGGCTTTGTTTTACATTTGTGAGACCAAGTTCTCTTTTGATTATCCGCTTGCTAAAGAATTTGGATACGCATCCTTCTCCTCATTTCTGGCAGGTGACCTACTTGGATCAGAGATTCCTTCCTGGAAAGGAATTAATGGAAGCTCTTCATATCATGAGCTGTTCAAAATTTTACTGAACAATGACTTTAGCCAGGTGAAGGTTAATGAAGACACAGAAAAGATGTTCATTTTCCACAATGGTTTCTGCCTAAAAACATTCAGAACATCAAAAGAAATGTTAGAAGTAGCAACAAACAGTAAAGCTTTGAAAATCTATCCATCCCACCCACTTATTGATCTCAAAATAACAAATGCTAAGACTCCTGAGGATACTGTCTTGCTGGATGTTGATGAAAACTTTCATTACTTGAGATATTAATTAATTTATGAAGTACATGACAATAGTATTCATGATGGAATTTCCTGTGTTGACTATCGAAGACTACAAGAAGATTATGGAGACTGTCTCTACAGAGCTTTTAAGAAAGATACCTATGCCACTTATGGTTGTTACCTTCCTTGGATAGATGATGTTGGTGAAAATGTCTGTGAAGAACATGAAACACCAATAACAAATAGAAATGGTCATTATGATAAAATTTTTGATGATTTGAATGCCTTGACTGATGGAGATGACATTGACTCTATGAAGAAATGCTTACCACCATGCTACACTGTAAAAATGTTTTTGAAAAAAAGATCTCACTTTAAAAATACCAGAGATTACTCATTTGCCATAATTACAAATGGCCTTGATACAGTGAAAGTTTATAAATCTGCATACAGCTATGATCTTTTTGCTCTCATCACTGAATTGGGAAGTAGCTTTGGACTTTGGTTAGGTATGTAGTAATATTTGCTTTTTTTGCAACTTGAATTGTTCTTTGTTGTTGATGCAAAATGTTTTGGTTTCTTATATATATCCCTTTCCTAAATTAGTCTAAAATAATAGGTAATTTATTGCGGCAGAAGTGTAATTTAAAGAAGGTTAGTTTTTCAATTTGAAGTCCTCTGATTTGTTGCAATCAATGAGATCTAAGCTGGTAAACAAAGGGTCTTGGTAGTCAATTTATATTCCTCTTGATATAATAAAAGAATATTCTTACAGTACATTTCCTTAAAATTCTTCATATTTACCATTTAGAGGTACAAAAAGAAGACTTAAAAATATAGCATGATGCACCTACCTGAATTTCCCTGCAGGAAAAGATCATGGATTGAATCTTATTCCTGGCCAAAGAAATCTGAAAAATACATATCAAAGTAAAAATCTTCACTGAGGCAATTTTTACTACTTTATATCACCTGATACTTGAAAATGCTCTTTTGTTCTAATATTATTTAACAATTTCAGGGAGGTGCAAGATAACATGAATAGAAAAAATCTTTAGAGCTGCTGATAAGGGGGGGGGGGTATTCACATATCCAGGGGCACATGGTTCTCACCTGGAGAATTATAATGATAATAATACACAAACTAGTATTCAGTTTAAAGTTAGTTAAGAATCTGTTGCCTAAACATTTCAATATCACTTTTGTTGAAATATACTGATTAATATCTTATGATCTTGAAACATTATCATTTATTTAGGACTATCAGCAATGAGTTTCTATGATCAAGTTATCTTCTTGTGGCCAAGAGTCAAACAGATGCTATGTAGAGTTACTCAACACCAGCTGTAACCAACAACTCAAGTTTTTTTTTAATTCTTAAAGGTTTTATGATTTTAAGGAGCGGATTGTAAATGTTTTTTGTCTGGTAAATTACAATAACCTCTTAAGTTTTTAAGTTGATTGATTTACAAACTTTTGATGTCCAAACTTTTCATCTATAATTTTAATCTATGTATAGAGTAACTTTGTTTTTCATAGTAATTAGAGAGAGATTACCCTTAAGACCCCTTGATTTTTAGATAGACTTTTAATACATTTCAATACTTAGAGACTTCAAATTAAGTCATTCTTGACACTATTTTTCCTAAACAGAGAATGACCCTTTTATGAACACAAAATTTTATAGGACAAAAGAATTTTTAAAGTAATATTTACTAATGGCGGCTAGAGACCTCTTTGGGCATTTTATATTTGAAATAACACTCTCCCAAACAATTATAAATCTATATTAAACCTTTAAAAATGACATAAACTTTATTACCTATTCTGTGTGTTAAAATAAACATTATTTAATTGAATAGAAACATGTTTTGTAAAAAAATGTAAAACAATTTTATATCTAAATGAAATTGTTTTAATAATGTATTATGATATAAATATGTTAAATAACTTAGTTTAAGAGGAGTAGGTTTAATGCTACCATCTCATGATCAATGTGCAAATGACACTTTTTCATTATTAAACTTGGCATGAGTAAATTCCTCCAAATCGGACAAAAAGTTTAAGCCATTTTTTTTGGCTATTTTCAGGGCAAATCCGTCACAAGCCTATCTACACATCATTCTCTTTACCTATCCTAGACGTTTTCTATCCGGTAGCCAATGGTTAGAAATCTAAAAAATGTTTTTTTTGTATCATTTCACATGAGTTAAAGCAAAAATATCTTTCAAAAAGTTGATCCCTACGCAATGAATGATAGATTTGCCCAAAAAATATCCACAAAAAAACAGCTGAGCTTTTAGACGTTGCTTTTCTAACTTTTTGTTTGAATATAGACCTATCAAGGATTACTCATGCTCAAACAAAATTTAAATTCTAAGTGCCATCTGCTCATTGATTACGAGATTGGTGCATTAACCCCCCCTCCCATATATCTTTAAATAGATTTCATAATACAAAACACTAAAGTTTTTTATATTATTTTCATTAGTATGCCTTTAAACGACGACATATGTTAGTATATAATTTAAAGGGATCTAATATCAGGAATCTAAAGTTATAAGACAAAGGCCAATAAATTGATGTACATTCACAATAATGTTACACAAAAATTAAGCTTTATGTAGATTACAATTTGTGGCTGAAATATTTGAAAACACACTTAATGAACCAACAAATCAAACTTTAATAAAATTTCCCAAAGTTGATCAGCCAACAAATAAAGAAATGTTATTATAAAACATTGGGGACTAGTTAAATGTTCTCTTCGTCCCTGGCATAATTCTATATCAAAGTATTTATTTGTTTATGTTTACAAAAATTTTTGTCTGCTATTAAAAATATACACAATTATATTTTTACTGTGTGGTATTCGGCAACCGTGAGCCATGTTCTATGGCAACCCTGACCTTGGTTCGGAGAAGGGCCGAGGGCCCTCCCCCGAGTACTGGGGAAGGGGTCAGCCTGACCCCTCCCTATGCTTTAAAATTAATGATAGATTTTGACAGCCTTATTATGGTTAAGCTGTATTGTTTGGTTCCCCCACCCTTTCCAGGGATGGGGGATCATTATTGCCCAATCTGATTATTGTATATGTATTTATATTGATTCTGCTTTAGGATTATTTATTCCAATCTGTGTATTTATTATTTGTTGTATATAACTTTAGTAAACCTTAGACCCTGAATAAAGTAACATCTGAATAGACTCTGTTTATTATTTAGTGATTGCTAGAGAAGCGTAGCTTCTCTATAATATATGTGTCCACGTCTGTTCGCACTGCCGTAGTCATTTGAACTTGGGTGTCTGCCATTTAACCGAGGCGGATACCACAACTTTTGGTGACAGCTGTGTGAGATTACGGCAAACCACAAGTGTAGAGCAGACGCGCAGCTGAAGCTAAGGTACTCCCAGCAGTGAAACTAGCAAAACTGACACAAGCAACCTGAATTACCCACCCTGGATAGCAAGGTCTAACTCTGTATCCGGCAGTTGTGGAAGCGAAACCTAGCAAAAGACCACGGAGAGTGGCGGAACCAGAGCTGCGGAGAGCAGCGAAATCGGACGAGAGACTGCAGAGAGCAGCGAAACTTGACGGAGAACCGCGAAGAGCGCCGAAATCTAACAGAGGATTGAGCGCTTAAAGGCTGAAACAGGCCTGCGGACGGGCTGAAACAGGCCAAATAATTGCAAACGGCTGAAAACAGGCCACCATTTACTGCAAAAGATAGCAGGATCCGAACCCACGGCGCTGCAGGACGGGACATTCCCTGCCGCCACCACCCGGATTCGGACCCATGGCGCTGCAGGACGGGACATTCCCTGCCGCCGACTGGCTGAAACAAGCAAAATAGCTGCGAGCTGTGAGCGAAAATACGAGTGTAGTGTACCAAGCAGAAGAAAAACTACGTTAACTCCAAGTATCCTGAGAGGCTACAGCGCAGCCACCCATTGAGAAAGACAGATATTATACCAGATTTCCAAGTGTCCTGAGAGGCTACAGCCCAGCCATCCATTGAGAAAAACAGATATTATATCAGATTTTATGGATTACCACCCTAGTGTGAAAGCTAAACAATAGATTTATGGGCAGGGTTTGGTAAATAATTTGTTGTGTATTGTGATAAAGCCAAAAATAGAACCTAGATGTAAGATAACAATGCATTGGTAAACAATCTGACCCCCAAACCTGCAGCATGACAAATACACCCCCTTATCCCAACGGAAGGGGAGGGGCCCACCATAAATTGAAGCAAATACAATTGAGGTGACATAAGAATAAGCCAAGGATTAAGGGAGAAGCCCAATTACCTCACCACCCAGTCACCTCAAACCTGCGGCACCCCCCTCCCCATCTGGGGAAGGGCGGCTTTACCCCGTCCCCTCACGCGCTCCCCCTTCTCCCCACACTTGGATAAGTCCGTCTACCGTGCGGAGATAGCGACCGGGAGAACGGAGCGCATTTCACGGGTTGCGCAGCGGAGCTCGGGACGCAACGAAAATTCGACGGACAAAGGAGATAAAGCGGACCAATGAGAGAGCAGATTGAGGGATAGATGCGCGTTTTACCTGTGTGCGCACTCTGACGGCGCGTAGGCGCGTTGCAAGAAAAGGGGATTTCACGCACACACACACACACAGGAGAGGAGCTACTCTATAGCATACAACAGAGATATTTTTAGAAAAAAAGACTTGCAAGCTCCTCCCTCCTATCTACAGTGTGATAAGGAAAACCAAATCAGTTCCTGACAGCAGTTCAGACCCTCAACAACTCTCTACACCTACCAGCCTACCTAAAAGCTTAGAAGCTAGTGACAAGTACCCTAGTGTACACCTATTTTAGATCTTTGTAGTTCAAACTACCAACCAAGTGATAAACAGTATTGGCTGCTAGGATAGTAACCATAAGTGTAAACCGCCTATAGTATTGACTTAAGACTTAGTGTCCCGTCGCTGAACCTTTGACCCGATGGAGCAGCAACAAGCGCAAGGAGGCGACCAGCTCCAAGGATGGCTCCAGGACGATCCCCAGCCGGCTCCAGCCGAGTACCGCAAGCTGATGTTGAGTAACATGCCGGAGTACCGAGGACCGCCCAAGCAGTCCTGGAACTCCCACATCCGGAGGCTGAAAATGTCATGGGCGGCTTACCGCGTACCCCCCCATGACACACTGAACCGCCGCAACGCCCTTTTACTATCCCTGGCGGGCAAGCGGCGGAGATGGCCTCTCATCTGTTTGGAGAGGCGGGCCAAGCCTTGACCTACGAACAAGTCAAGGCCGAGTGTGAAATGTTATTTCGTCCAGCCTATGAGTCCCAGACCCTGAAGCAAGCCTTCAGGGACTACAGGCAACACTCGACGGAGCCCATACAAGCCTACATATCCACCAAGTGTGCGCTGTACAGGGAGGCCTACAGCCACGAAGTTACTCATCGATGAACTTAACCGCGGCATCCGTAATGCCAATGTGAAACGCGAGATGATGGGACATGAGATCGCCTCGGTACCTGAGTACACGAGGCGAGCCATGTTCACCGTGACCATGATCACCAAGCAGCTGAAGGAGGGTGTGTGCCTAGTGGACGCCACCGACGGGCTCACGGGATTGGCCAGCGTCCAGTTGCCCCAGTACGATGATTCGGAGCCAATGGAGATTGGCGCCTTGGCTCCGGGTCTCCACCAGATGGGGAAGGTTGCACCAGACGACGCCTCCAAGATTCCAGGCCGCTGCTACCGCTGCCATGGGAAGGGCCACCGAGTCAGAGATTGTCCTACGCCTATGGAGGTCAGCCTAGAAGAGCGACGCACCCAGCCACGCTGTGACCGTTCTGCCAGATGTGAACGTTGCCATTACTCAGGCCATACGGCAGCCGAGTGCAAGGCTGACTGGGACCAGGTAGCCAACAGGAGACGTGTAGCCGGCAAGGGCGCTCCCTCAGGGAAGCCCAGCCAGGTAGCCAACATGGAAGGGAGCGCGCCCCCAGCAACACTCCAGCAAGCAGCCGCCCCCAGCGCTGTGGGCCACTCAGAAGGAATGCCGCAGTTTGGGACTATCCCAGCCAGGATCAACGTGCTGGGAGGAGCGGCTGAACCCAACCGGGTTGGCCTGGGCTTCAGCCTCAACCACATGGGACCGGAGTTCGTGCAGCCAACCAACATTGCGGAGCCAGAAGTCCTGCGGCCTCTACCATTCAGCCTCAACATGATGGTGCCTGCCAGACCGAGTCCCCCGAAGGAGGAGGTAACCCCTGTCACCCCCAGCACGAGCGGAGGGGCGCTACCCAGCGCCACCGAGACGATGTACGGGGAGGCCCTGGCGGCCGCAGAGCGGGAGAGGCGAGAGGCGCTAGCCAGCGAGTCTGAGTCGATGTATGGGGCGCCATCCGGCGTCGCCACCTGGGAAGGACTATAGGATATTTTAGTATTAGATAACATGAAATGCTTTGTTTAAGTAAAAAAATATTTTTACTTTTTACCTGAATGACCTTACCAGATTTGCTGGCATCCTGTGCCCGCCAGGAAAGAGGTATTCTAACTCTCAGTTATGTGTCATACCCATATTTCGAAAGTCAGTCAGTTATAGCCCTCAACCTTTTATACACAGAAAATGGGATAGAAAAAAACAGAGGGGGGGAGGGTGGCAGGCATTCAACGCCACCTCCACGCCCATCCTCCAACCGTTAGGGGTTGATAATACAGATTGAGGGTAGTAATAGTTAATTAGATTTATTTGCTAAGAAGAAAGATTATTTAATAGTTACTTAATTTTTAAGTTTTAACCTTAATTTTATCCTTTTATCCTATTATATAAAGTAGTAAGCTTTTTTGTCTGTAGCAAAGGATCTCGCTAACCGCTGAACCGATATAGTTCTCCTTTAGAGTGAAGCTTCGTATAGGTCCCAGGGTGGTTTTAGGCTGTTTAATTTCTATAATAAAGTCGTTGTAAGGTTTTAATTTATTTTTCTGCACTTTCATGTCCCTTCTAATATCCCTAGATACTAGGGACGCAGCCGCTATTATAATATAAAATATAAAAAGTTTATTTTACGGCTATAGTCTCTTTCGTGGCTTAAGGAGCGATTATTCGTATTTTTACAGTAGCTTTCCTCCTATTTCTAGCCCCTCGCGGGGGACTCTAACCTTGCGGGGCCAATTGCTTAACCCTGCGGGGCAATCACCTAACCAAATATAACCTAAATTAACCTATTAAAAGCAATTTTAAAAATACAACGAATCGCCCCTTAAGGTGCGTTGCCACGAAAGGGACTATATCCTTTTTTGATACTTTAATATGTAGTAACTTGGCCGGTTATCCGGCCGGATATCCGGTAATTTGGCCAGATAACCGGATATTTGCCGGATATCCGGCCCAACCCTAGTCCAAATATTTCAACCACTAATTGTAATATGTGAAAGGTATAATATTTGTATTATGTACATCAATTTATCAGTCATTGTTTATCCATTCAGACCCCTGATCCTTTACAACGCAATAGCTGAATAATTTTTTTCCAATGCCATAAAGTGATCAAAAAATTTGTATTATCCTCATAGGATTTTTTCTCTCAATAATTTTGTAAACTTTAAGTATAAAGGTAATAAAAATGAATACAATTTTTAATTGTACTTAGCAAATAATAAAAATGTTATTATCCTGGTAATAAATCATATTTTTCAAGCTTACTTGTAGCACGTCTATTAGTACATTTAATATAATAGTATGTTAAAAGTACTAAAACTTATCTAAAATGATTAAAACTAAAATATATCTAAATCCTCCGAAATAACCATGTTCATAACGACAGAAAATAAAAACAAATTGTTAAAAAAAAATGTATTCCCTTAGGACAATTCTTTAGAGCTATAGTAATTTATACCTTAAGTAATGAGAATTTTGCTTTGAATATGATATTTAACATCTCTTATGTCTTAGGGCAGTTGTGGTATCCGCCTCGGTTAAATGGCAGACACCCGAGTTCAAATGACTACGGCAGTGCGAACAGACGTGGACACATATATTATAGAGAAGCTACGCTTCTCTAGCAATCACTAAATAATAAACAGAGTCTATTCAGATGTTACTTTATTCAGGGTCTAAGGTTTACTAAAGTTATATACAACAAATAATAAATACACAGATTGGAATAAATAATCCTAAAGCAGAATCAATATAAATACATATACAATAATCAGATTGGGCAATAATGATCCCCCATCCCTGGAAAGGGTGGGGGAACCAAACAATACAGCTTAACCATAATAAGGCTGTCAAAATCTATCATTAATTTTAAAGCATAGGGAGGGGTCAGGCTGACCCCTTCCCCAGTAGCTCTATCCACCCTTCCTCGGTGTGTACAGTTAGGGGGTAGGTGGAGGAGCAGGGAATCTTGGTGGCGTGGCCGCTATACACCTTTGTCACGGCATCTACAAATCCTGTGGGCTCCACCGGCACCTTGTCCCAACATTCATTGCTCTCCCTTACCACGTACTTATTACGCTGGCAGGTAAGCTGGAGCAATACATCTCCCCTCAAAATAGAGAACGTGCTCCCCTGGACACGCACCGGATGGGCCGGGTCTAGCTGCTGGAGCTTCCAGCAATTGGCCGCTACTTCTTCTGCTGCTGCACTTCTCATTCGAGTTTCCAGGGTAAATCCGATGTAACCCGCGTGTATCTGGGCCTGGAGGGGGACATCCACGTCCCTGGCCGATACTCGGGGCAACGCTGCCGCGGCCGGGTCGGCTGCCACGAACAATGCTGGGTGGTTGGTGGCATGGGCTTCGAAGTTGCAGTTCACTATCGAGGTGGGGGTAGTCATGTTGATAAAGAATTGTGCCTGATGGTCAACCAGGAACGCATCCATCACCAGGCTGGGCTGGAGGCTGCGGATCAGCCTCAAGGGGCAATCTCTCCCCAGGTGGTCCCACACGTACGTGGCCTCTCCAGTGACACAGGACAGCTCGGACTGGGGACACTCTAGGGTCAGGTGGTCGGACTGGGACTCCACCCGTCCGTTCTCAACTACGTAGGTCTCTTCCTTGACCAGCAGCCGTCGCTCCTGGAGCACTAACTCATTTCGGTACAGCTGGCCTTCAAAATGGACGTCCTCCCCTTCACAACCCACCCCCTTGGGGCTGTTGACCAGTGCGCCTACCATATCAAGGGTAAAGAACAGGGGGTGGTTCAGCTGGAACGTCAATAGCTTGGTCTTGCCTGGCAGGGTGTAGACTCGGCTCCGGGCTAGGTCCCGGCATGTTTCTGGGTCAATCTTGGCTGGCCGCATGAGGGTGGGGACCGAGGTCACCTTCAGGTGGCCCCAGACTCCACACCTAAATGTCCACTGGGACACTGTGAGTTGACAGCTATATCCCGTGGTCTCCCGGATCTTAACTTGCTGCAGGATATGTACCTCATGGCCCAAGGGCACCTCCTGGTGTAGCGGCTCCTTGCTACACATCTGCTCTTTGTTGAAGGCGGTGACATGGGTGGGGTTGGCACAGTCCCACCCTACTAAGACATAGCTAGTTGTAGGCCACACAGCTGCTAGCAATAGGCCCCACAGAACCATCCACCAGTGGGAGAATCTGCCAGACAGCCATCGTCCTCGCGCGCGCATCTGGGGATTCTCGGCTCTGGCCACAACTGCTTCCTGGGGCTGGATACTGCTGGACTGCTCCTGGCTAGATATAAATTTCCATTGAGTGTTATCTTTAGACGCCCGGGGCGTCCCGATACCCTCCCCAATGACGGACTGACAGGTGACTGGCGCCTGTCTGGGCGTCGGCTCCCCTAGCCTCAAGGTGGCCCTTCCCTCGTCCATGGCATGCCCAGTGGCATGGGGCTGTAGTGCGTGTGGCACAGGCTCGCCCTGTATTACATCCCTCCCCTGCCCTAGGAACTCAGGTGCATGTGGCACAGGCAAGTCCTGATAACCCCAAATCTCAATCTCCCCAGCCTCTGGTGCGGGAGGCACAGGCAAGGCTGGAGGGTTACAATATTTTGGGTACAATGCATTTGTCAATTTTAACTTATCCTGGCTCAGTTGAGGGTGGTAGACAGCTGGACTCTCTCTGCTGGCTGGGGGCTCTAGATGAGGGACAGCTGGACTCTCCCGCACCCCCAAGCTGATGTCTGGGGCGGCAATTGCCGCCGCCACCTGTGAAGACTGGGGGGTGCTATCCAGCGCCCCCACACTGGTGCCTGGGGCGACAACCGTCGCCGCCACTGAGAGACCTGGACCCAGGAACGAGCCTGCAGCCCCAGAGGGAGGGGTGACATCCGTCACCCCCAGTCAGCCAGCGCCCCCAGCCAGCAGGGAGAGTCCAGCTATCCATCATCCAGAGCCCCCAGCCAGCAGGGAGAGTCCAGCTGTCCCTCATCTAGAGCCCCCAGCCAGCAGAGAGAGTCCAGCTGTCTACCACCCTCAACTGAGCCAGGATAAGTTAAAATTGACAAATGCATTGTACCCAAAATATTGTAACCCTCCAGCCTTGCCTGTGCCTCCCGCACCAGAGGCTGGGGAGATTGAGATTTGGGGTTATCAGGACTTGCCTGTGCCACATGCACCTGAGTTCCTAGGGCAGGGGAGGGATGTAATACAGGGCGAGCCTGTGCCACACGCACTACAGCCCCATGCCACTGGGCATGCCATGGACGAGGGAAGGGCCACCTTGAGGCTAGGGGAGCCGACGCCCAGACAGGCGCCAGTCACCTGTCAGTCCGTCATTGGGGAGGGTATCGGGACGCCCCGGGCGTCTAAAGATAACACTCAATGGAAATTTATATCTAGCCAGGAGCAGTCCAGCAGTATCCAGCCCCAGGAAGCAGTTGTGGCCAGAGCCGAGAATCCCCAGATGCGCGCGCGAGGACGATGGCTGTCTGGCAGATTCTCCCACTGGTGGATGGTTCTGTGGGGCCTATTGCTAGCAGCTGTGTGGCCTACAACTAGCTATGTCTTAGTAGGGTGGGACTGTGCCAACCCCACCCATGTCACCGCCTTCAACAAAGAGCAGATGTGTAGCAAGGAGCCGCTACACCAGGAGGTGCCCTTGGGCCATGAGGTACATATCCTGCAGCAAGTTAAGATCCGGGAGACCACGGGATATAGCTGTCAACTCACAGTGTCCCAGTGGACATTTAGGTGTGGAGTCTGGGGCCACCTGAAGGTGACCTCGGTCCCCACCCTCATGCGGCCAGCCAAGATTGACCCAGAAACGTGCCGGGACCTAGCCCGGAGCCGAGTCTACACCCTGCCAGGCAAGACCAAGCTATTGACGTTCCAGCTGAACCACCCCCTGTTCTTTACCCTTGATATGGTAGGCGCACTGGTCAACAGCCCCAAGGGGGTGGGTTGTGAAGGGGAGGACGTCCATTTTGAAGGCCAGCTGTACCGAAATGAGTTAGTGCTCCAGGAGCGACGGCTGCTGGTCAAGGAAGAGACCTACGTAGTTGAGAACGGACGGGTGGAGTCCCAGTCCGACCACCTGACCCTAGAGTGTCCCCAGTCCGAGCTGTCCTGTGTCACTGGAGAGGCCACGTACGTGTGGGACCACCTGGGGAGAGATTGCCCCTTGAGGCTGATCCGCAGCCTCCAGCCCAGCCTGGTGATGGATGCGTTCCTGGTTGACCATCAGGCACAATTCTTTATCAACATGACTACCCCCACCTCGATAGTGAACTGCAACTTCGAAGCCCATGCCACCAACCACCCAGCATTGTTCGTGGCAGCCGACCCGGCCGCGGCAGCGTTGCCCCGAGTATCGGCCAGGGACGTGGATGTCCCCCTCCAGGCCCAGATACACGCGGGTTACATCGGATTTACCCTGGAAACTCGAATGAGAAGTGCAGCAGCAGAAGAAGTAGCGGCCAATTGCTGGAAGCTCCAGCAGCTAGACCCGGCCCATCCGGTGCGTGTCCAGGGGAGCACGTTCTCTATTTTGAGGGGAGATGTATTGCTCCAGCTTACCTGCCAGCGTAATAAGTACGTGGTAAGGGAGAGCAATGAATGTTGGGACAAGGTGCCGGTGGAGCCCACAGGATTTGTAGATGCCGTGACAAAGGTGTATAGCGGCCACGCTACCAAGATTCCCTGCTCCTCCACCTACCCCCTAACTGTACACACCGAGGAAGGGTGGATAGAGCTACTGGGGAAGGGGTCAGCCTGACCCCTCCCTATGCTTTAAAATTAATGATAGATTTTGACAGCCTTATTATGGTTAATAATAGAACAACAAAAAAATATTTCAGTTTTCATTTAAAAAGTACAGTAAAATCTACAATTCAAAACTTAGGTGTCAACATCTAAAAATGGTTTTAGCGCATTTTTCTTATGCCTAAATCTTCTAAAAAAAAACTTAGATTTTCTGTAGTCGACTTTGGGGAGCCAGTACTCCCTCCCTAGTTGAGATATGACCTTTAAACTTTGATATGTTCTAGTACATGTCCCTAATAGTATCTGTATACATTTTTAGCTCTATATCTCAACTTTGAAGTGTTTTGCAGCCATTCTTGCAAAAGGTTGAATATTTGAGCATAAGAAAAATGCGCTGAAACCATTTTTAGATGTTGACACCTAAGTTTTGAATTTTAGATTTTACTGTTTTTTTCAAAATAAAAACTGAAATATTTTTTTGTTGTTCTATTAATTGCCTTAAAAAACGAAGAAAATAAGTCATTAATCATTAAATTCTGATAACTATAAGTGGGGTAAAATTGCTTTCAAAAAAGTTCTCATAAAAAAAACACACTGTATTTTAGGATCATGTTTATATGATAAACCTTCAAATAGTGATTATTCCTGGTGGGTCGAAATTCCTGAAACAGGTAAATTAATTTTTTTAAATCAAATTTAATAATATTTTCCATCATTGCTTTGAGGAGAAGTGAACATAAAATTGGAATTTTAGAAATATCTTAAAAATATATGATAAAAAGTAATCTTTTTATATATATATATATATAAAATTTTTTTAAAAAGCCTAAAGATGTTTGAAAATTAATGTTTATAAATATTTAAGCTAAAACATGTTAATGCTTTAACATAATTAACTTTAAACCTCTCCAAACCTCTTGATTTTGAAGAAAGCAATACTGAATAATCTTATACTGTAAATGTGATTGAAAAAGTTACCACTTTCAAAGCTGATATTTTAAATAGTAATAACGTTGATTAAATATTTGTATTAACATTGATATAAGTATTTTTAAGCTTAGGATTTTAAAAATACATATTTATTATACTACTGAAACTAATTATATTAATACTGTTTAGGGTACTGTTACTGGGCTACTGGCGATTCAGATGCTCATTGGTGGCAAGAATACAAAGAAACCTGTGAATATTTTGGTGCTGAACTTGCCTACATTGAGTCACTAGAGGAATGGGAGTTGGTTAAAGGTGGGTCCACAAAAACTTAACTCTTTTCAAAGATAATAATAATTTATTATAAATTTTGTATATTCATTTCCATGATATTTTCTGTTTACAATCACTGAACCTTGCAATTAAATTTTCTTATTAGTTAAATTTATTTAAGGGCTTTTGGATAATTTTATGAATCGGGAAGATTCTCAATATTGGGTTAACTCTGGTTATTGGCCATATGCTGGTATATGGTTGGGAGGTAGTGCTGGCCATTCTGGTTTTAATGGATGGAATTCTGGCATAAGAAATAATAATAATGGTACTTTCCCATGGGTGTGGACTAATGGATCTCCAGGTTTATATAAATTTTTAATATCTTATGGGAACTTTCATTGGACTAATAAATACCCCTTTTTGAAAAATAAATTTATAATAAGCATGAGGCTAGTTTTTTGACATTTTTTTGACCTAAGCGGGAACCTGCACTTGAGTTGTATAAGTATAATACACCTCTGGTTGATTTAAAAAACGTTGGCGACCACAGATAGAATGTAAATGGGAGTAAAAAATTTATTGAATCAGAACTATGGCTTCATGGTGCTCCCTGAAAAAGCCTCGAGGAGTTGAATCAGGAACTTTTGTCCGTTTAAAATATCTAGTTCCTTGCCTGACTAAATCTCAAAAAAACCTCTACAAATTGAACAATTCTCAATAAACCCTAAAATATTGTGTTTTTTAGTTATTTATAAGGCTAGGAACAAGATATTTTGAAATGGAAAAAAGTTCCTCATTCTACTCAAGGCCTTTTCAGAAATCATCATGAAGCCATAGTTCTGATTCAATAAATTTTTGACTCCGATTAACAAATAGCTATATAAATCAAGTGCAGGTTCCCGCTTAGGTCTTAGATAAAAATGTCCAAAATCGACCCACCTTAATGCCTAACCCCTGGAGGGGGGGGGGGGGGGGGACTAAACATTAGGTGCCTTACAACTACAGGGCTATCCTGTACCATATATATTCTAAACTAATTTGGCCCTTAAAGTAAAAACAAATAATCAAAACTACTATTTCTTTATTAGTAAATTTTACGGATTGGGCTCCAAATCAACCAAATAGAACTTCTGAAACTTGTATGATGGTAAGTTTACTTTTCTAAGTATTACCTTTATACTGTAGTTGCTAACTAATAAGTGTCAATAAAGAATAAAAGACAATATCATGTCTTTTTATAGGCATACCAACCTGATAATTGGAAATGGCATAGTTTAGATTGCCATTGGGATGATGTTTATGGACGTAAGAGAATTTTACCTGCTTTGTGTAAGCAGCCAGGTAAAAACAACTAATAAGGTCTTGTGTTAAACTTAATTGAAAACTTTTTTTTATTTAACGTATTTTCCGTAAGTTGGGTGTAACCTTTTAGTCAAATGCTTCTTAATTATTAGGCTATAAAAGTTTTCCGGAATTTTAATAAATATAATAGATTTGAAATCTGCATAAAATTTTAAGGATTTTTTATAAAATTCGTTTTTTATATAATTCATTATTTAAAAGCGCAAATCCAATTTTAGTTAATAAATTTTGACCAATAGGATAGGTGGATTGGAAACTACCTGCGCTCTAATTGGTTGAATGATGTACGTCACTTAAGCTTCTCCAATCAGAGCGCAGATAGTTTTCAATCCACCAATCACAGATGTCAAAATTATTTAACTTAATTTGTATTTGCGCTTATAGATAAAGAATTATACAAAAAACGAATTTTATAAAAATTCCTTAAAATTTTATGCAGATTTCAAATCTATTATATTTATTAAAATTCCGGAAAACTTTTATAGCCTATTAATTATGACCAAACGCTCAGTATACATTATGTCATAATTAAGAACAGTTTGACTTAATCATTTGACTAAGAGGTTACACCCATTTTTATGGAAAATATCGCATAAAAATTACCCTCTTTATTCAGTACGTTGTGGTGCAGGATGGATTGAAAGCAACAAAACTACTACAACTAATTCAACTTTTACAACTACCATAGTACCAAAACAAACAGAAGGAACCTGCTACAAGTTCCTAGATGATATCACGGTAGACTGGGAAACTGCAAATAAAACATGTGTAGAAATGGGAATGAACATAACCCTTGCAATCATACAAGACAGTGATGCTGATTATCTTAGTGGTAAAAATATATTTTTTTAACTATTTATTTAATGATTTTAAGCATATTCATTTTTTATAAAACAATATTTTTTAAATTAAAATCCTGGTGGTTTCACTCATTTCAAAATTGAACCACAAACAAACTTTTTGAAAATAATAAAATGAACAAATATTTAGGATTGCTGGTAGACAATCATGTATCCAATGGAAGAGATGGGTTTTGGATAGGACCAAAAAATGACACCGTTTGTTATTATATGGTACCTTTATTTGTATATTAATAATTCTATGTATACATTTAGATTTTGCATGTTGCAAATGTTATATATAAAATACAATGTCCGTACAATGTCTGTCTGTCACTTAAAATCTTGGTAACCGCTGAAATGATTGGGCCCTACTCTTCAGGGAATATATGTACTGGTCTTTATTTCTTTATTTAGTTTGAATTCTTCTTTTAAATTCTTTTTTTAAATTTAAGTTGGAAAACCTCCCTCAGCCTGTTGGGGCAAAGCACCAAAAGGCCAAAAATTTATGAAGGAATGAAATTCCCTTGTATACTAAGGGCGAAGCCACTAGTAATTCATTTAGTTGAGTAATGTAAATATAAAATATATTAATAGTTTTTCTTTCAGAAGGAGAATATGCAAGATGCGTCATATTTAAAGGAACCAGCTAATTGTAATCAAAAACATCACCCAATATGTGAGAAAAAGTGGTCAAGAATTTATGGATGGTAATAAAGATCTTATTAATAATCATCAAAGGTATAATCTTATAGCAATACAAAATGATTGATTAACTAAAAATAATTAATGCATGTTAAAGAAATTTATTTTATTATTAGAATTCTGGCTGATCTTGGATTTGGAATTTTCAAAAATCATTTTTATAAACTTATTTTGTAATTCAAAAACTATCAAAATAAATTTTTTCAATTTTTTCATTTTAAAAACTATACATAAACATTTGAAATGTTTTTTGGGTTTTAAGAAAACTTTACTGTTAAAGTGATTCCTTTCCAATTATTCAAATCCTATTTCTTTGTTAATTTTATGATAAGAGTCTTAAAATCCAAGTTGGCCTTAAGTATCTTGGCAATTATAGAATCAGTCCAAGGTATTTTGACATTCTTTAGACTTTATGTATAGCAGCTTCAACTTCTTGAATAATTGGTGGTCTTATATCTATGCCTATTTTATGTCTTGTTTCTGATTCAGCAGTAATTTCAGATTCAGGTCTGTTCAGCACTTCTGCTAAATGCAATTTCCACCTTTCAGCTACTTCTTTTACTGTGCTGTATCCAAGGATAAGACAAAACTCGAACTCCAAGTAAAGAAATTTTATAGGATTTTTCTCACTGTTTTTTTAGTAGCGAACCTACTCTATAAGTCTATCCGTAAGACACGCTTTGGGGGAATCCTGATTTTTCTCAGCTCCTATTCAAGATAGACGGGTGATAAGGATATCAAATCAAGGAAATATAATATCCATGGCAGTCGGACTGCTTTTTATCAGTTTTTTTTTTGGCTATTTTTATATTTTTATATATTTCCCCGTACATCTTTGGTGAATTTTGTCCGATTTTCGAAGTTTTGTGGATAATAGTCTCAAAATTTGATTTTAAGTTTTTCTGGACATCCGGTATGCTTTGCTTTTAAAATCTACTTGTCCATGATTGTTTGTGCTTCGCTATTTATGGATGTTGTGATCCTTGTTTATTTTTAAAATGTTTACCATTTAACCTAATATGTAAAATCTTTGAGCTTGTCTAATGTTAGCTTGTGTATTGTTGCGCTACATGTAACAATAAAATTGTCCACATTGTGTGAATAAATTAACACTGATATTTGAATTGAATAACACTAATATATATTTGAAAAATAAAATCTACTCAATAATCGGAATAAAAATGACTGAAATATGACTAGACCGTATTATAAGAATGGGGCTACAAAATTGTTAAAAAGTATAATGGCGACAAACTAGAGGAGGTATTACAAAAACACCATTCATTAAGAAGGGGGCAAAAAGGCTTTGGATCAATAGTTTTTAGTACAGTTGGTTTCATCTCACAATTTTAGTTATATCTCCTTATTTACAAAAGGATTTTTTTATTTTGAACCAAAGACTTTTTTTATCCCTTCTTTTTTCTTTCGCTCAAACATACAAAGTGCTAAATTAGCAGTGAAAAAAAAATATTATAAATATTCAAAATATAATCAGTTCACAAAAAATTAGATGGAACTATGAATTAGTATTTTGAATATTATATCATTTATATCAAATGTAATAAAAAAGAACAAAAAAATATATGTAATTTGTTGGTTATAAAGCTTAAAAATGTGAATAATAAAGAAAATATAATAGAAAATTGTTAGTATAATAAAAATAATAATAAGCAAAAATAATCTTTTAATATGTAAAAAAACATGATGCTAAAATTAAAAGTGTTTAAATAATCTTACTAGAAGGATTCAGTTATAAAATGGTTTTCAAGGTTAAATTACAATACAAAAACCAGCCAAAATTTAAGTAAAAAGTCTTCTAAATGAAAGATTTTAAATTTTCATTAAAAAAGACAAATTCAATTAAAAAATTGCAACTGGTTATAATAATGATGTTAAGTGTGAAACACTAACAGTAGTATCAAAGTTAAATATTGTATGTATCAAAGCATTTTCTAAATATTTCATAAATACTGGACTGTCCTGACGGCCATTGTAGCAAAGTGAAAATTGTAGTTTATAATATTATGATAGTTTTTTTTCAAACAGTTTCAAAATTTGTCTTTTCTCAAAAGTTTTTAAGTTACTGCATTTAAACAGCAATTCAAATGTTTATAAAAAGAGAAGAAAATATCTAAAACTGTTGAATTTTTTTTACACACAATATAAAATATGAATTTCGTACCCCAAAAAGTTATAAAATTATGCTTCATTTGATGATTTTTTTAAATATTAAAGTTTGGGTAAAGATAAATATTTTTAATTGTGTGTTTGTAAAATACTTTAGCTAATCACAAGAAAAATTATTGTGAAAACAGGTTTTTACAAGTCTAATATTGGGTTGTAACTTTTAATAGGGAATGTGATGTTTTGCAGGGATATTAAGGGATAAGACAATGGACGATAAATTTATATTCATTCCCAAGGATGATAAACAAAATTATCCCTTCTGTAGATTTTTATTGGTTAAAAGATTTGGACACCATTAGTCAGAGAACTAAACAATCTAAATTTAATAAAAGTATCCAAACTTTTTGTGCCAGCAAATGAAATGACTTGGTTTGTAAACTTTGGGTACTAGTATGATTTACTGTCCAATATCCACACCCTCCCTAGATGTTTTGTTTTATTGTGCCTAACCTTATATCATTAAAATTCTATTTTAATCTTTTAATATAAAAAATACTAGCACAATATTTGAAAAAGTATATGATCTTTGGTTTTTTTTTAAAAAGTTTAAGGCTTAAAATTTTATACAAAATTGTGATGAAAATATTTTATGAAAAATCTAAGTTTTCAAAAATGCCAGTAAGATATTAAAAATAATTTGAGTATTTATTTTCTTGATAAAAAAATTGTATTTGATTATTACTTAAGGCAATTTTGAGCTAATTTCTAGGTCGTCTTCAAGAATCTAATATTAATATTTACAATTATTTAATAACTATAATGATAAAACTAAACTTTTAGAAAAGTTACAAAACTTTAGAATTCCCTCAACAAAAATACTGAATTCCCTTTCATCAAATATTTTTTTATACAAAATAAAATTTTATTTGTGGCCTCTCAAATTTGGGAAAAAAACTAAAACGAAAAAAAAACAAGTCTCAATTCTGTTTTTGATACAAATATACAAAAACACAGAATAAAAATATTTGATTTGTGTATAAAAAAGTTTAAAAAGTTTACATGCACCATAATAGTATAAATCGGGGGCTGACAATTTAAGAACAAATTTCACTAACATTTAATTCTTTTAATAATAATGATAAAAAAGATTATTTCAAATAGTTACCTAAAAGTATTGCAAAAATGTATTGAAAAAAATCAACAACAAGTATCTTTTGTCTACATAAAAACGTGGCTTTCATAAACAAAATTGATTTTCTTTTTTTTATATTAAAAAAGCTATAAAAGGTTGGCCATGGTTAAGAAAAGAGCCAATCACAGCACTGATGGTGTTCATATAATGTAACGGGACAGGATGCCATGGTAGTAAGTAGTAGTAGTATGCGTATATCAAAATAAAGTCTCAAAAAATTTGTATCTGTGGTTAATTAGTTATTAGTATTCGTGTGTATAACTATACACTGTAAAAAATCATACAATAATACGAAACTTTTATCACACTCTAAAAAATATTCCATACTTTATTCAATAAACAGAACTTTCAAGAAATTTTCTGACAATTCTATTGTTTAACTTTGTTATTCATTTGTATTGTATATTTTTAATAAAAATGATAAAATTTCCATAAATATGAATAATTTTTTTACAGTGTAATGATAATAATAATAATAGTGAACGATCAAAATTCCGCTGTTAAAAAAGTGAATGTATAAAAACCTGTAAAAAGGACAATTAGTTTAAAAATAAGTTTTCACACAAAGCAGTTAGTTTTTTTTTTGATTTATTATACAAGCAAAAGTATTTTGAATAAATTTAAAAATCCTCAAAAATACCAAAATTTTGTTATTAATTTTTCCCCATTTTAACTAAACTATTTTGTGTGAAAATTGTAGTAAATATATGCATAAAAAAGAACAACTAATGATTACAAAAGATCTATATATAAAATATTTATGTATAGATATATAAGGATACTTAGTTTAGTCTATAACAAATAGTTTTTATTAGTAAAAATTAAAGCTTTTTAATTTAAAATTTTGAAGCAACATTATTTAGAAAATTTCAAAGCTAAAACAGTTTATAAAAAATAAATTTTGGAAAAGCAAGTAAAGAGCCAATAAAGTATTATAAAAAATTACAATTTACCGGGTTTCTATGCAATATTTATTGAAAACTACATGGTATAAAAAGATTAAAAATAAAGGTGAAATATCCCTATATATATATTTATAAACTAACAGGAAACCATTTAAACCAAACAAAAAACTGTACACAAGAAGGCCACAAAAATTTTCAAATCTAAAAATAAAAATATCTAAAGCTGCACAACATTATAACATTAACATCAAGTGGTTCAAGAAATTTTTTTAATCCTAAGAATTACAGAGTAGCTGCGCTACTCAAAATTTTCAAATTTATTATCTAAAGACTAGATTTATATAATTAGCTTAAGTACCTATATATACAAAAAAATGCCTATAAAAATGAGGCAAAAAACAGTATGAAAAGTTAAATTTTTCCTGTATGAAATAGAAACTAAATTTTATGAATTTCAAAGTTTTTTTTCTACTAAAATATTAACATTAAAAAATTTGCAAAAATTTAATTCTAATATTAAAAAGTCTAATGCTGATTAAGTATTACCTAAAAAGTTATCTATCAAACTCAAAGCACTAGTTTTATTTTGGTTTGAGTAATATTTATGATGCCAAAAAGGAATTTGACAAATCTTTGGTAGTTTTCAATTATCAGATCTTTTCTGGGTTTTCATTGAATTCTTTTAAAGGGATAATTATAATATCCAAAAAGTTTGAACAGTTCTAATGTCCTTATTTTTAATTTAAGATCATTGACTAGAGGAACTTTTTAAAGAATGACAATTAATTCTTTGGTTTCTTAAAATTAACTTACTGTAGAACATGATTAAATATGTGTAAATATTCAAAATTTATATTATCAAACTTTAGACCAAATAGTCTTATAAGTAGGATTAAATAATTCTTATATTTATTAGGAAATAAAAAAAAACTGCCCAATTAAATATTTTAGAAATGTATTTAAAAATTGAGCACCGATTTCTCTAATTAGTCTTAAGAGGTCAACAATCAAATATGAACCTTTACTATAGAAAACTCAATTTTGAATTTTGTCCTAAATTTAATACTTATAAGCTAACAAGGGGTGAAAGAATGTATTTTATTAAAAATAATGATTTTGATATCTCGGTCATATAAGATGCATGGCTGAACTATATTTTAGTAATAATCATAAGGATATCATTGATTATAAGAAAAGGTTAGAAATACAAAATATCAGCTGATACATTCTCAAGTATTATATCATTGTATAATACATTTCTTTAGCCAAAAGCTTCTTTAGGATTAATATTGCACTTATTTTTTTCTTTCTCCATCTCCTTAGTATCGACTAGCAGTGCTTTTTTTCAAGGCAACCTCTTTTTTTGTTATTATTTTTTTTAGCATCGAATTTGAGTATTAATTTCTGGTTAATTTGTTGATATTCAACACCATCTAAAAGGAACAGCTCTGGGTCTATCTGCCCCTTCCTACAAATCATAAAAACCATTTAAAAACTGATTGTTATATTGAAAAAATTTAAACTATAATCATTCAAATAAAAATATATATTACTACTGACTAAAATTTTTACTTGAGAATGTTTTGTTTTATTCATTAAAATATTCCTATGGTATGCTCTATATTACCCAATACCTAGTTAATACAATAAATAATAAGTAAATAAAATATAAAATAGGTATTTAACAACACTTTGACTTAAGAATGACATTGATTTAAGATGTATTATCCATCTTGTAATGATAGATATAGAATAATGGATATTGTGACAGGGTAATTTTCACAGCCTATTTAGGTTGCTAATATAGTCCACAGATGTTGGTCAATACGTTCTTTAATGTTTCTATTTACAATAGACCTGCTCCTTTTTAATCAGTAATTTATTATCATGAATTATTAATGTGAAATAAATGGTTTTATATTTTCCTTGACAAGTGGTTTGTGGAATTCACGTCCTGGTCTGCTATGAATGCTTCCCCAACATTGCTCACAGTAATACTATAATAGATAGATAGATAGACATACAAATAGATAGATAGATAGACATACAAATAGATAGATAGATAGACATACAAATAGATAGATAGATAGACATACAAATAGATAGATAGATAGACATACAAATAGATAGATAGATAGATATACAGATAGATAGATATGCCCGACTATGAATACTTTCCCAACATAATAAATAGATAGATAGACATACATAAAGATAATTAAGACGTTTCAATATCTTTCATAGCATGACCAACAGACTAACGTTCTAAATAATTATTTATTCAAGATGTGCTTTGGCAAATTATCAGCAAAAAAATCAGCAGTCTATCCTAAAAGCAACCGAGTAGATCACATTTTAAGGAATGACGTACAGCCAAAGTTATTTATTAAGTAGCTTCGCTACTAGATGAATAATGTTTTACCTGAAGGCAAGTGACATTAGCACAGAAGAATGGAGCAAATTTACCACCGCAGCGAGCACCCTAAAATACGTAAATAAAAATTTAACATTTTCATACTTTTTCGTTATTCATTTTTTCTCTTTTTTTTCGCGATCTCTCTCTCTCTTTCTCATTTTTTCTAGATGTCTCTTTCTCTCCTACGCTATTCTGCTATTAACAATATCAATATCAGCTATATTTGTAAAGAAAAAGTAAAGCGAAATGTAAATTTATAAAATATAAGATTATATACATTTCAGAAAAATATATACGTACAGAAATTGCGTGGTTTTCATTTAAATTACCAACAAAATTATTTTCTTATAAAAATTTAAATTTTTTTTGTTATTATAGTGAATAAGTAATAATTCGCTTTAAGCACAATCAAAAAGTTATTTATTCATCTTGTCTATCTATCTATCTATCTGTATATCTATCTATCTATCTATCTGTATATCTATCTATTTTTCTATTTATCTATCTGTATTTTTATCTATCTACAAATACCTGACACTCATCGCACAGCTGATCATCAAGAACATATGGTTTAACCTCTATCATCTTGTCTATCTATCTATCTATCTATCTGTATATCTATCTATATCTACCTGACACTCGTCGCACAGCTGATCATCAAGAACATACGGTTTAACCTCGACTCTCTTGTCTATTTCTCCATGCTGGAGTTGAACAAACCTAGAAAATAATTAAAGATGGGATGTAATACAATTACATGTATGTATTGAGTGATCAATATAGTTTATTTAAAAAAGTCTTTTTATTTAGTAAGTATAATGCACAGTGTTTAATAAAAAATAATGTTAATAAATATTTCACTATCATATGATATTTTTACAAAAGCAAACTGTGCACACGAAGAAATAAAGGCACCTGAGGCTTAGCCAGTACTCGGCGCCATTTTAAAATAGGACTTCAAGAAAGTTGACAATAAAAGATTTTAGCAAATAAAATAATAAAAGAGAAAGTCAAAGGTTTTGCTTCAGTCAAACTAACATTAAATTAAGTAAAAACAAAGAATTAGTTGATTACCAAGGACGTACAAGTGGGGGAGGTGGTAACTAATTAATAAGGAGATACTTACACGCTACCTTAACTGTAATTACCCCACATATTGAGATTTTGTCCCTGCCCCTCCCCCCTACACAAAAAGGCTTGGACTTCCTTATTGCTTGTTGTTTACCTGGCTGAAATGGCAGCAATATAACTTTGTTGATTACTGAAAGCAACCCTCCCGGCTCCTTTGGGATACTTCAATTCTGGGTCTGTGTCGATTCCTGTTAAAAAGATACAGTTTTAATGGAAAATGTCTTCTTTATGGTTCGCGACAAGCTTTTTAACTCGAGACTATCTATAATACAAAGTAGCTTGTTGTATGTCTGTCTGTCTGTCCGTCCGTCCGTCCGTCTGAAGCTTAAGATCTCGGTAACCACTGAACCGATCGGATTCTACTCTTCAGGGTATATACCTATTGGTCCTGCGGTGGTTTTAAGCTATTTTTTTGGAGGGTGGGACACCCCCAACCCCCCAAAAAACAAACCCCCCCCCCCTTTTTTTACGAATTTTGCAAATTCGTTATTTAATCGCTATTTTTTTAATTTTTTTTACGAATTTTGCGAATTCGTTATTTAATCGAGAAAATGTTTTCCTGCTGGGTAGGTGCGAAAATTTGCGATCCGTTCTGCTGGGTAAGTAATAGAAGATGTAATTATACCTCTTGGGGCAAAGCCCCTACTAGAGGCTAGGGGCGAAGCCGCTAGTGGAGTAAAAAGTAGCGAATTCGGTCGTTGTCGGGAAGGTGATAGGTTCGAACCTTGGCTCAATATTACATCGTAACTTAAAACGTTAAAATCTTCCTACTCTGTTATGTCAGGTGCAAAACATAAATAGTTAAAGTTAGAACACAGTAATAGTGTCTGACTGATTATGACGTAACAAAAAAAATTAGCCAATGAGAGGCCGTTATTGACCAATGGTAAAATTTATAGTGGCCTCTCATTGGCTAATTTTTTTGTTACGTCATAATCAGTCAGACACTATTACTGTGTTCGTTAAAGTTAGGGGTAATATCATGGCCCAAAAACAAGCGGAATTCATTACCATATGCACAAGATCGTGCAATCAAAAGTTTTGGTTGTCATAAAATTAGATAACTAAGCTAGATTTTGTTTAGTAATATTTCGTATAAATAAAAATTCTAGAACAACAAGTTGATCTAATCTATCTATCTACCTATCTATCTATCCATATATCTATCTAATAACAAACCTGCATAACAAACACCACCATAAAGTCTATCCATAATCATGGCCAGCTCAACTAAAACAAATAACAAACATTAGTTTGTCTAAAATACAAATATACAAAAAAACTTTTTTTATATTTTGTATTTGAAGTTTCTTTCTTTTTGTTGATTTACTATATCAATGGTTTATCTAAACTATATGGCAACAAATACAAGTGGCTATGACTGACATATAATATACGTCATTTTTAGTAGCGAAGCTACTCTATAATTTGAAATGTCCGTCTGTCCGTCCGTCTTAGTTTGGGGGAAACGTAAATTTCTCGGCTCCTATAAAAGATAAAAGGCTGAAATTTTTTGACAACATTCCTATTATTAAGGAGCACAATTAACTATAAAACATCAATGGCGGTCGGACCGCTTTTTAGCAGGTTTTAGGCTATTTTTGTATTTTTCACATTTTTCTCCATATCTTTGGTGTTTATGGTCCGATTTCCAAATTTTTTTCAGTTAAAGATATCAAAATTGAATTTCCTGTCGATTTAAGAAAACAACTATGACGGTCAGACTGTCTTTAAGCAGGTTTTAGGCTATTTTTGTATTTTTCACATTTTCTTCCATACCTTTAGTGTTTATGGTCCGATTTCCAAAATTTTTTCAGTTAAACATATCAAAATTGAATTTCCTGTCGATTTAAGAAAACAACTATGACGGTCAGACTGTCTTTAAGCAGGTTTTAGGCTATTTTTTTAATTTTTCACATTTTATTCCATACCTTTGGTGTTTATGGTCCGATTTCCAAAATTTTTTTCAGTTAAAGATATCAAAATTAAATTTTCTATCGTTTAAAGAAAACAACTATGATGGTCAGAATTGCCTTTTATCAGGTTTTTGGCTATTTTTATATCTTTTACATTTTTCCTCATATCTTTGGTGTTTATGGTCCGTTTTTTTTAAATTTTTGTAGTTAAACATATCAAAATTAAAATTCCCGTTGTTTTGAGCATCCACTATTTAATTTACTTTAACCATCAGTCAGTTTATCATAGTACTGAAATATAAATATTAAGAAATTAAAAACAAATGTTGAAAAGGTTTCGTGATTTTTTCCTAATATAAATGCTTTTGACAACTAGTATCTAAAATCTTATTTAATTGTTTGTGCTTCGCTACTTATGGATGTTGTCATCCTTGTTTTTTATATTAGTTTCGACTAGGTTTTTTTATTTTTAAATTTAAAAAAAGAAGCTAACTGCCATACTGTTATCTTAATGATATTTTGACTACAGTCTTTTGTTAATGTAATAATAAGTTTCATTTCAGGTTAAACAGCCCACCCCATTTAATTTATTTAAGCTATTTGTATAAGGGACTTGCCACAATCATCTGCAAATGCTCTTCCCCCAATTTCTTATCATTAGTTAGCTTTAAAGTTTTGAGGAGAAAAGATCATAAGCTAACATTCTCATAATTTCTTCTCATATACACAAATGTAATCTACTAAAAATTGAATTTTAATAGAGGGGACTTTACTTTATCATCTACTAGTGGTTCCGCCCCTAGCATCTAGGATCTATATTTGAAAGAATATGGAGGGCAGAAAATTAAATAGCCTAAAACCATACCCAGACTTTTTATAGCTTCCATAAAAAAGGAGGACCACATAGGTTCAGAGGTAAGCGTGATCCTTCCCTACAAATAAAAGCTTACTACTTTATATAATAGGATTGTCCTCTCCCTGTCTGCATGGTTGTTTACCCTACCTGCTTTCAGAGGCCTAGGAACCCCGCCGACAAAGACCGTTTTCCTGGGGTCCAGGGGCAACGAATCGTCCAGGACAAAGTCGGCGTCTGACAACTTCCAGGGCCTAATTTGAACAGGCTTGTCCTTGATAGTGGGGCTCGAGACACATAGGTAGAGCTTGTCTTCATCCTAGATAGATGTAAATAGATAAATAGATGGATAAATGGATAGATAGAGAGATAGATGGATAGACTACCAGATATATTAAGAAATGAAGAAATAAATTGTTTAATGGAAAAACATGTGGAAAAGGTACCTACCAAAATTTAAAAACATACATTTTAATGAGACATATAAATGAAATTTCTACCTGTATACAAACTTCTATCAAGGACTGAACAGAACTTTCATCCTAAAATAACAATTTATATATCTAATTCACCTTAACCTAACCTAAAAAAAATATAAAATGTATTTTTTATAAAGTTTATTGTGTATCTGTATTGATTTGAGAAAAAAACAGCTAACTTTTCTTTAGAGAGGCTGCCAAATAATCACTGCAAAAAACCAGTTTGTCTAGCTGAGTTTAAAACAGCAGGGATCTTAAGGGATAAGACAATGTACGATAAATTAATATGCATGCCCAATTATGATCAACAAAAATAACCCTTTTGAATTTTTTTGTTGAAAATTTTTTGTTGAAAAGTTTGAACTGTAGTAGTCTTGAACCAAACCAATCAAAATTACATTAAAGAGTAATTGACCCAGATATGAGATAACGTGTTATGGGTTCCAGAGTAATTCATAGCCCAATGTAAACTCCCTCCTTAATAAAAACATTAACCTGAAACAGAAGGAAAGCATAGCCCTTGGGTGGGAAGTATGACTTGCTCTCGGCCTTGTGGGGCCAATCTACAACAAGGGGGCCAAATCTTCTAAAGGATGCCGTAATTTCATCTAAAAATAATAATTATATTTATTCTGAAAAAATCTAAGGTGGCTTATTGGATAAGACAATGGCAATAAATTATTTTACATCCCAAAGATGTTATAAAAAAAGATTAGAATTTCTGGTGGAAAAGTTTCGAAACAAGTAGTTTTAAACTAACCAATCAAAATTCAATAAAAGTACCCAATGTTTTTAGCAGTGTTTCGGAGCCAGAGCCGGGAGCAGCAACATTTTTGGTGGAGCCGGATCCGGAGCCGTATTTTTCGTTAAAAACGGCTCCGGCTCCGGATTAGCTAAAAATGATTTTTAAAGTAATATTATAATTTGTCAACGGTCTATTTCCATATAATAAACTGAAAAACTATTGTTACTTAACAAAAAGACACACATCCTTCTACTTTTATATAGCTTTAATCAAATAAAAGCAAAATATTTTATATTATTTATTTTATTTTATCAAATTCAATAATGAAAAAAAATTGATATATTAATTTTAAGGTAGGAGCCTGAGCCGGAGCTGGAGCTGGAGCTTGAGCCAGAGCTGGAGCCGGAGCCGCATCAAAATTAAACGGCTCCGACACCCTGGTTTTTAGGCCAAAGAATAACATCACATGGTTATAAAACTTTGGGTACCATTTCACTCAATCCCTAGAAACTCTACAAAAATTTAGCGGGGAAAGAGGCAGATTTTCTTCAAACCTAAAAAAATAATGCAAAGAGAGCGTCATTATTTGTTTAGGTATTGGCCAGGTGTTTTCAATCAAACCCGTGGGATTCTAGAAAACCTAACCTAACCTAATAATAAAATTTATTTTACCTTCATCAATATCAGGTGGAAGTCCTCCAACGAACACTTTTCTGGAAAATCTTTCTCCTAAAAAGTTTATATATTTTTTTAAGGATGAAATGCGCTTCTTGTGAATTCAAGTTGCTTTTTTCCAACGAAAGAAAGGGTATTTTACAAAAAAAAAATGACCAAGGTTATGAAGAGGATGTCTGAACATTTTTTGTGAAGATTCCATTGAATTTGTGACATGTTTTTTTAGACATTTCATGAAACATTACACTTTAGCCACTTTTTTTGTGTATTTTTTTCAGCTTGTTTAAACTTTTAAAACTTAACACAAACTTTTTTATTTTAAAATTTAACATTTAATTAATTTAATGTTACCTCAATGCAAAAATATTAAAATATAAGGGAAATTACTTTTAAGCATTGTATATTTTTCGCTTAAAAATGTTTATATTAATTTTAAATCAGTAATCGTAGGTATTCTTTATAAATTTCATACTGTTAAAACCATGTGCTTTATAGAGTAGTTAGTTACGCTAGTGAAACATACTTGTTATGCTTTTAATATTTACTTGATAATTATATAGTTGACATAAATCAATAGTAACATGATGTATTTTTTGTTTTTAATAACAGTCGGATTTTTTTTGCTTTGGATCTACTTTATATGTCTGTTTTAGAGAGTCATTCTGTCCTTTGCAACTAAATAATAAAAGGTGTATCCTGTAACTATAAAAGAGAATCTTCTTAAATCGTATCTTTTATTGTAAAACACGCAAGACAAGATTTATATGTCACTCTGCTAATAGACGTAATCGTGCATGTTTTACCTTTATGTTAAATAGTTGCTACGCTACCTAGAGGCCTCTAGGGATGTTTAAGGGGATTATTCTTGGGAGGGGTTGTGGTATCATCTCCCCAAATAGTTATAAACCTTCACTGGACCTATAGAAAACTACACTGTAAAGGAGAATCATAATGGTTTATCGATCCTTCGGTACATAAAGACAGACAGGCATCCTGTTACTTTCATATGTAGATAATAATGAAATTAACCTTACCCATGGCGTTATCATACTGATGTCCTCCAATGGCGTTCTGATGGGATCTAAACAACAAAAATATATACACTAAAAGTTTAATTATAGCAAGGGTAAAAAGTTTTCTTTACAAAGTAATAGTTTTATAAATTTATTAAATTATTGTATAAAGATAATAACTATCGTATAGTATTATAGACAGCTTTTCACGGATATTAAAACAATCTTGTTGGTCTCTAGGGGCCCAAGGCCCGGGCAAACATACTAGTTTTAATCTTGAAACAGCGTAAAGTGCCTCCAAAAAAATGACGTCATACAATTAAATGACTAATGATAGGCCAGTATACATTGTAATTGACCAATGGTAAAATTCATACTGGCCTCTCATTAGTCATTTATTGTTTGGCGTAATTTTTTTGGAAGCACTTTACGCTGTTTCTTTAATCTTACGATTTGTATATTAAGAGTCGTGGAAAATTGCATATTCCAGCGGATATAAATCTGTTTCGAAGCCATACTGGAAAACTGATTACCTAGGCGAAGAGCGTGTAGAGTAGAAACCAGAACTTCCTGACTCACTCATCAGGCCTTCTTCACCACCTATGTAAACTAGGATTAATCTAAATAAGCGACTGTCCTTTTAAACATGAATTATATAGATGTATAGAAAAATACTATAAGACTGTCCTTTTATTCAGTAACATAGGTAGTACGTATCACCACCTATGTAAACTAGGATTAATCTAAATATGGGACTGTCCTTTTAAACATGAATTATATCTATAATAAAAATATAATGTATTACTGTCCTTTTATTAAGTAACATAGGTAGTACGTATTACCACCTATGTAAATAGGATTAATCTTTCCTTTTAAACATGAATTATATTATTAAAAAACCTTTAATAGCGTAAAATTATTTATTACTAATATTATATTAAGTAGTAAGGATTTTTTGTCTGTAGCTTAAGATTTTGATTACTACTTAACGGACTGAGTTCTTCATTCTAGGAAAGCTTGACATAGGTCCCGACTCCCAAGGTGGATTTAGAATACCTATTTGTTTTTAGATTCTAACCTTTAGATGGTGTAAACTAATATTATAAATAAGTGACTGTCCTTTAGAACATGAATTATAGGAATAAAAAAATAATGTTATACAGTCATTCGCTACTAAAAATCCGGTAATACTGTTCTTTTATCCATCAAATAATAAAAATGCTTTAAAAACCAATCTGTAAGGTTCCAATTATAAAAAGCAAATCTTTTCTAAAGTCCATCCCCCCACCCGTCCGCCAAAATAACTCTGGTCGTTAATCTAGGCATGTTTGGATTTTCCTATTGATTTTAAACTTGAAAAAAGATTCCTGAAACAATCAGATACAATTTAGGAAGTGTGGAAACTCTATAATCATGACTAAAACGTCCGTATGTTCTTTTCTGTTTACCTTTACCATCAGCGTATTGTCTGGTTTGATTAGGGTTAGGAAGATACTGCTCCATAGATCTCATATTTTCCAGACCCCCTTCGGGGTAATACTCCTCACAGTCTAAACAGAATGTTTATTAACGGGGAAGGTTAGGTTATAGTCCATATACGTCCAAGAGGGTGGTGAGGTGGGTAAAGGGGTGTTTACCCCCTCCGAACTTTGTTAGCCTCATTTAATCCCCTTCAAGTTATTGAAAATACATTAGCTTGACCTTCACAAACCTTTAAAACCCCTCATTTTACCCCTGAAAAACTAAAAATCCTTATATAAAAGTAAATTGGCTGTTTGTATGCATGTAGCTAAAGATTCACTAGTTGTATGAACAATGACATAATTTTGTACTAATAATTAAGAATTTTAAAAATCCCTGGGAATATTATATATCATGTTGAAGATTTCTAAACATTTTATGATATGAGTGAGGAATTTAAATTTTAGAGTAAAATATACAAAATTTTTAGACCTTCACCTCTTGGTTTTTGATGTTGAACTGGGCTAGTTAAACCTCCAAATGGCTTATTTCTAAAAAAATAAAAAGATATTAATTTATAACAATATTGTGTTTTTTTCATGATGATGTAATAATCTATCATTTTTTTCTAAAATATTTCGTATTTTTCTTCAGTTTTAACTATTTTTCTATTCTTTAAGAGTGTATTATTTTAATAGCTTACAAAATCACGAATAAAGATATGGAAAAATATAATTATAGCCAAAAAGATGCTTAAAACACCCATGGATGTTTTGTAATTGATTATGCTCCATAATAAAGGGAATTATGTCAAAAAGTTTCAGCCTTCTATCTATTATAGGAGCCTATCAGTGTCTTGCAGACAGACGGACATTTAGAATAATAAAGTAGCTTCGCTACTAAAAACAATTTAAATATGTAGTAGTACCTTCCATTTTGATGTTGTTGGGGGGTGCGTCTCTGCATGCCCCCACCCATCTGTCCCATGCCCTGGCCCCCATGTGCGGGAGGCTGACCCCAGCTTATTGGGGGCGGGGTCATGGACATTGAGGGCGGACCAGGGGGTGGCCCGGTACCTACGATAATAAATTTTTAAAGTTCATAGATTTTTTGTTTTAAAATTGGAAGATTTTTTTCTAAAAATTGAGATTTAAATTTCTATAATTTATAACAAACATAACTACTTTATTCAAAATGCTATTTCAAACTAGTGATAATAGTATTAGTAAAAGTAGGGGGAATGGTTTGGCCCAAAACAGGCTTAACTCTTTTCCATCCACAGTTAGGATTTCAATATAAAGGTATTGCTATCATAAGGTTAGTTTTCTGAAGGACATTAATCCAACAAGTTAAAGTTAAATTAAACAAGAACTTAAAGTATAAGAGGAGCCCACCTTTAGGTTAGGTAAAAGGAAATAAATTATTGTTTACCTGACCAGCTTGGACTTCCCCATCCTGGAGGCGGGTAAGTTTGTTTACCTATAATCCAGTAGAACATTCAATTTATGAAAACTTGGGGCTTGCACACCAAGTGCATAGTTGGGTATTAATTTGAAACCCCCACTTTTTTGTAATCATACTGGGACCAAAAGTTTTATTTCATTGTCTGAACCTTAAGATCCCTGGTATAGCTTTACAAATGAATAGAAAAGTCAAATTAGATTTCAAGTCCTATTGAAAGAGATATTGAGATGGGTGTTTTTCCCATTCATCCAAAAATTTAAAATTAGCAGAATATTCAAAATACTTGATAAGATGTTGTTGGGCATGCTAGCCCTTGAAGGCATATTTTTTTGAGTAGGAGAGCCACCCCCACTTTCTTTATTAAAAGTAAAAAGTATAATAGTTTTTCATCGCATCGTATTCTAAACAGCTTTCCAATTATAAGATTAAAACCATTTTCAAACCTGAGATGCTGGAGTTACGGGCTTAAAACTGGTTTTAATCCTATGATTGTACATTTTTATATTCGTAGAAAACTGAATATAATACGATTCTATACATAATTTTTCAGTATGCCTGAGAACCGGTTCTAATCCAACGGATTATATTAAACAGGAGAAAACTAATCTAAACTAAATACCTATCCAAACATATTAAAATCTAAATTAAAAAATAAGTTTTGGTATTCAACTCCCCTCTCCTCAAGTGCCCCTAGAGGTTTTTAGGGGCGTAGCCGCTAGTCAAAGATAAGGAAATAATCTTCCTCCTATTAAAAATACTGATTATTGTAGTATGAAAAAACGGGCTAGAAAAAATTATTATCACTCATTTCCTTAAGATAAGATAAGATTTAAGATTTATTTTCCTCAAAGGTACAGCATGTTTTATTAAGTATATATCATACATTAAGTTACTATGCTTTGATTGGTTTGATTCTTCTGGTTTGTTATGTTTGATTCAAGTTTAAGAGCAATTTACATAATAACTATTATTAAGTACCTAGCATGGAATTGGCCGAACTTCGTCTCCACCTAGTTGCCAGGCCAGTTCGAATAGGATGAAAATATCATTTTACAAGAAAAATTCCATGCAACATTGTACCAGATAGTTTGCATAACCCTTTAAGGGTTGTGGAGCCACTGGTGTACTTTGACGCTTGCCAAGCCGATACAATGTTATATGTGCAAAACAATCTTAACAATAATGATAATAATAATAAATACAGTATCTTGCTGTGTATTTCAGACATCCTCCTACTGTCAGTTGCAACTCCTCCAAGCATAAATTCGGAACAATTAAGGAACCAAAACCTTCGTGAGAAGTTGCTATTCCCGTTGTGATCCCTTATCAACTTTACCCAGACAGTTTCCTTTGTAACAAATTATTTTCATTATAGAGTGGGGTTTGTCCGTGTCTAAGGACATCTCCACACTAATAATTACAGGGTAACGATAAATATCGCGACAACGCTGGTCCAATACCAATAAATAAAATACTTAGAAGATGTGTCTATAGATAATAAACCGTACCTATGTGACGTATTTAGGTACCTAAGTGAACAAGGAGTAATGATTGGTTTCGATTCCTACGGAATCTGAGTTTTATTTCTTGGGAAGGGATATAAAAATCCACTAGTGTACAAAAAAAATAAAAATATAGGTCATATGCGATTCCTACGGAATCTGATTTTGGTATTTTGAGGTGAAGGGAGCGTGTCCCTAAGTGTGTAAGGTTCGATTCCTCCGGAATCTGATTTTTGTGTTTTGAGAACTAGTCACAGCATAGCTGTGAATGGGGTACAAACATGTGGTGGGACGTGGGGGGGATTGGGGGAGAGGGGAGAGGGGTTGGTTCCCAAAAAACGTTATATTAATCACGCCTTTTTTTATAAAAGAGAGGGGTGAAAGTGGGTCATGGTAAAGATAAAAAAAGAACTGTGGCGCGCTGTCGCGTGCTTAATTTTGGTCATAGCTTTGCTTTTAGTAGAGTCTTAATCTTACTATTGTTTAGGCACGAAAAATGTTCGGAGAGGAAGAATACCAACAAATGTGGCAGCCGCTACGCAATCGATTGACAATAACATATCAACGACTTCTCAATATAGTTAATGGTGACAATGTCAGCGAGGAAGTGCGTCGTGAGGTAGCCCGTCTACTATACCAGCAGGGTTATCTTGAAACCGAGTTGGCACTCACTCTGTACAATCCAAACAAGGACATGGAGTATCATGAAAATAAATTGGGTGAAATTGCTCAGCAGATTACTGCTCAAGAGGGGGCATGTCTCCAACTTTAACTCTAGAAAGTGGCCATTACCGGTCCAGGACCAGTAACGGTCAAATTCGGTCAAATTCTCTACAACTTCGTATACAAGATATCCTCAAAAATATCCACAAAACATCCACGAAAAATATCTACAAAAAATATCTACAAAGATATCCACAAAAAATCCACAGAAATATCCACAAGATATACCCGTGAAAAATAGAACATTTGAAAAGTTATGCTGCTAATTTTGAATAATTATGGCTATTAAAATGAATTGTTCAGTGAGAAATAGTACTGTTAAAAATTAGAATTAAAATAAAATTAAAATTATTTTGTGTACTTATTTTAAAACATACCATAAATTCATCAATTTTATTTTATTAATAAATCCTAGATATCTTGCAATGAACTTTAATTATAAAAAAAAGAAATGGGTAAAGTAATAGGATGTCTGTAAATATGTGTTAATATGTTGCTATGGGTCAAACCTATTAATATTATTAATATTGTATTGGCATCAAAATAGGAAGTGAAATAAATAAAAAGAATGTAAGTAAAGACTTGGTTAAGTATTGGGGAAAAGTTAAAGAATTGAAAGGGTAAAGGGGAGGATGGGGGGGGGGAAAATCGAAAGGAGAAAAGGGGCGTGGTGAGTGGTTTATTCACGACCGTGGCTACTTGTCAGACTGAGCGGCGCGTATTGTTTGGTATAGGCAGAGGGGGGAAAAAAAAAAGGGGGTGGGGGGAGGAGTGGTTTCCTGGTATAGCGCATAAAAAAGGCGGGAGGAAAAACAATTGGTTATAAAGCATAGGGGAAAATAAGCGGGAAGCGGAAGTGGGGAAAGTGTATTACTTATTAATAAATTTAATTAAAAGATTACATAATATATGGTATTAAAACACAAGGGGGGTATAAATATGGGGGAGATTAGGTCAAGATTTAATTGTTTCCAAGATGTCAAATCAAGAAGAAGAGGAAGGAGGACAAGGCCAAGGTGCTATACCAGGAGGAGCGCCGGGAATTCCGGTAGATGCTGGAGGTGAGGAGGATGCTCCCCTCCATGATCAGGTACAGGAGCTCGTCGCCATGCTTGACACCAGCGAAGAAGCAGATGATCCTGTACCCGTACCCGACGTCCAGCAGCTGTTGAACCTCGCGGCAGTGCCTGATCTACTCCCATTTCCGGGGGTAGACAGGCGCTGTTTAGACCTCTGGTTTATGGTCAAGCGCAGGTTGATGGGCGTCGTGTACGAGGGGGACATGTTGATGTGGAGGAGGTTCCGCAACGACGTCATCGATGAAGAAGTCCTCCGTATGATGTATGGAAACTATGGGTTAGTCGTGCGGTTAATTCAAGCAATGCCCACGTACGCCCGGTCCTTCCAAGCCAACATGGACGCCATCGCCGCAATGGACCGCCTGGTCACAGTCCAGCAGGACATCCTTGAGGAGCTGCTCAACCAGGAACCCGACGGCGCCTACGGCGACTCAAGCGACTACGACTCATAGATGGCTATGCCCTCAAGAGCTTAACCAGTCTGCGATAGTCATTTTAATAAATTTCGATATCAAAATTTAAATAAATAAATAAATTTTCGGCCAAAATTCAACAAAATTTTGTTATTTTTATTAGATAGATAGAGGTTGCGTGATTCGTTAGCTGCTGGATAAAATATATAAAAGAAATAAAATATGGTTGAAATATGGGTAAAAAACCGATAAAAAATCGATAAAAAACCGATATAAAAACGATAAAAAATGGATAAAAAGCAAACTATGCCAAGCTACTCTATACTTGGGTATGTGTGTCGGTTCCTACGGAACCTATTCGTTATGATTTGAGGTTAAAAAAATGCTGTTTTATTGAATTTTATCAAAGAAGTTTAATGCTTACAGAAAGTGGAGGGCTAAGAATAGAATAAGGAGTACGGATAGAAACAAGACTTGCGAAAATCTAAAAAAAAAATCTTAAAATCTTAAAAAATCTTAAAAAATCTTTTCCTGATTGGTTTAAACAAAGAAAAATCCAAAAAGAACAATGTATATTACACTTTGGTATTAACCAATGTTGAGTAAAAAGAAAGAAAAATATTTGCATTTTAATTAAAACTCAATTTTGTTTAGGTAATAAGTAAAACATTTTTTCTTAAAAATATTTTTATTATCAATTAACTTAATTTCAAGTGGAAGGTTGTTAAAGATAGTTGGAAAAGAGTTAAGAGGGGCGTGCAGGAGAAAGTTTCTATTGGTGCCCGGTTCCTAAGCAAAGTTGTTCCTGTTCCTTGTGCCATATGTATGTCTGTAAGTGTTTTCAAAGATTTTAGGAAAAATACCTAATTTATAGGCGTGCATGAATTTACAAACATTGAATTCAATTAATAGGTTGAATGGGAGTATGCCATTAGATTTAAAAAATTCAGCTGTATGAGCTCTGCTTGGTAAGTTTTCAATTATTCTGATGGCTTGCTTTTGTAATTTAATAATTGGTGCTAACAGGTACATAGGGCAAGCAGTGAACAGGAGACAACAGTATTCGATATTCGACTTAATGTAAGAAGTATAGAGTAGCTTTAAATGTTTTTTATCCAATAAGTGACGCATTACTTTCATACTGTAAATTATTTTAGAGACTTTACTATAGACTTTTTCAAGATGATAAGAAAATTTCATTTTCTCGTCTATTTGAATTCCTAAGTGTTTGATACTACCCTCGTTGGTACCGCTAACAAGATCCAGCTTAGTAATTTTTGATTCATCATTTTCATTGTGATTGTTCATATCTACATAAACTTCAAAGTTGGTCTTAGCTGCGAGCTCAGCGGGGGTGAGTATCTCTCGGGGGGAGGAAAAGACCATACATTTAGTCTTGCGGGGGTGTATGAGAAGCTTATTGGCGTTGTACCATTGGGTCAGTCTGGGGACAAGCTCCTTTGCAAGGTTTATTAATTGAATTATATTCTGCTTTTCAATAAAGCCCACTGCGTCATCAGCAAAGAGATTGATTAGGATCTCCTCACTGCATGAAACAAGGTCATTGATGAAAATTAAAAAAAGGATTGGTCCCAGGACTGACCCCTGGAGTACGCCAATGATAATGAATTCAATAGTAGAGGAGAAAAGGCCCTTAAAAAATACACGCTGCTTCCTATTTGCATAATAACTACGGAACCACTCGAGTGCAACCCCCCTTATCCCTGAATTCTCAAGTTTACTAAAAAGGATGTCTCTATTTATCATGTCGAAACACTTCCTTATGTCCAAAAATATGGCCATACAGGAAGCGCTTCGACTGAGTGCTTGGGTGATCATTGTACTTAAATTCAATACATTATGGAAGGTTGAGATTCCTTTCATGAAGCCAAACTGGCGATTGCTAAAAAAAGATCGATCCTCTAAAAACTTAACCAGCGTGTCACAGACATATTTTTCGATGGGTTTGGAAAAGTTATCAATGAGACTAATGCCTCGATGATTATCTGCCTCGCTGAGTGAACCAGATTTGTGAAGGACAACTATTTTAGAAGTTTTCATTTTTTCAGGAAAAGTGCCATTTTGAAGTGATAAATTATAAACATGTGTTAGGGGAGTGGCAATGGTATCAGCACAGCGAGACAGGACATACATCGAGACATCATTGATGTCTGTAGAACGCTTAGGTTTAATGCTACGGATAATATTAATAACCTTGAAGGGGTACAATGGTTCAAAAAAGAGGGAGTCTTGACATGGGGGGGGTAAATATTCAAAAAAATTTTTGGGGGTGGAAGGAATTTCAGGCCTTAGGGAAGACCCAATCTGACTAAAATAACGATTGAATTCGTTAGCTATTTCTTGGTCATTTTCAATTTTGTTTGGGCCTACTTGGAGGTATGTGCACTCAGGGGAAGATTTATTAAAACCAATGACTTCTTTGAGAGTTTTCCAAAGTTTCTTCCCATCCCCATTTGCATCTCTAATTTGTTTTCTATAATAATCAATCTTTGCTCTTCTCACCTGCCTATTATAATTATTCCTATAGACATTGTAAATACTTTCATTTTCTATTGTTTTGTCTTTTAAAAAGTTGCTGTACAATATGTCTCTATGCAATCTACAACGCAATAAGTAATCTGACATGAAAGGTTGCTGGGGCTGGGTGCGTTTGTTTTTTCGTTTTTTTCTAACTGGACACTTTTCATTATAAAGTTTTAAAAAGGTTGAAATAAAATTATCATAAGCAGTGTTTGTGTTGTCTTGACTTAAAACATGGTTCCAGTTAGTGTGGTAGAGTGCATAGTTTAAGGCATCAAAGTTTTCATCATTCAATTCTCTTTT
The DNA here is from genome assembly GCF_053477335.1 of Acartia tonsa. Taxonomy (NCBI): domain Eukaryota; kingdom Metazoa; phylum Arthropoda; class Copepoda; order Calanoida; family Acartiidae; genus Acartia; species Acartia tonsa. Next base: position 33,041,664 of record NC_137273.1, read on the forward strand.
TTCAAAAAAATCTGGAAGTTTGGGTTTATTTACTTTGTCTATTCGGAATGAATTAATAATTGGCAAGTGATCGGAGATTTTTGAAGTTAAAACAAAAGATGACATTAGGTTTTGAATAAAATTCCCTACCCCGAATAAATCAAGAAGGGTTGCTGTGGTTCTAGTAACTCTAGTGGCTCTGGTAACAGTATTTATGATACCGTTAAAAGAAAAAGATTCAATAATTCTCATGGAATTACTGTTTATATTATTTATTTTGAAAAGGTCAAAATTGAAATCTCCTACAATGAAGTATGGTATGTTTAGTGCTGCTATTCTATCAATTAAATCCAAGAAAAGTTCAAAAAATTCTTCGATTTCAGCATTACTTTGGTTGGGTGGGCGGTAGCAGTTTAATAAACAAAACTTCAAACCATTGTAGGAAATTTTTAAGCAAATAGATTCAAGAATATTTTCTTTAAATGAGAACTTATCAAATAATTTATCAACTTTATAATATCTGCTTACTAGGATACCCACCCCTCCCCCCCTACTATTCACTCTGAGTTTGACATGCCAATCATAATTATTAATCCCATAGCAATCCATATTTACATCCTTATTTAGCCATAATTCTTGGAAGCATAGGACATTTAAGTGGATATCATGTTGTTTGAAGAAGTCTACGGTGGAGACAATATCGTTATATTTAGAATGTAATGACTGACAATTAATACTAAAAATATTTTTCGTTTTCGTTAAATGTTTTCAGTTTTTGTACAATTCCTTGTTCACTTGAAAAGACACAATTTATTCCGAATTCATTTTCGAAATCATTAAAATAGTCACCGTAAATCGGATTCATAAGGTTTAGACCAACGTTATCGTTCAAGTTACCGTTATCCTGGTTAATTTGTTCATTAGGGAGGTTTGTCATGGTAGAGTTGGTCCAGGAGCACCGCAGGAGGAATCGTTTTAACGTCAAGTATGGACATCTGAAACACAGTAGATATTAATAAACAAATAAAGATAGTTAATATACAGAATATTATCGTTGAAACGAAAAAAATTACTATATTTACTATATTTATTCCGATTGCGTTTAGTTTATGTGTGTGTTGGGGGTGGCAACACATTTAAAAGCTAGTTTAGTTCCCCCTACTCTTTTCCATTCAAGTTCCATATATTTTATAAGTTAATCAGAAAAAACAGAGATATGGAGGTGACTGAGACTATAGCTTAAGTAAGAACATTAGATTCAATTCGATTCATTCAATTTAATCAATAATCATTAATCATTAATACACTGATTATCTAGTATTCTGACAAAAAAAAGATTAAATTAATTGGAGACATTGACGTATGAACAATAGTAAGTTAAATAGGACATGTAATATTATAGAGTTCACGTCATATCAATCAAAAGTAACTCCAAAATATTTAAAAAATATTTAAGATATTCCGAAAATAATAATTATGCTGAAAGTCTTATGTTAGGTACCTTTTTTCGCCGTTCAAGATACTTAAATTACCGCCTTTGTTGCTGTACGCTTTGCTTTGTTGGCGGTGTCTCTCACTTCCTTGATTTCTCTGGATTTGGCCCTCGTGGCAACAGGATCAGCGGGAGCTGTGGCAACGGCAGATGCAGAAGGTGCAGAAGATGCAGAATATGCGGCGGCAAGTGTGGCGGCAGGTGCGGCGGCGTGTGCGGCGGTAGGTGCGGCAGTAAATGCAGCAGGTACGGCGGCAGACGCGGCGGCAAGTGCGGCAGTAGATGCAGGTACGGCGGCGGACACGGCGGCAGGTGCGACGGCAGATGTCGTGGCTGATGTCGTGGCTGATGCGACGGCAATTGCGGCGTCAGTTGCGGCGGTGAGCGCGGCGGCAGGTGCGGCAGTGAACTCAGCGGCAGCGGCGGCGGCGGGTGCGGCAGGTGCATACTGTGCGGCGGCGGCAGGTGCAACGGCGGCGTGTGCGGCACTAGGTGCGGCGGTTGCGGCGGTTGCAGTTGCGGCATTACGTGCGGCGGCAGAGTCAATTGGAGGGAACACAGCCAGGTCCTCAAGAGCTGGGGCAGGGGCTGATGTCGAATTATGCTGAACCGTGCTGGCTGGATGGGCAGTAATTGTATTGAACTGTCTGGGGAAATCGTCCTCTGTTAAGTCAGCTTGGTTCGAGAAGAATGTTTTCCTTTCCTCAGGCGTTAATTTGTTGAAACGGAGGATCGGCGGTGCTTCAGATAGAAAAAAATCCTCGCTTCCAGGTATGGGCAGAGACATTTCCTTCAGGTCCTTGCCAAACGGATTAAGGCAGCGTATCCAGCGGCTGCCGTTCTTAAGTTGGAATTGCACATATTGGCCAGCGACTTTGGCCCTTGAGATCTGGTTGGTGGCATATACAAAGGTCATTGTCTTCCTGTTGAGGTCTGACATGTCTTGCTTGGCCTGTACAAATCTGTTGGGAAAGAACGGGACTGGTGACGCGTTATTCCTGGGGTTGAACCTCTTGATCTCGGCGTTGTAGCGGTCGAGCACAGCCTTCTTATTGTTCATCCACGCGTCGAGGTAGGATCTAGACATAAAACGAAAGATAAATACAGGGATCTGGCCCTTTGAATATGGGAGCATATGAGCACGCTCAACGATATCACTAAAATGTGAAGGGATATACTCTAATTCCCCTCGTTTAACGGCGGTTTCAAGGGTGGGCCTTATAATGTTTCTGAATATAACAAACTCTGTGATATTTTCGCGGCTCCATGGCTGCTGAAAGTTCACTATTCTACAGCTCCAATCGCGACACCTTTGCTCTCTTATCGAGTTTTGTAGAAGCTGATACTTTACAAAATTATCCCTCGACGTTTCGACAGAGTTTAGATAGTCCTTTTGTTGTGTAACCGTGGTCCTAATCGCTTTTTGTTCACTTGCGACTAATTTAGCGTCGACGAAATTTTCAATACCTTCGATAGATTGTAACTTAACGTTTAAATCTGAGACTCTCGATTTAATATCATTTATTTCGGTTTTATGACTGGCAAAAGTACTATGGATAAGCTCATCCCTTACCTTGGCTATATTCGCATCGTATTCACTAAACTTAACATCCAAAGCTGCGTCCAAATTTGATTTGAATTTTGACCAATATTCTGGGTTGTCACACGTACTACAGGCCATGATGAAATGAAGATGGCTGATCCGAGGGTGCTGAATGAGTGTGGGTCGGCTGACCAATAGTGGGACGCGTGAATATGTTAGCCAATGGGAGAGCTTATTTGTGGAAAGTACTTTGCGCCGGTAGAATGTTGCCAGACCGATAAATTATCAAAAAGTTTTAAAGAGTGTCTTCACTATAAATTGTTCGATAAAGCGATTAGGTTACACATACATATATTTAAATTTTAAAATTAATTCATTTAGTGTTTTATTTTCACTTTTTGTGTTAACAATTGACCGATACGTTAACACAAACACATTGCCAGGCCTAAATACGAGGTGCCCTCTGGCTACAGTGTCTTCCCTTTCCTCCAACTGCGGAGTGACCACGGGCAGTGGGGAGAGGGGAACTAGTTGAGAGAGAGGGGGAAGGTAGAACTGAGCTTAACACATGGGTAGGGCGGGGAGAGCTTGCAAAATGCGTGTTCTCAGCCCGACTCTCTGAACTAAAAAAAACTTAGGACTGCATATTGCATGCATATTTACATAGGTATTAAATCTATTCACACGCCCACACACATACACACACACACATACACACACACACACATTTATCAACTTGTCTAATTTAAAAGTTTGGGTAAAACTTGAGTGAGGATCAGGGATCTTAAGGGATAAGACAATAGAAAAAAATGATATATATTCCCAGTGGTGATAAACAAAACTACGATCATTCTGTAGATTATAATTTTTGGTTGAAAAGTTTGGATACTAATTCTTTGTTAGCAACCAATCTAAATTCAATTAAAAGTACCCAAGGTTTTTGAGCTAACAAATAAGAAAATGTTATTATAAAACTTTGGGTACCAACCAATAGGCATAAGGATCAGGAATATATATTTCCAGGGATCTCAAGGGATAAGACCATAGACATGCGCAGTGATTAACAGAGGGTGTGAAACCATTAGGGGGTGGACAGTCCATCCCAATTTCATAGTAAGGAAGGCGTTGGCACCTCTCTACAGCACGACAATGGACAAAATAATTACAAACTTCCGCCAGTTTTGTCAGTTTTAACAAATGGTACCCAAAACCATTGAATATGATTGTTCGACTCCTTGCCTATATACTGTCCTTGGTGAGGGGGTGGAGGGGGGAGGGCAGAAGACTGATAATGAGGGGCGCGGGGGTAACCAAAATTATTTCCTGATAATTTAAATAACCATTTTAAAAATTATATTAATTAAAAATTTTAATAGCTTTAATATCTTAAGTTGTAACATGTCAATTAAAAGCGCAGGAATAAAAGGCCTAAAAATACTTATATTTAACTGATTCAATTTGAAGCATTTTTGAAGGTACTAGATATTTTAAACTGAGACACTGAAAGAAGGGGGTATAAAAATAGAGTAAAAAAGATTAAATTTGCGAGAAAAAAAATAGAAAACCATCCCGGGGCCTATGTGATGCTTCCCGTAATAGAAGAACTAAATGATTTAAGTAGTTATTAAAACCTTATTTAAGTAAACAGTTTTTCTATACTAATATGAAATGGTTAGTCTGCCTGTGATGGGACGTCTAGCAATTTGGGAAGGTTGTTGCGAGCCGGGCATAGCATACTGGGGCATATACGGGTTCACCTCCTAGATAGATAGATAGATAGATAGATAGATAGATAGATAGATAGATAGATAGATAGATAGATAGATAGATAGATAGATAGATAGATAGATAGATAGATAGATAGATAGATAGATAGATAGATAGATAGATAGATAGATAGATAGATAGATAGATAGATAGATAGATAGATAGATAGATAGATAGATAGATAGATAGATAGATAGATAGATAGATAGATAGATAGATAGATAGATAGATAGATAGATAGATAGATAGATAGATAGATAGATAGATAGATAGATAGATAGATAGATAGATAGATAGATAGATAGATAGATAGATAGATAGATAGATAGATAGATAGATAGATAGATAGATAGATAGATAGATAGATAGATAGATAGATAGATAGATAGATAGATAGATAGATAGATAGATAGATAGATAGATAGATAGATAGATAGATAGATAGATAGATAGATAGATAGATAGATAGATAGATAGATAGATAGATAGATAGATAGATAGATAGATAGATAGATAGATAGATAGATAGATAGATAGATAGATAGATAGATAGATAGATAGATAGATAGATAGATAGATAGATAGATAGATAGATAGATAGATAGATAGATAGATAGATAGATAGATAGATAGATAGATAGATAGATAGATAGATAGATAGATAGATAGATAGATAGATAGATAGATAGATAGATAGATAGATAGATAGATAGATAGATAGATAGATAGATAGATAGATAGATAGATAGATAGATAGATAGATAGATAGATAGATAGATAGATAGATAGATAGATAGATAGATAGATAGATGAAGGAAAATATGGGTAAATAAATTGCTTTTTAGAGATGATTTCTTTTTTGTGGTAAGAGTGTATAATGATGTTTTGTATAGATCTACTTATTAATTATTAATAACATACTAGTACTAGTATATAACCAGAAGGAGGGAGAGGAATATAGCAGTTAAGTTAACTCTTTATACCAAACTAGTGGCTAGGCCCCTTGAGGCCTATTGGGGCAATTGAGGGAGGGTGTACTCAACCCCTGCCAATTTTCATAAAATACAGAAAAAAATCGGGGGGAGGGTCAGTTTTCCTGCCACGATCTCTCTTGGGTTTTTCAATAATAGTTATAAACCTTCCCTGGACCCTTGAGAACCATATAGTTAGACAGATACATACAAAAACATTCAGACACACATCCTGTTATTTTTATAAAAGAATATTTTTACAGAACTTTTAGATTCTTTTACAGAATATTAATGAAAAGTTTTCTTTTTTTTTAATAAAAAAAAGATTGTCCCTTACTTTCGAGCCAAAAATAAGTCTAGCTTGACTTTACCCCAAAAATATAAGAAAATTTGGTTAATAAAGCCTCTTGATAGATAGATACCTGAATAGCAGAGCCCTGAGCCTCCCATGGGGGTAGAGTCCCCCCGTTTCTGTATGTAAACTCCATGTTGGAAGGGTCGATAGCATGGTAAAGCTGAAAATAAAATATCTTAAGAGATCTAAAAAGCTTTAATACAGGTATAGGTTTCAAAATATTTTTGAATATCTCTATGTTTTGTTCATTTTAGTAACTAACTAAACCTTTTTTGAAATACCTGTAAAACTAAATTGAACCCCTTATTTACAAAATATCCCAAGTACAAATTGGACCTTAAAATAACATATCGTCACAAATATGTCACAAATGAAGGCAAATGATAAATCTAAACTTTATAGATTAGTTCTACTTTAAAGGTTTGATTATAAACAATATTAAATTTTCAAATAGATCATGTGTATATTCTAATCATAGAGAAGTTACTATACTTAAAAATGATGAAAATAATAAAATTATGCAATTTGTAAATGTTCAGTATATATAGATGAAAATTTACAGTGTGCCTTTGATTCCGCATAATAGCACATTTGCATGGTGTTTTATTAAAGCAAAAATACAAGATTTTATGGGATAAAACATTTGCGTTAAGCTGATGTATACCTCAAATTACGATATACAAGATAAGCCCTTCACTAGATTAATTCATTGGTGGACAATTTTTGACAATTCTACTTTGTTATACCCAAGCAAAGAAATTCCCCAAAGTCAAAAAAAAGAGGAACTTTCAAACTTTGGAGACAAGTATAATTTACAGTTTTATGTCCCCTCTGGGCCTTTCTCCCTTGCAAAAACACACAAAGTAAAACAAAATCAAAATAATAAGATAGTCTTAAAGTTAAAGTTGCAATTAGTATTGTTGTAATATTATGCAATATTGCCAATCTAATAACGAGATACTCAGCGGAAGTGAATACACACCAGAGTTTAAAAATTCTACAAGATTTGCATTTCTTTCAACTAACAGTGGTAAAGGGGAATGTAATATGACAAAAAAATAAATATATTTTTTAAAAATCCTTTACCACGTATTTCCATGTGAAAATACCTGAATAAGTAAATAAGGATACAAGGACTGATTGAGTTCTTCGTTTTAAGGAAGCTTCATATTGGTCCTGTTATGGTTTTAGGCTATTATATTTTTAAACATCTTGGAATGGGTTTATGCTTTTTTTTCTGCTCTTATGCGCAGTTTGATAACAAACAGTAGATTGTAGTTTAGAAATAGTTTAAAACCGGTTTTTATGCAGCAAAAATAAAATAAATTCTGAGACGTCGGAATAGTATCTTTTTTGTCGATAACACTATCTCTTTATCCCCTCTTTTAAAACTGGGCAAAAGATGCAAGTCAAAAAATGTATGAATTTAATGTATTTTCATACAGTGCACATAGGGGCAACAAGGGGCATCAATTCACCACCCCCAAATCAAGTTTTAAACATTCTATGAGTATTATCATACCCAATGTACATCAGATTTCAAAGGAATCGTAAAAATACGCTTTTCAAGTAAGCATTCTAATGCATGGAAGTCAAGAAATGCAAAAATTTTCTTACAGAAAAAGGCATACTTTTTGTGTTTCACCAACAATTTTAAAAGTATTATAAAATCTCTTAGAATTAACGTAATTAGACAAAATAACTTTTGATGAGTCATGCATTACATATATTTTGACAGTATAAAAGAAAAAAACACAAATTGAAGAAATTAGTCCTAAATAATTCTAGTTGAAGTTAAGATTTTAGTTTATTTTTGTTTGTTTTAAAATCAACATTTAAGTAGACAGTATCAGGAAACATGTTTTCACCGGGTGCCACCGGCTAAAAAAGCAATATTTGATTACCAAAAGACATATTATAATCGCCAGTACTGGTTTCATTTACCCCCCCGCGCCCCTGTAGGGGTTTTTAGCCTGTTTTCTGAAGGTGGGTGCACAAAAACTTGTACTTGGCAGCTGCCAACCACCGCAGTCGGCGGGTGGCGGGAAAACGGCGGCGGATCTTTAGGAAATTTTAATACATTATGTAGACATACAAGAAAAGCTTAAATTTAAAATTTGAAGTCTCTAAGTCAAAAATTGCGGTCACAGGAGGCTTTTAAAGATTTCTAGAGACCTGGAGGATCAGGACCTTCAAGATCATACCTGGAACCTAAAATTGACTTGAATACCTATATTTTACATAAGGGTTTACTACTAGATGATATTTTAGTAAGATAAAAGGCTTTGTTTAAGTCAGAAAAAATGTTTTGCTTTTTATCTGGATGAACCTGTCAGGTTTGCTGGTATGCAGTGCCCGCCAGGCTGGAGATATTTAAAAAATTCCAACTCTCAGTTATGTGGCATAGCCATAGTTAAGAAGTCACTCATTTATAGCCCTCTATCTTTTACACACAGAAAATATGATAGAAAAAACGGAGGGGAGGAGGGGGGGGGGAAATGACCCCCTCCCCCTAACCGTTAAGGTTTAATATACACAAAGAGTAAACAAGAATCATAATTTCATTATAAATATAGATATTAGTTTATAAAAATTGATGTCAATCATGCCTACATTTATAATGGATTTATCATCACTGAACAAACTTGTAGCTGACTAAAATAAGGATTTCCCATCCACCCCCTTTACACCATCCCCTCCCCTTCTACCGAAATAAATTCCCAGGACCAACAACCCCTAATTTGACACTTTGAACACTAAAATCGGACTACAATTGACATAGATACACTTTAAAGGGCCCAAAAAGCTAGTGATAGAGTAGCTGCGCTACTGAAAAATTTTCGTATTACTCTGATAAGTTGAGAAATGCATTCCCTGACCTCAAACATTCTAATTTGACATTTTGAACACGAAATTCGGGCTCTAAATAATTAAATCCCCTTTTTGGCTGATATGCCCCAATGTGCAGTGTAGAAAATATCAAAAATGTTAGCAAATATTAGGTAAATATTCAATATACAGTAAAAAAAAACTATTATTTGTTGTTGATTCAGAATGTGCTCAAGTTAAAAAAGGGCAAAAAAATTACCACTAAAATACTGACTCTAAAAGTTAAATTAAATTTCTTTTAAAAATCCATTTATTGCATTTGTAAAATTGTACATGTACAATGTACACATAATATGTACTGTACACAATCGTACTCTGTATTTGCCTGCCATTCCTCAAACAACATTTACACTTTGTGTAAGATGATTTTGGATCATTTTTTCCTTAAAAATTGCTATTCCTTAAAACAAGCATTTGTTACATTTTATAAACCTACACTATGAATTTGTGAGTTTTTTTTGCAAGCAAATTCGTTTTGGGTAACCTTTAATTAATATTTTAATCAAATTTTAAGAAAATATTTAAAATATTTTTAAAGTTTTTGTTATTTTAATTTAATTAAGTACTTTTTTGCTAACGAATAAGATAACATGGTTCTAAAACTATTGGTACCATTGTAATTAACAGTCCAATAGCCACTTCCTCTCTAGTTCTTCACCTGTTGTGTCATAGATGGAGTAAATGTTGGCTGCTGCTGTGAAACTTGTTGCTGGTGTCCAACCCCTGGCATACCTGGATCCTCCATGCCTCCTGCAGGTAGGCCAGAGCCGCCAGCAAGAGTAGGTCCCACTCCACCATTTCCGTTCGTGTTTGCATATCCTAACAAATATATATTTTATTTGGAGTAGATTTTATCTTCCATTTGCATATCCTAGTAAGGCTGACATCTTCCATAGATGAATGTTTGTCTGTTTTATGTCTGTTTGTCTATCTATTTGTTTGTCTGTGTGTTACAATGTCTGTCTGTTTATCTTCCTCTCTGATTGTCTGTATTTTAATGTTTGTCCATCTGTCTGTTTATTTCATACTGGTTGCTACTACCCTAGCCTCTCGGGAAAGATAGGATAGGTTAGTAAAATAGCTAAAACCACCTCAAAATATACATAAAGGGGGGGGGGGAGAAAAATCGACCCCCACGATCAATTCAAGTTTTAAAAGAAAAAAAAACCATTTTTTTTTGGGGTGGGTGTTAATTTTTTCTAAGGGCAATTTCTCTTGGGAGGATGGTTGCACCCTCCCCCAAAATAGTTATAAATCTTCCCAGAACCTCTGAGAAGCTACCCTGTACAGGAGAACCATATCGAATCAACATTATTATACCTGAGCTAATGTGTTGGTTGTCCGCCTGAACTTGTTGTCTGCCAGTCTCTGTCTGTTGTCTGTTGCTGTTTTCTTCGTCACCTTGAGGTGCTAGGGGTGATTGAGGAGCACCACTCTGTACAATTAATTTACACATTAGGATATTTTTTTCATTTAAAAATATTTCATATGCAATTTTATTTTTATAGATGCTTTTCTACGTTTAGGGTATGTGCGTCCTTTCATTAGCACGATAGATTGCTGAAAATTGATTCTAAGTAAAAATTTCCCCTAACCCCCTTCTTTTTTATCCTCTTCCTTTTAGTTACATCATAAAACAAGCTATACTCCAAAATTACTTTTTTAATTAAAATTAATGTTTATAAATTTCCTGTTGATTTGATGATCCATTATTAGCTGTGGGTAGCTGCTGACTGCTGCCAACTGTCTGACTACCACTTGGAGACTGACGTCCTTTACTTTCAGATGATGCCTAATAGATAGATAGATATTATTAGCTGCTGACTGCTGCCAGCTGTCTGGCTGCCACTTGGAGACTGGTGTCCTTTACTTTCAAAGGTTGCCTAGATAGATAGATATTATTAGTTGCTGCCAGCTGTCTGGCTGCCACTTGGAGACTGACGTCATTTACTTTCAGTTGATGCCTAGATAGATAGATATTATTAGCTGCTGACTGCTGCCAGCTGTCTGGCTGCCACTTGGAGACTGGCGTCCTTTACTTTCAGATGTTGCCTAATAGATAGATAGATATTATCAGATGCTGACTTCTGCCAGCTGTCTGGCTGCCACTTGGAGACTGACGTCCTTTACTTTCAGTTGATGCCTAGATAGATAGATATTATTAGCTGCTGAATGCTGCCAGCTGTCTGGCTGCCACTTGGAGACTGGCGTCCTTTACTTTCAGAGGTTGCCTAGATAGATAGATAGATAAATATTATTGAACTATGATTGACTTACTATATTTAAGTAGATTAAAACTTAAGACTATGGTTTATAAACTTTTTTGTGTGTGATTTACTTCCTTGTACTACAGATAATGTACTCCAAAGTCATACTTTTGATGTACTTCTATGAAATAGAATTGATGTACTTCCTATTACATTATCATGTACTATGTTTGTACTCTCTTATACTATTGACAATGTACATAAATGTACCTTTGGAGAAGAGGCTCCTTGTTGTACCAGAGGTGATGTACTGCCTTGTACTAGGGGTGATGTACTCCCCTGTACAGATGGAGAGGAATTGCCTAAAGAAGCTGTGGGTGGATTTTCAACCTAAAACAAGTGTTCTTAGTTATAACCAAATGTATGTATATAAATGAAATGGTCCATAATTAGGAACAGTTTGACTTAATAAGCGCATTTGGCTAAACGGTAACACATAACTTTTCGGAAAATGCGCGAAAAAAATGACCCCTCTCAAATCAAATTGATGATACTTTTCTTAACAACTTCTTAATTAATTTGTCTTATTTTGAAAGCGAATCTACAAGATTGAAATTATTATAGGGTTACATAAAAATATTTGAAGTCTAGATGGACAATCCACAGTGTAGGAACAAGCCGACCACATTTTTAAAAGCGAAACCTTTCTATAATTAGGGTCGGTCCGTCCGTACGTCCGTAACGGATAGCTTTTTTCGTTAATTTAGGCATGTTAGAATTGTCCTATCGATTTCAAATTTTGCATGGTGATTCCTTTAATAGTTAGGTACGATTTTGAAAACGTAGCAACTCTATAATCATTAAAAAAATGTCCGTACGTCCGTTTTAAACATGTTGATTTTTGTAACTTTTTTAACAACTAATTTTTATGTGATCAAATCATCCGATTGATCTAATTTTTGGTATATTGACTCCTGGAACAACAAAGTATAATGTTATAAGCGAAGCAACTCTATAATCAAGTCCTAAATATGTAGGTATGTCCATAAACATTATTATGTATAAAGCAGTTTTTCAACAAATTTACTTAGAATTTTGCTTCGAGTCTTATATATTTATATTCTGATTATTTAGTTCTGACAATATATAAGTGTTAATGTCCGTTTGTCCTACCGTTTCAGTGCTTCGCTTTTATGGATGTTGTCATCCATGTTGGTAATAAAGGGAAAATTCTTTGTTTTAAAAAATTCAGTTCCATATATTGAATCATATGTGACTGTCAGAAAAAAATAAAATAAAAATCGTTGTCTCCTAAAAATTCCTTGTGACTGATTGAACATCTGGGATAATAAATCTATTAGCTACACACAGTGTTTCTTTTACAGTATGGCTTGGAAACCGATTTATATTTGCTAAATTACAACTCTCGCCTAAAACCTAGCCCTAGCCTTCAGCCCCTCAGGGCTAACAAAACTGGTTTTAATCTTATAATTTTTCATTTTAATATCCGCGGAAAGCTGTCTATAATAAGATGAGATATAAACTATTAATCGATTCTATTTTTATATCTATAATAGTATGCTACTTAAAAATATGTATCTGTCTACACAACTATCTTTTTAACCCTTTTACTTGAAATATTCGCCTTGCATTCCACAAAAAAACTTTGGGACAGGCACACGGTACCCATAGAAAAACAATTTTCCCAAGCTTTTTTCTAGTTTCAACTTATCATTATAAGACAATCCGTTTTTTTATCATATCTAATAAAAGTTTATTCAATATTCTTCAAAATCAATATTTTCATTATTCACAAAGTTGTAAGTAAATATTTTTCTTTCAATGCTCTATCCCTCCTCCCTGGGCAAAACTAGGTTGAACTGTTTATTGACCCTCTGCATATGCAAGCAGGGATACAGGGATAGAACCGTGGCATACAAATTAAACTTGTGCCAAATTCTTGTTGACTTATAGCTTTGATAGATCATAAATGAGAATATTCCAGTTATGATTTTAATTTACATGCTTTGGCATGTTTACACAGGGGGGGGGGGGGAATCTCCTTACAAAATTGGTAAATAAAGAAGTAAATTATCAGAGGTGAAAATAAAAAAGACTCTGTAGCGATACAAAGCTATTCTTTAGCTATTGTAGGTCAGTACGTCTAATTGTCATTCTGTAAGATTAGGATCTCCTATAGATATTAGGTTCATGGGAAAAAAAATTTGTAGTTGATGGGTTATTTAGGTCAGGTAAATGTTAATGCTTGCCCCGCACGGTAAGGAAATTGGTCCCACAGGGTTAGATCCCCCCGCAGGGTTCTTTTTCTTTCCATTATCCAAATATTTTATCTTGTAGGAAGGATAGTAAAATAAAATAGGAATGATTTTTTTCTCGTTCGTAGAAAATTGTTGAATATTGTATACATTTTAAGTTAATAAACTTAAAAAAGACACTTAATAAAATTTTATGTAGGACTTACTTATTGCAAATATCGTAACCCTAATTCTTTGGGAAAATTTTATGCGGGATTTAAATACATATTATAAAAAAAACTCTTTCTATTCAAAAGTTTGTGCTTTCACTCAATCATACTTCTAGAACGCCGAATCCTCCCCTTTATTTTCAATTTGAAAACACCTGCAAGGGGCCTTATTATTACTACTATCCCTTCGGGACACTAACAACCTTTTCTTAACCTAAACTAAAATAAGCATAAAAGGAAGGATTAAATAAAAAATATTCAAGTTAGTTTTTGAATCTTTGTTTGTTAACGTCAAGTGTAGAAAATTTATATTTAGCATGTTTTAAAGACAGCTTTCCACGAATAGTAAAATGAAAATTTTAATATTGACCCCGTCTTAAAAAGATCCTTTTTTAGTATAACTTAGAACCGTTTCTCATTTGGCATTAATGATTAAATATTTTTTCCGAATAAATATTCCATATTGGTGAATATTTATGATATCTTTCTCCCTCTTGTTGTTAGTTCTTAATGTTTTGTCAATAATTTTGTTCACTACACAGAAGTCATTGCTCTCCCCCCCCCCCCCATCCCCCAACAGGACTTTTGCACGCATCTAAAGGGATAAGACAATTATGTACATATATCCCTATTGAAAATACACAAAATTACCCCTATTGTAGATCACAATTAGTGATTGAAACGTTCGGACAACCAACTTAATAGACCAACCAATCAAATAACAAAGAAAGTCCCCAAAGTTGTCAAGCCAATGGCTAAGAAAACGTTATTATGAAACTTTGGGGATAAGTGTAATAATCAGCCCAATGTCCCCTCCCTCCCTGGAACCTTTCCCTACAACCCTTACCTGAATGACGTTTTTGTTAGAATTTGTGTAGCAAAGCTGTTCTATAACTCTAAATGTCTATCTGTCAGTGATTTTCTTAATTTTTCCAAGTTTGTTAATTTCTGTAAAGAGCTTTAATAAATAAGGAAATAAATATTGAAATGAAGTAGCTTAAGTTTTTTACTGGGGTTAGTAGTAGTTAAGACATGTATTTTTCTCATATTATGAGCTTTAATTTTGTCTGTCTTACGGCTCTATGAAATTTGTTTAAAAAATCATTGAGATAGGTATTTCTAATCATTGGTATCTACAATATAAATAACTTTGTACGTTTGTATGTTTGTCTTACTTTTCTTACAATGCTCAGTAACTTATGGATGTTTTCGTCCTAGATACTAAAGTAGTTAGTTGTCCATTCCATTAAGATCTTATAAACGGTTAATGCATCAATGCCAGATTTTATTAAGTTTTTGAAGTAACTTTTTAAAATAAAAATATACTTTTATTGCTAACTAATGTAGATATGTTGTTTTACATGAAATGTCCAATTTTTATCATAAGTTTCATTCCCTTCTCCACAAAAATAACTTTGTTTTACCCTTTCAAAGGAAACTACGAGGAATTGATTTTCCAGTATGGCTTCGAAACCGATTAATATCCGCTGGATTAGAACCAGTTCTGAGCCATACAGAAAAATCATGTATAGTATTCGATATTTTGTATCCAGACTTCTAAAAATATAAAAAATGTACAATCATAATGTTAAAAACTAATTTTGTTAGCCCGTGACTTCGGCATCTCGGAGCTCACAAAACTGGTTTCTATCTTATAATTATGCATTTTTATATCCCCGGAAAGCTATTTATAATACGATGCGATAAATAACTATTCCAAAGAACAATAAATTTTAATTATACAGTATGAGTAATGAATTGAAATAAATCAATGTTTTAAATCATAGCGAAGTAGTAGATTAAAAGATAAAATAATCAATTTTGACTGACTTTAAATAGGTTTAATTTTCAAATAAAAGTTTAGTTAGATACATAACTTAATTTTAGGCTTTGTATACTTTGAATTATTAAGTATCTGCGCTTTTAAAATTGATATTGGGAGTTTCCCTCTAGTAGAATATTTCATGATTTTCTAAACCTATTAAAGTTTTACTTAAGAAAGTAACTTTTTAACATTTTTGTCGTTATAATTATACATTTTATTATGTTATAGCAAAATATTTTGATATAAACAACATTTTAAAACTGTCATTCTTATTTTTGTATTTTTTTCTAAATTTTTTTAATAATAAAAAAGTTCTTTTAAAAGTAACATGATGTCTGTCTGTTATTAACGAAGGATCTCGCTAACTGCTGGACCGATATTGTTCTTCTGTACAGTGCAGCTTATTATAGGTCAAAAAAAGGTTTATCACATTTTTGCGGGGGGGGGGGGGAGGCCCATACCTCCATCCAATCACTATATGCACGGTAGGACAAATACAAAAAATAAGACCTAATAATTTATAGGCCTATGTTCGCTATTTAGTACTGTAAATTTGGGGTTTTTGGAATCCATGAATGAAGCTAGTAAAGGTGGCGGCACAGATTATGACGTCAAAAAAATTAACCAATGAAAAGCCACTATAAATTTTACCATTGGTCAATTACAGTGTATACTGGCCTTAATTGGTTATTTTTTTTGACGTCAAAATCTGAGTTAGCCACTTTTACTAGCTTCCACCTAATTACCACATTGCACGGAATGACAAAGAAAACTAATTAGGATTGTGAATTTAGAGTTTTTAGAATCAATGAATAAGCTTTATCCTAACCAAGCAGTAAGCTTCTCTAAAAACTTTGGCTACAAGTAGAATTATCAGTCAGTTTTCCCTCCTCCCTGATATTGATAAGCTGCATCCTAACAGAAATCATAAAAATTTAATATAGGTATACCTTTAGGTATGAAGTATAGTTATTTTCGCATCGTATTAAAGACAGATTTCTACGAATATTAAAATGATAGAATAAAACCAGTTTAGTTATTCTCCAGGGGCCGAAGGACCAGGCTAACCAAACTGGTACTAATCTTATGATTTTTATTTTAATATTTGTGGAAAATTGTTTGTAATATGATCGGTACTATAATCATTTTTGTTCAGTAAGGCTAAGAACCGGTTCTGATCCAACGTATATATATTAATCGGTTTGGAAACCATACTGGAAAATATCTGTTTGTAAATATAGGCATCCCTATTTTATTTTCTCAAAAAAATATGTAAAACCTTACCTTTTCCATTTTGTGTTTGGTTTTTGGTTTACAGGGCGTTTTTTGTCTGTCCGTTTTCAGCCCTAAAAAAAGAAGAAAAAAATATAGAATTTTTGTATAAATTGGTTGGATTTTTTTGTGTAAGAGGCCATTTGACCCATAACTCTTTCAAAAATGCTTACAAAACAGGCCTTTTTCGACCTAAGATACTGAAACAGTTTCTTTACAAGCCCAAATAATCAGGGATATAAAGGGATATGACAATGTCTGATAAATTGTTGTACATACTCAAACATGATACACAAAATTATCCCTTCTGTAGATTTAAAATTAGTGGTTAAACTTTGGCCTCTCAACTTAATAAACCAACCAATCAAAATTCACTAATGTCCCCAAAGTTATTAAGCCAACGAATAAGAAAACGCTTTCATAAAAATTTGGGGACTAGTGTAATAAACAGCCCATTGTCCCCTACTTCCCTGATTAAAATCACATTCAAAGTGAATTACGTAAATCAGGTGAGAATATGAAACATTTTATTTAAATTTCGTAATAAATTTTCTCGTATTCATTCGAATCCGGTGGATAGGAACCGGTTCTCATCCATACAAAAAAAACTATGTCTAGCACCGTATTATATCCAGCTTTCTACGAATATAAAAATGTACAATCATAAGATTAAAAAAGTTTTTTAGCCGGTCTCGGGGCTAAAAAAACTAGTTTTAATCTTATAATTGTACATTCTATATCCGTGGAAAGCCGTTTATAATACGATGCGAGAAATAACTATTACAATGCTATTGTTTTTTTACATTTGTGATACAGGGATATAATTATGGTGGATAATTAAATACTCTCCCAAAATTTTTTGTTACCATTGTTACTTTGTAAGGTTAGATTTCCCTCAAATAATTTTAATCTATCATTCAAAAGTGAGGACTTTTTGTGTCATATTAGAGGAAAGATTTATCGTTCATTGTCCTATTCCTGTAAATTTTTTAGTACAGTTTTTTAACATTGCATCATCAAGTTAAAAAATTGGATCTAGTCGAATATACAATGGGCTGTATTTTCAATTACTTTAAAGGCTGCAATGGACAAATCTTCCGGCCATTCAGCCTACCATGGACCACCATAATGGGCCAAGTCCTGCAAAATTTCTTAGGATAGCCTCTTTATAGCTTTTTAAGGTTAAGGAACACTAACTCCTAGGATACCATAGAAACATTAATGACTGTTTAAAAGGACTCTCCACAGAAAAATCAACTTTGGATTTTTGAAAATCTAACCTGAAATTATTATTCTCTGTTCAATTTTAGGCATTTTTTGTTTTTGTGGCATCGCGATCGAAGCCCTTTGAAAACTTTGTCCGCCGCCTATTTGTACTGCCGCTATAACAATATATACTTCACTTTCCTCCACTCAATATATGTTCGCCGCTAAAGAACATTTGCTCCATTGCAACCGGCCGCTCTACGATTTATTCTCTTCCTTGACTGGACAATCCTGCCGCCTCCATTTTGTGTTCGCCTCCGCCAAATATAACTATCTTTTGCCGCAGTTGCCGCATTCTCCGCCCTTCTCCGCCGCTATACATTGCGTACGTAGCTATACACAACACCCCCAGCCTCCATTTAATTTCTGAACAAGGGAGAGGGGAGCATGTATTAAAAAGCGACGTACAGCGGAGTAGCGGCGGAGAAGGGCGATGAATGCGGCAACGGCGGCAAAAATAGAAGCTAAAAATCACTAAAGCAGCACAAATTAAATGGCGGGAGGATTCACTTAAAGGAGGTAAAAAATTTCAAAGGGCTTCGATCGCGTGGAGAGTCCTTTTAAAAGGGCTATCGAAAAAATTAAAGATACATAAAATAAAGCCCTAACCCCCCTCAAAAAAATTCGTCCCTTAATTTTAATCCCCGCACATAAAAAATCATTTTATCACATCACATATCCGACCTGCCCGCCCAACAAAAATGTATAATTACCTTATTCTTGATTCACTTTCTATTGTTTCATTATGAGTATAAAAAAGTTCTGTAAACAATTAAAATATAAAAATCCACGAATAGTTATTTATCGCATCGTATTATAGAAAGCATTCGGCAAATATCATGAGAAATGATAAGATTAAACCAGTTTTGTTAGACCCGAGGGGCCCGACCTTACAAAACTGGTATTGATTTTATGATTTTTATTTAACATTTGTGGAAATTTGTCTGTAATACGATGTTCTACATAATATTTCAGTATGGCTAAGAACTGGTTCTAATACGGCGGATATTAATCGGTTTCGAAGCCATACTGGAAATAAAGTAATAGACTTTTCTCGTATTCATTCGAATCCGGTGGACAGGAACCGGTTCTCATCCATACGAAAAAAACTATGTCTAGCATCGTATTATATCCAGTTTTCTACGAATATAAAAATGTACAATCATAAGATTAAAACCAGTTTTTTTAGCCGGTGCCTCCGGCACCTCGGGGCTAAAAAAAACTAGTTTTAATCTTATAATTGTACATTCTATATCCGCGGAAAGCCGTTTAAAATACGATACGAGAAATAACTATTAAATGAAACCCTGAAAATACCGTAAATTCGAGAATGCACATTCAATATATGTTATTAAATAATTTGATTAGCTATCTATTTAAATTTTTCTGTATACATATTTATCATATAATAAATAATTAATTTATAATAATTATTATCTTAAATATAACTAAAATTGATCATATTTTGAAAGAAATTTAGTGAAAAATAATAGATTTTTAGGTCTACTGAAAGAAGGGTTTAAGAATTATAAAAATCAGCTGTAACTTATTGATTTTATTTACTATATACAGTAATTATAATCTTTATATTACATAATAATAGTATAAAAAGTAATTAAAAAAATACTATATTTTTACGCAAATTTTAACTACTTATCTTGATTATTTATAGCACTTTTTGATAAAGAACTTAAATTTCACATTTAAATGAAATATAATGTCGAAATATAATTTTAAGTTCACTAAATAATACAAATAAAATCACCATCTACTCCGATCCTTAGCTATAAAAATTTCACATTAATCCAAAAAATGCAAAAAAAAATCTTCCGGCATTCACTGACCCCCCAACAAAATATCTCCCCCCCCCCCCCCCATCACCACCAACCCTCCCAAAAGAGGATATTTGACCCAGTTCCTGAGTGCAGTACTGCTGGCTCTAGTGTGTCTATCTATCTATGGATATCCAGCTGGATATCTATCTATCTATGTATGTATGTGTAGAGGTATCTAGGTACATATGTACAATACATGGGGAGGGATGGTATCACTGTGAATAACTATTGTCAAGCTAAACTCTGCGGATTTCTTCTTCGAGGTTAACCATACAACTTTCCCCCCCCCCCTAAAATTCCCCCCCCCCCCCGTAGAACGTCCCTACAAAGAAACGATATATTTTTCCATTTCATAAGCAATATCAAAAAGAATAAGGGTTGCATAAAAACGCACTGGATTATTGTCATTTTTATGGTAAAATAATGGTTGGACATTATCTCTAAGCGCAATTTGTTTACCTATTGAAGTTATTACTTAATAAAATTTATGATCAAATAAAATTAGATGTTTATCCTTTAGTTATTTAGACATAGTTGCTTAGTCCCTAGCCTCAAGTAAGGCAGAGGGGGGGGGGGGGGGTTAAATATATTGCTTAAGATATTTATAAAGCATACCTAGAAAACAATAGCATCAAACAAAAACATCCTACTACTTCATTTTAAAGAATGGTAAATTTGGTTAAGGATTATGTGTAATTGTATCTATTTAAATTTGAGAAAAAAATAGTTTTTATTGGTGGTTTTGTATATTATTTCCCCCTTCCTAATAACCATTTCCCCCCCTTTACACCTTCTCTTTTTATAACCATTGCCTTCATCACCTTCCTTTTTTCTTCTTTTGCATATCAAGAGTTCGTCAAATATATTTTTAAACAAGGTAATTTTAGTTCTTTTTCACGTTTTGAATATTCACATATAAAATTTAAGAAAGAAAACTTCTTTAATAAACAGTATACATAGAGTTTCTATTTATAACTTCACTGAAAACATAAAATCACAAAAAATACTTCACGGTCCCTTTAATGGTTACGGGGCGTGGGGGGGGGGGAATAGGGGAGGGGTTTAAATTCCCCTGTATTCCATTCAAACAATGTTAGGCTGGAGTGGGGGAATGGTTTTATACTTGTATGTTGGATCAATACATATAGAATTGTCAATATATCCAAGTTCTTCTGTAAACAGCTGATCCTTTCCCTTTAAATAACTCAAGTATCATACTCCCCCTCTCTCACAAGCTTCCCCTTTCCTTTTTTTTCATCGGAGCTGCTATCTCCCCTTTCCCCCCCCCCCTCTTTTTATTTCTCTCTCTTTCTCCGTTTCTTTTAACTCTGAACGGAGCTATAATATAGTTTCCCTGTCAACAAAAATTTCCCGTATTTTCGACCGAATATTGTATTTTAACCCTTTTATTAAAATATATTTTTTTAATCGAAAATTACATTTGTATTATTAAGAATCTATCAAAATTTGTTTTATCAAAATAACAAATTTGATAAACATTTATATATTTTTAGTTAATGTTCATTTATTTGAAATAAAAGTTTAGATTTATAAAAATTTTAATATAAACAAAAAGTCAATTTAAATTTGCATACAACTTAAAATTGACTTTTTTTTTAACAGGGAAATGATATACCTCCTTCCTATTTTGGTGCCTTTTTCATTTCACTTTCTCTTTCGTTCGGCGCCTGTCAGAGGCATAGAATAGAGGAGGGCGGGGAGTAGATTGAGGGGTGGAACTACCTGCTCACGGAGATTGGATGGGAAAAGGGGGGAGGCACCTCTGAGAGTCAATTCACGACACTCCTCAATTCAATCAAGAGTAATAATTTTCATATTGTTTTATTGATTTTTTTTGCTTTAGGGCCCCAAGAGGTCGAAAGAGCAATTTTTTCTAAGGCCATATCTCTTAGGGAGGAAGATTTACTTCCCCGTTGAAAATACATAAACCTTATAAGGACAAGTATACAGCTTCCCTTACAATTATAGATATTTAAAATATATGTTAACTAGCGGTTGCGCCCAGGATCTTTATGAATTTGGGTAGGTAAGGAATATGGGGGCATTAGAGTAGCCAAAAACCTTCCCAGGACCTATGTTAAGCTCTCCAAAATAGGAGAAGTCATTCAGTTCATTATTTATTGAAATTTCAAACATCAGACAAACAACCTAACTACTTTATATAATAGGATTAACAACAATTTTCGAAATTGATATTGACAGTTTTAGTTTTAGCTTGTTTAGGACTGGGGGTCCTGTGTCTTTCCTTTAACCTCTCTTCTATTTTACACCCTTGTACTTCTATTCCCCCTACACACACACACACACACACACACACACACACACACACACATAAACTGTCAAGCATAAATAGTATGCCCACCTTTGCTTTCCACCGTCCCTTTCTTTTTTTATTCTAGGGGAGGGGGGGAGGTGAGTGGTTATATTTAGCTTGATAGATAAAAGCCGGGAGGCTTTCTAAATTCGGGCGCTCACTAAAAACAGCTGAAAAATTCCTGTCAGAAAATGAAGCATATCAAAAAATAATCCATTCGATTAATTAGACATAATTATATAATGCTCTTTTTTACTTAACGATGTTTCAATAAGAAATTTCCCCGTAACTTCTTTATAAAATTATCGAAAACTCTTCAATTTTACAATAATCTAATCAATAAAATTCTTGCAGTATTGTATTCTAACCAATGAATCTCTAATTTCTCAATATCTAGTAGGTAGAGCTTTCAATTTTGAGGCGGGCTATTTAAATAAACTTCAAATGTCAAAATAGAAAAATTCGAGGATTTTTGCAATTATTATCTTTAATATGCGTCATTTTTTTAGGTGTGTGCGGATTGACTAAAAAAGTTTAAAAATGCAGAAATATGTATCAAGTAAGTATATTAGCTAAGACTTTGTAGTAGACAAAGTAGACTTTATTTAAGACGTAAAAAATTAATTGAGTGTATAAGGGGGCGTTCTGATCGAGGGGGTAATACTAATTACAATCCCCTCCCCCAAACCCTCAAAAACAATTGTAAGGTTTTAAGGTTAAAGAGACAACCAAAAGAATTGTAGGGAAGGGTGGTGTATGATTTTACTGGTTCCATTGGAATTCAGCCCACACGGGATTCAACCCATGGTATTCAGCCCATATGGGATTCAACCCACGGAATTCAGCCCACACGGGATTCAACCCACGGTATTCAGACCACACGGGACTCAACCCACGGTATTCAGTCCATACGGGATTCAACCCAATATATATCTATTTTTTTCTAAATATTTCTTTTTAATTTGTAAAAACAATTTTTTTTTACATTTAGAAAAAATATCTATGGAAATTTTTTTTTAAAATTAGAGAAAAAATCTCAGAAAAAAATATGAAAAATTGAATCCCGTATGGGCTGAATTCCGTGGGTTGAATCCTATATGGGCTGAATTCCAATGGAACCGATTTTACTCCCTATATTTTGCTACATGATTTAGGGCCATCGAGAATACATTCTTTTGAACCAGCCAATCCAAGAACTAATAGAAGCTAGAGTTTGGAAGCAACAAGAAAGTTTTTGTATGAAACTTTTGGGATATAAGTCTATTTTAAAGTCCATTGTCCCCTCCCTCCCTGATATAACACCACAACAATTATTTTGATAAATATTATTTATAAAAATCAATATTTCGCAATAAAAAGTAGGGTTGGGCCGGATACTTTATTGGCCGGATACCGGATATCCGGCTGATTTCTAATGCCTGATATCCGGCCGGATATCTGGCCAACATTCGATATCCGGCAATTTACCGGATATCCGGCGGGATAACCGGATATCCGGCGTCAAAAATCAGCCGGATATCATTGAACCGGATAGTTTTAATATCCGGTATCCGGCCGGATATTGAAAATGGCCGGATAACCGGCCAGACCAGATATCCGGCCCAACCCTAATAAAAAGTATAAGCCTTGTATAATTGTATGGAGAACAAGGACATTTAATAGCAATGGTATATACATGTACTAGCGGTTTCGCCCCTAGTCTATAGGGGCTTTGCTCCAAGAGGTTTAATCAACCTATTTTTGTGGTATTAAGATTTTAAAAGTAAAAAAAACTTTGGGAGGGGGGGGGGAGAATTTTTTTTTGGGGGGGGGAGTGGGATAGTCGAACTCCCCTTTTTTTTATTTTAGTTTTAAAAAAAAAATTTTGGGGAAGTAGCTTAAAGCCATCCCAGGACCAGTAGGTATATTCCCGGAAGAGTTGAGGCCAATCGGTTCAGTGGATACTGAGATCTTAAGCTTCAGACAGACGGACAGGCAGATAGACATCGTACTACTTTGTATTATAGATAAAAATTGGATACTATTTAAACATGTTTGATTTTCTTGTTATTGCTACGCCACTTTCGGACATTAATATCAGATAACCCGCGACAAAATTATCACAGTACCAGTAGGTACATTCCCTGAAAGGCGCATATTAATCTTTTCGGCACGGAGCACTAAAAAATTTGCGTTGACATTATTGGATGTTTTCAGCTCCTAATGTTTTTGGCTACGCACCTGGCTGCGTTTTTTTAACCTTGGGTTTAAAATTTTCAATTTTTTGTTAGTAGTGGAAACATTACCTCAGTGTAGCAGTAAGCGAGATTTTGAAGTACAAGTGAACGGATATACAGACAGACAGACAGACTCAAGGGTAACAGCACTAAGAAAAGATGGAGAAAACCTCCAATAAATAATAGCCTAAAACCTACTAAGAAAATAATGTTACATATGATAATTTATTAAAGTGCAAACAATATACATTTATTTACAAATTTAACAGCAGTTTTCAATTAATGATTATCAAATTGAACTTTTATTGCCTAAAACTTATCAAAATATTACTTATATAGATAAAATATAAAAGGTTAAAACAAACTTTTTATTGAGAGATATATAACTAGATTACTGGTGCTTTCCCAAAAAGTGCCTATAAAGCCCTGATCCACCTCCCCTTATTTTTTTAATGAATTGAAAATATTGGGTGGCGTATTGTTTCCCCTATACCTAACACCTGGTAGATTTATACCAGTTGTGTCTTAACCCTGCGGGGCTAACCAGTGCTTAATTTGACCTTACCTGACCTAAATATAATAGTACCTCTAACATAACAAAACAAATATAATTTATTTAAAATATAGAGGGGGGTTTCCCTGCTCGACATGGCACTTTAATAG
This sequence comes from Acartia tonsa, assembly GCF_053477335.1. NCBI lineage: Eukaryota > Metazoa > Arthropoda > Copepoda > Calanoida > Acartiidae > Acartia > Acartia tonsa. The sequence continues at coordinate 33,066,764 of NC_137273.1, forward strand.
AAAACGCCGAACAACTATTTTATTCCATACAATTATTTGATAAATATTGTCGTTTTTATTTAAGATTTTTGTTGTTGAAAATGTTAAAGAATTATTTCTTAAAAATTGTACCTTATTCTTATTACAATAAACAAAGTTTGATCAACATAAACTCAGAAAATATATCACATTGAAATACAAATACTGACTATAAAACAGCTATGTATATTAAAATAAGTGAAAACCATAATTTTCATTTTTTTCTTTTTTCATATTTAGGTTAGTCCTTTATCCTGTGTAATACAGTTTTAAATGTTTACAACTGAATATTATTAAAACAGCACAAACTAATCTTCTCCATTGCTTCAATCTCAGACACTCCCCCTTTCTTAGAGGAATGGGGGGTATCCTTATATTAGCCAGCTGCGAGCATCACTTTAGTAGAGTACATGAAAATCTTGTGCAACATCCATTACATAATAATATCATATTAATTATATATGAATTAGATACTATACTAGAATGCCAGAGCATCATCTGAGGAAATATTTGGTTTCCTGTCCTCCTGTTCTTCTAATTCATCCTCACTACTGACGGCAAGATCATCATTCAGGTTGTGATCATCTCCTCGTGGCAGCTGCGGCACAACGACATCCTTTTAATTAGAACAATATTATTATTAGGGTTGACAATCCGAAATCCGTCCACTTATTGAATTCAGAATCCCAATCCGCAATTTAAATAACGGATTCGGATTGTTGATTTCTATGACTTTTGTAGCACTTAAAATTCTTTTATTTAAAATGTGTCAGACAAAAACCAAAAAAAATTCTATTGTTTCTTAACTACAAGAAAAATGGTGGGTAGCATCCCAAATTTTTTTAAATTTTATTTTTAAATTAGCTTTTCATGCTTATTTTAGGTCAAAGTAAGGGCTTGAAAATATCTGCTGTAAAGGCTAGAATATTTTAATATAAAAAAAAACCTTTTCAAATATTTCTACAATCCGGAATCCGCAAAAAAACGAGAATCCGCAATCCACGGATTAATCCGCTTTATTTTTTGGCGGTTTTTGTAAGAATCCAAATCCGACCCAAAAAATCAGTAGTAGCAAAAATTTCAATAAAAGAATAGTTATTTCTCGCATCGTATTATAAACAGCTTTCCGAGGATATACAAATGTACAATTATAAGATTAAGAGGGGGGGGGGGGGGAGTTTTGACACATTTGCGTAAACAGTGAGTATAGGCTTTATCTTTGGACTGAGAGGATAGGTTATTAGGGCTAAAATCATTCTTATATGATAAATTTTCCAAAGTTTTAAGATTTTTTTGGATATGCCTCCAGGTTCAGGTGCTGCAGGCCTCCAGGTACAAGAGCTGCAGGCCTCCAGTTGGTCTCTGGACAGGTAAAAAAAAATATTTTTTTTTAAGAGATAGAGGTCAACTTATTAACAATAAATGCATCTTTTTCTTCAAATATGTAAATAACATTTAAAAATATACAAATTTTGTTGTATAAAATGACCTCTAACTTTACAACAACAAAAAAATTATTTTGATTTTTGCCTGTCGAGAGACCACCTGGAGGCCTGTAGCTCCTGAACCTGGGGCCAATCCTAAAAATCTTAAAACTTGGGAAAATTTATCATATAAGAATGATTTTAGCCCTAATAAACTATCCTCTCCGTCCAAAGTTAAAGCCTATACTCACTGTTTATGCAAATGTGTCAAAACTTCCCCCCCTCTTGTTATTGATTCTATGATTTTATATTTATTATTCGTGATAAATTGTGTAAAATATGATAGGATACACGATTTTTCAAGATTGGTTAGAACTTGTTCTAATCCAGGTGATATTAATCGGTTTCGAAGCCATACTGTTGTGTTATTTATCCTAAGTGTTTATGTTCGTTTGTCCTACCGTTTCAGAGCCTCGTTTTATGTATGTTGTCATCATTGTCCTTGTTAAAAAATGTAAAATTGTAAAACATGTAAATCTAAACCTGTAGGAAAGCTGTGGGATCATAATCTTCAGTAATTTCTTCCTGTTGTGAGTCCTGCATCTGATCCTGGTACTGATGGAATCCCCCAAGATTCTGAAATAATCATTCTTGTTATAAACTTTTTTGGTGGTTTCCTTCAAAGTACCCAATCGAGCACAAAACCATCCCCCTTTCTTTTGAATTAGAAGTAAAATAAAGGATAGGTTGGTTGTTTTCTTTTTGGTCAGGTTGGGTTAATGTGAGTAATTCTTCCCACATGTTTAGTTAGTGGCAAAAAAACTATCTGTTCCCCTTTATTTTCAAATTATTTAAAAATTGTGGGTGGGGTGGAGGGGCGGACTGGGAGAACTTCAATGTTCAATAGTCAATTTGAGGGCAAGCACCAAAAATAAGAACGAAAAATAGTACATAGTTTTAAAAACTTGATTTAAGGTAATAGCGGCTGTTCTTCTTACATCTAGGGACTAAGTTGTGTTATGGAATTTAATAAAATCTAATTAGGTAACCTATTCGATACACGTAATAATTTTTTCTGTATTTCTGTGCTCGCTAAGCACTTTGAGAAATAGCACCATAACTAAATTAACCATTAATAGAATATTATTTTTACCTGAAGATTTTGAATATTGACAGGATTCAGACCAAATCCTCCATCCATTGCATCACCATACATGTCGTGGCCGCCAGTGACTCCCTGAACATATTTAAACAATTTGTGATTAATAGCTTAGTAATTTAGCTTAATAGACATGTTTATTAGATATGTAAAGTAAACAAGCAAAGTAAATCTAGACTAATATTAGGGGGGTAGATAAAAAGGTTGTCAATTAAAGTGTTACCTCCAATGACAGTAGAATAATTATTTCTTGCATCGTATTATAAACAACTTTCCGCGGATATAGAATCCCCGAGGTGCCGAAGGCACCGGCTAAAAAAACTGGTTTTAATCTTATGATTGTACATTTTTATATTCGTAGAAAGCTAGATATAATACGATGCTAGACATAGTTTTTCGTATGGATGAGAACCGGTTCCTATCCTGTTTACCCGCCTTGTCCTACCTCACACACACACACACACACACACACACAACACACACACACACACACACACAACATACCTGTAGATCCTGGTACTGTTGACCCGCCTGAGTTCCTGCAGCATACAAATTACCATCCTGTCCTGCCTCACACAAACACACACACAACACATACAACACACAAACCACATACAACACTCACACTCACACACATACACACACACACACACACACACACACACACACACACACACACACACACACACACAACATACCTGTAGGTCCTGATACTGTTGACCCGCCTGAGTTCCTGCAGCATACAAATTACCATCCTGTCCTGCCTCAATGTTGAACGCGGGTCCAGCATTCTACAAGAAAATAAAAAAAAATTTAGATTTTTGTCCTTTAGAAATGCAATTAGCCACCAAGTAAAATTCGACGGTTTCCCTTAAAAGTACCTAACCAAGCACAGAACCTCCCTTAATTTGTCTTGAAATAAATTGAACATAAAGGAAAGGGGGGAGGAGATACTCTACTTTATGTCAGGTTGGGTTTTATTTCTTGGTTCAGGGCAGGTTTAGGGCACTGCAGGTATGGGCCCTGTAGGGTTCTGCATATGAAAATATACACACCTTAATCAATTTATTTTAAAAATAAGTGGGTGAGTTCTGTGCACACTATGCAATATTATTTATTAAGAATATTATTTAGAAAAGAAGGAACATATCGGTATTCGAATATTGGAGTTTATATATTTTAAAGATAAAATGTAACAACCTGTATGTTAAAAGCAGGCCCTGCATTCTAAATAAAGACAATAGGTATTAATATTTAAAAACTAAAGTAACTTTCACTGATCAAAAAAAAGTTTAGTTGCAGGAAAAATATATATGATTAATACTTTTGCCTTCTTAGTTTTTTTTGTAGGCTTGTCTAATCAAGTTAAAAGTTGTTTTAATCAATAAAGTTTTATAAAGCAATTAAGAACTAAATTAAAAATCATTTTAAAAATTAAATAAAATAAAATAAAGCAGTTTTAATGCAAAGAGGACTAAACATTATGCACAAATGAGAGCAAGTGATATCAAGCACCTTCCAGAAGTGATTTTGAGTATTTTCTAATTGAATATACCAGGTTTATGTAACTATTTTATATAGTTATTCTAAATAAATAAGTTTCACCAGAGTTTTGTATAAAAACTTTGAAATGTTAAGCATTTTTTTAAAGAAATATACATTATCAAATGTTTTGTTAAGTTCAAACTGCAAAATAAAAGTAACACACAAAAAAAAGTATATTTCAATGTCTATTTTGATGAGTTAAAATCTCAACAGTTCATTTACATAAAGTATACCTAACTATCAAACTGAAAAATGTCTTAAATCATTGCTGGAAGGTGCTTGACAACAAGGGGGGGGGGGCACATCTGACACTTTTGCGTAAACAGGGATTATAGGCTTTGTCTTAGGAGTTATAGGATAGGTTATTTGGGGAAAAAGTTTAGTTTTTGGGTGTATTTTCCTTATATTTAAAAAAAATTTTGATAGGTCTCCAGGTTCAGGTGCTGCAAGCTGGAAGGTCACTTCTGGACAGGTATAAAGGAAAAAAAAATTTTGTTTGAAGAGATAGAGATCAACTTATTAAACTAAATATGCATCTTTTGGGATGTTATGAGCATATATGAAGAAAAAATAAAAATCAGCCTCCAGGTTCAGGTCCTGCAGGCCTCCAGGTGAATTCTGGACAGGTAAAAACTGAAAATTTTAAATTTTATAGTTATAACAAAATTTATTTTACAAAAGTTGCTACTTTATGGATGGTATGAACTAATTTGAAGAAAAATTTGAAATCGGGCTCCAGGTACAGGTACTGCAGGCCTCCAGGTAAATTCTGGACAGGTAAAAACTGAAATTTTTTACTTTTGAAGTTAGAACAAAACTTATTTAATAAAAGTTGCTACTTTATGGATGGTATGAACTAATTTGAAGTAAAATATGAAATCGGGCTCCAGGATCAGGCACTGCAGGCTTCCAGGTAAATTCTGGATAGGTAAAAATTGAAAAATTTTAATTTTATAGTTAGAACAAAACTTATTTTACAAAAGTTGCTACTTTATGGATGGTATAAACTAATTTGAAGAAAAATTTGAAATCAGGCTCCAGGTACAGGTACTGCAGGCCTCCAGTATAAAAAAAGGGATATGAAAACTTTCTGACAAAATTAACTTAAAAGTAACAAACAAACCAAACAAATTTTGTTAAAATAGACAATTAACCTGTCCACCTGGAGGCCTGCAGGACCTGAACCTGGAGCCAGATTTCAAATATGTTAATACCATCCTTAAAGAAGCAACTTTTGTTCTATAAGTTTTGTTCTAACTTCAATAGTAAAAAATTTCAGTTTTTACCTGTCCAGAATTTACCTGGAGGCCTGCAGTACCTGTACCTGGAGCCCGATTTCAAATTTTTCTTCAAATTGGTTAATACTATCCAAAAAGTAGCAACTTTTGTTAAATAAGTTATGCTCTAACTTTAAAAGTGAAAATTTTTAGTTTTTACCTGTCCAGGATCCACCTGGAGGCCTGCAGTACCTGTACCTGGAGCCTGATTTCAAATTTTTCTTCAAATTAGTTCATACCATCCATAAAGTAGCAACTTTTGTAAAATAAGTTTTGTTCTAACTATAAAATTAAAATTTTTAAATTTTTACCTGTCCAGAATTTACCTGGAAGTAGCAACTTTTGTAAAATAAATTTTGTTATAACTATAAAATTTAAAATTTTCAGTTTTTACCTGTCCAGAATTCACCTGGAGGCCTGCAGGACCTGAACCTGGAGGCTGATTTTTATTTTTTCTTCATATATGCTCATAACATCCCAAAAGATGCATATTTAGTTTTATAAGTTGATCTCTATCTCTTCAAACAAAATTTTTTTTTCATTTATACCTGTCCAGAAGTGACCTTCCAGCCTGCAGCACCTGAACCTGGAGACCTATCAAAATTTTTTTTAAATATAAGGAAAATACACCCAAAAACTAAACTTTTTCCCCAAATAACCTATCCTATAACTATTAAGACAAAGCCTATAATCCCTGTTTACGCAAAAGTGTCAGATGTGCTCCCCCCCTTGCTTTCGTTCGTACATAGTCCCTTTAAGCATAAAAATTGAGACATATATGCAGACAGAAATACAGAAACTATTATTTAGATAGAAAGTCTAATGCTTGCAAAATTACCTCTAGTTGTTGATTATGGAAATAATCAGTCATGTCGACAGGTTCTGATTTAACAGGCATTGTATCTGGCAAGTTGCCTGGGTCAGGCTTGATTATAATTCCACCTGGGAAACCTATAATAGATAGATAGATATATAACTAGATAGAAAGATATATACATAACTAGATAGATAGATAAATATATAACTAGATAGATAAATATATAACTAGATAGATAAATACATAACTAGATAGATAGATAAATATATAACTAGATAGATAATTATATAACTAGGGTAAGGGGGGGGAAATTTCGGTTTTTTTTCGGTTTTTTTGAAAAAAAATGGGGTAAATATTAATATTTTCAAATGAAACACAGACCAGAAGAAAGCTTACGGAAAGGACTATCAGGTCCTAAAAGGACATTATCCTAGGACTTTTAGAAGTTGGCCGAAATTGACCGCAAAAAAGTTACCGATATTTCCCCACCACCGGGGGAAATATCGGTAATTTTTTTCAACCAAAAAAAAATCGATGAAAAACGGCCAAACGGCCAGTCGAACATAAATAATCATAATTAGTATAGGTTATAGGGATAATCCACAAAAAGTTTCATAATGATCGGACTATTCCTTCTATGTTAAAAATGAATTTTTATGAAAGACGCGAATTTTCGATTTTTTTTTTCGAAATTTTTTTTTTTAAAAACTTAAAATTAATATAAGATAAAAGCGTATTTTATTACTTTTTAGGCCTGATCCTAAAAAAGCTCACATTGAACTATAGATTTAGCCCAAAAAACATGAAAATTGATTAAAAATTGACCTCAAAAATTGAATTTGAAGCAAAAGTGTCATCTTTGCAAAAAATCTTGACTACATTTTAACCTTAAAAAAATCGATGAAAAAAGGCCAAACGACCAAACAAGCGTAATAAATCATAATTAGTATAGGTGATTGGGATTAACCACAAAAAAATTCATAAAGATCGGACTATTCCTCCTATGTCAAAAATATTTTTTTTTCGAAGGACCAGAAATTTTGATTTTTTCCTCGCAAAATTTTGATTCAAAAAATAAAATTAATTTTTTTTTTGTTTTTTATCTGTTCTATTCATTTTTAGGCCTAATTCTTAAAAAGTCCATATGGAATAATAGATTTGACAAAAGAAAACATGAAAACATGACCTTAAAAGTTGAATTTTAATTTCTTTTGAAATTACCGATTTTTCCCCCGGCGCCAACTTTGGTCATTTTTGAAAAAAATATTAACCCGATTTTAAAGCTCTCAACGGATTTGGAAAAAGCGGGCAATTTCTAGTTCAAAAAGTTTTTCAGATCAGCTCTAGGTCTTACCAATTTTTGTGTAGGTCGATCTTTACACACCTACTAAAAAATTTTTGGAAAAAAAAATTTTTTCGTCCGACTTTGAGACCCAATAAGTACCCTTAATATTCATCTCACAAAAAATTCATTTTATACTTTTTTGTAGGCAATTTAATAAGGAACAAATTTGCTTATATGTTTTTTTCTGTCATTTGAAAGGAACATGGAGAAAAATGTCATTTAATGAAGGTAGGTCGAAATTACCGAGAATAGCCCCTTACCGAAACTTCCCCCCCCTTACCCTAGATAGATAATTATATAACTAGATAGATAAATATATAACTAGATAGATAAATATATAACTAGATAGATAATTATATAACTAGATAGATAAATACATAACTAGATAGATAAATATATAACTAGATAGATAAATATATAACTAGATAGATAAATATATAACTAGATAGATAAATATATAACTAGATAGATTTTGTGACAAAGGAATTTTAGTTCATTAAGGGGATGGGGTAAAGTCACAAGGGTTGGCGTTGGGTGTCTTGTTATCAGGGTAAGCGAGAATCTGTCACAATATCCACGTTTTCTATATCCATTCATACACAACAAAGTTTAACCATACGAAGACGAAAATAGTTATTTATCGCATCGTATTATAAATAGCTTTCCGCGGATTCAAAATGTACAAAACTGGTTTTAATATTATGATTGTAGGTACATTTTTATAATCATAGTAAACTGGATATAATATGATACAATACACGATTTTTCAGTGTGGCTTAGAACTGGTTCAAATCCAGCGGATATTAATCTGTTTCGAAGCCACACTTTTTTCTTCAAATCTCTAACCTGTAGCTCCCGTATTTTGTGGAAGAATATTGATGTTGAAGTTTGGATCCTGTGGTTGGTCCTGCTGCCAACTGCTGTTGTCCTCATCTGACGTCACGTCCAAGTCTTCACTCAAACCTGTAAAATATATTGTATTTTGAAGCTCTTCATAGTGCCTATGAAAAGGGGATGAATTTAAAAATATCCCGAATGACGTCATATTAGGATAATCCATTACTCTATTATGACGTTATTCGAGATACTTCGGCCAAAAGTTTTTAAATTTATCCACTTTCTTTATAGGCAATATCAAGAGTTCAAATATATTTCTTTCTCTTATGTTTAAATGCATTATTCAGTCAAAGACAGTCAGTCAGTCAAGTCCAGGCTTTACATTTTAGGAGGCGATAAAATGTTCAATGAAAAACTAGAACTTGAAGATAATGAAAGATGGGGGAGGGGCTGTTGTGCAAACTTTAATATACGTCTCATAGAAAGAAATTTACTTTATCTGTCTATCTACTGGCTATCTTCTATCTATCTATACCTGATTTCTTTCTCTGTCTACCCTCTCCATCTCCGAAATCTCCTCCGAAGGAGTCAATCTCCTCTCTTTCTCTCGCTCTCTGTTGAGTGTCTCTGCAAATTAAAATAGCAATGCAATGGATCAATATCTAATAATTTTTATTTACAGAAGGGATTATTTTGTTTATCATTAATTGGGTGTAATCGCTTATTATCTTATCCCATAAGATCCCTAACTAAAATACACAGTGGCTGGTTGAGCATTGACACTCACCTTCTACTTATTTTTAGATGGAAGTAGCTTTTTCTTTTGCCCAATTCCTGCTGGGGCACTAACCCTGCGGGGCTACCCAGTACCCAATATACATAACCTAAAGTGATAAACAAACAAACGAAACACTATCCCCGCCCACTAATTTTCAATATTTAAATTTTAAAATAAGGAGGAAGGGGATATGCTTAGTGCTTAAGAGAGTGCTTTGTGTGATAGCGGCAGCGCCCATATTCCTTTCATATTTAAAGCAAGTTGTAATAGTAGGTTGGTCAAACAGTAATTAATCACAAAAAGTACCTAATCTTGGATTCCAGAGCTGTACAATGATCCGCATACTTGTTGAGCTGGTCCCAGACAGCCGACATTAACCTCTGGGCTTTTATTGTGAACTCATTCTCATCACCGTTGAATATACGACTGTTGTTGTAAATCAACTCAAAATCACCCTGAAATAAAAACAAGGATGACAACATGCATAAGAGAAACAATAAAAAATGAATGGACAAACATTCAAAATGAGTTATACAATAGATGTTTAGTTATCTTTTTTGGAAAAATAGAGAGAATAAGTATGCAAAAAATCAAAGAAAATCACGAAACAATATAAAAAAATATTTTTGTCTTGTGATAATGAACGACAGATTGACAGGCAAAATAAACTAGATTCCTATACCTACTCATCTTTACTTAAAACTTCAGCTGTCTATCTTAAGAAGCAACCGAGAAAGTTAATTTTCTACCATAGCGTTACGGACAAACGGACGGACAGACAAAGCGAATTATAGATTAGCTTTGCCAATAAAAAAAGATTAAAGACAAAATCTGATAACTTAATTAGCGGTGCAGTGTAATAAACTTTATTTATATTTAGCAGAATAAGAGTTTTGGATTAGAAAGTATTCAAACCAAGTGTTCAACAAGGACGACAACATCCACAAGTAGCGAGGCACAAAAAAATTAAAATAGTAATAAGAGCAGGGTGATTTAAAGAGTATTTGTTTAAATTAAATAAAGAATTATTGGATTAAAAATATTTTTATATTTTTTTAAAAAGACAAAGAGATAGAACTATGTGATAAATATCTTCAAACAAACAATAATTAACTGGCAGCCGAGAACATCATAATTCCCTTATAGCGTTACAGACTGGCTGACAATGTGAATTTAGAGTAGACTTGCTAATAAAAACAACAACTTGTTTTTGTAAAACTATTCCCGATTCCTAAACTTGTACCTAACATTTTATCATTTAATTTGTTTATCTATGTGTTGTCCTTGTATATGAAAATATAAAGCTTAGATTTTAGTTTGTTTATATTTGCAGATACTGAGATGTGTATAACAGCTACCGTTTTCACGTATGTTGATTAACAAAGTGCACTAGGTACCTATTACAAATGTTACCGTTTTATTGGCCCCGGGCCAATTTTATCAGTTTTTATAAAATGATACTAACCATGAACTCCTGACTGCTATGATACTTTCTTGACTTGACCTTGTTGGTCATAGTCTCCAGGTCCATGGGATGCTTGATCTTCTCATAGTAATCCTTCACTGCCTTCTTGTTCACTGGTTTCATAAATGGCCAAGACTCCTATATTATGATATATAAGTATATAATAGGCCTCTAATGGCAAAAAGGGGAAGAAAACTTACTATCCACCCTACACTTCCTTTTTTTATCATAAAAAAAAACACTTTTTTTGAGGGGTGGGGGGATTTTTTTAGGGGATATTTCTCTAGAGAGAGCTATGGTATCATCCCCAAAAATAGCTATAAACCTTACAAGGAACTAAGAGAATCCACACTCTAAAGAAGAATCATATTAGTTCAGCAGTTAGCGAGATTCTTTGGTAAAGACAGACACAGATCCTGTTACTTTTAAAAATAAATGCTATCCGTTAAGAAGTGATGTGATGTATGGACAGAAACACCAAAGCTAAGAAAAACAATGCTTTAGAAATGTAACTGACCTGCATAGTCTTAACTGTCTTCTCCATAATTTCAGAGAAAATATAGGACAGGGAAACAAGATCATTGTCGTCAAGAAGGGGATTAATCTTCTTCTCCAAGTTCATCAGCTCTCTCTCCTTCTCTTCGAATCTGTTCACTACCGTCTCAAGAATAGTCTACAAATATATAAATTCATGGAGATGCAGATAAAATTATTGGTTAAAAAGTTTGGACACTGCTAGTTCTGAGTCAACAAATTAAATTTCAATAAAAGTGGTTACCAATGAATAAGATAACGTGGTGATAAAACTTTAGGTACCAGTGTAATTTACAGTCAAGTTTCCCCACCCTCATTGCCAAAAACTAAATAAATTCCAGAAAAAAATGGCAAATGATAGAAAACCGTAATAATGTAACCCAGCCCCCTTATTTTCAATTTATTTAAAAAGGAGGTGGGAAGGAAAGAAGGGATCTAAAAGGAAAAGTCAATGACCGATATATTAATTTACATCCCCAATGATGATACACAAAATTACCACTTCTGTAAATACATTTAGTGGTTGAAACGTTTGAACACTCAACTAAATGAACCAACTAATCAAAATTTAATAAAAGTCACCAAGGTTGTTAAGCCAACAGATAAGAAAACGTTATCATACGACAGTGGGTACAAGTGTATTATACAGCCCAATGTCTCCTCCCTCCCTGGAAGGAAGGGGGGTATCAGTGCTCAAGAGGGTTCTTTGTGTGAAAGCGCGCCAAACCTACCTTTGAAGCTGTGCAGAAGATGGACGGATCTCCGTTGTAAATAACAGCATTCTCGTGGATCTGATGTATATCAGCCAAGAATTCTTCCCTAAATAAAAAGAATGGGGTTGTTATGGTAATTTTATTATTAAGTTATTACATACTAGCGGCTTCGCCCCTAGCCTCTAGGTCTAAATATTGACCTAGATTCTTGAAACTTGGTACATAAGTCTAGTCCTATAGGCACTACATCTAAATGTAAAAATTTAAAAAAAAAATATTTTTAGGTTAGTTTAGGTATGAAATGTCGCTTTGGGCCTTTTTTGGTCTATTTTGATGTAGAAACTTAGCTTTGATTGTTTTTTCTTGTTTTTTTCCTTGAACACGCTGTGTCTTTTCACATGGACATTATTTAAGATGATTCAACAAGTGGGGGACCGACCACAGCGGGCTAGGTGGGTGGCTCGCAGGGGTTAAGTAGATTTTTTCATATTTTGTGTTGTCATATATCAAATTACAGGTTTTTTGAGTTTTTTTTTCCCAGCTTGCTAAATCATCTTTAATAGTGTCCTTATTAATAGATATTATTATTCACATATTAGAAGAAAAAAAACATGCATATTTTGTTTCATAAGCTGGTCTCAGTACAGGTAAAAATGAAAAAAAATTTTTTTTGAAGAGTTAGAGGTCAGCTTATGAAACAAAATATGCATGTTTTTTTCTAATATGTGAATGACATTCAAAAAGATGCATATTTTGTTTTATAAGTTGACCTCTAACTCTTCATTTTTACCTGTACAGAGACCACCTGGAGGCCTGGAACTCCGGAACCTGGAGGCCTATCCAAAAAATCTTAAAACTTGGGAAAATTCATCATATAAGAATGATTTTATCTCTAATAACCTATCCTCTCAGTCTAAAGATAAAGCCTATATTCCAGGTTTACCCAAATGTGTCAGAACTTCCCTTCCCCTTACCTTGTATGATATTTTTGTTGGTGTATCTTCTCTCTGATTGTCTGAATATCCATGGGTATCTTAATCTTTTCATAATAATCTGGAACAGATTTGGCTGATACTGGGTGCAGGAAAGCAGACGCTTCTGGCATAGATCTTAACAAAATTAATATTTTGATCGTGTTTAAGGTGGGTTGAGGTTACAAATACTTTTCTTACACGAAAGTAACGGGATATTGGTCTTTCTGTATGTTTGTACTATACCATAGGATCTAGAAAACCACAGGTCTGACATAGTTTTCCTTTTATAGGTCCAGTAAAGAATTATACTCTTTATCTCCACCCACCCAAGAGAAAACACCTTTGGAAAAAATAACCCTCAATGCAAATAAAATAATTCTTCTCATTTTTTCATTTTAAAATATGTAGGTATAATATAAAAGCAAAAGGTTTTCTTGTCTGTCCTTCGAGATCTCGCTAGGGACTAAATCAATTGGGTTCTAAATATTTTTAATAAGTTCTAGGCAGGTCTAACTATCTTACCCTATAGGCAAGGGTCATAGTCACTGGTTCATATAAAAATGTTAGAATTCATCTTATAAAATTCACCTATTTATAGCTGACATGGTACATGGATGAAATAAAAAAATAACTGCCCAAAACAGAATGCATAGGTACGTTATCCTATTGACCAAAAAAAGGAAATGGGGATCTCATCTTTTAATATCTATTACCTTATTTGAGTCATAATCTCTTCAAGATGAGTGGAGAATGAAATAACTGGATCCGTACGGGCCCTCTTGCTGGTGGGATATTCCCTTGGATCCAGATAGTCACAATGCTTGCCTGTGCCTGCACGCTTACGTTTCTTGTCCTACAATATTAATGTTTGTAGTCCGGATTCTTTGAAGTTAGAATTCAGATGCTCACGGAGACTGAAAGTAAGAATCCTTTGGCCAATCTTAGATTGGTAAGCTTTGCGCACAGCTGAGTGTATTGAATGTTACATTACAAGCTGACCCACTATGTCTATATCTTATACTAGATGGAGTAGATTGTAGATGTATTATTAACTATTATTATCTTTCTATCTAACTAGCTGGGATCTATCTATCTATCTATCTAGTATCTACCGACTACCTTCAATGCCTCTTTAGCACTTTGTCTATCTCTACTACTAGATGGAGTAGATTGTAGATGCATAGAATCTCTACGCCGTTGTTCTTCAGCTAATTTTAAGGCCTTTGCAACAAATAATCCATTATTAAAAAAAAAATCATTAATCGTGGAACGAAGGGTCAGTGAACTGTATATAAACACGATCTCAGATTTGTTGTCGAAAAACTTTTAATATATTATGGTTGGGTTTTTACAATCCTTCAATGTTCAAACTTTTTAACCAATAAATTAAATTTACAAGTGGCATTTTAATTTTAATATTATCGTCCATTGTTTTATACATTAAGGTCGTTGAAATAGCCGAAATTAATCCATTCCTTTCAAATGTGTAAAATTTAAATCAAATAGGTAATATAATTTAATCAAACAAAAATAATGGATTATCCTCGCGCCTTCTCACTAATCTTGATCTTTGTTCCCTCACTCGTGATCAAGTCGTTGCTGTCCATGGAGGCCATCATAGTGTTCTCGTCAATGATGGGCTTCCGGTCAATCGGCTCGTCAAAGTCACCTGTAATGCGTAGGAACGTACAACAAAGCGGATCTAGTGTAGTTCAGGGTAAAATGTTCCTGGTAACGATTATCTCAAAAAATCAATAAACTTTAATAAAGGGTGCTAGCTGCCAAACGGCTGAACGTACATGTCATGCCCGCAGATTGTGTTAAGCGGCTTAAGAAGACTTACAAATAATCTAGAAAAGTCAAGATCCAATGATGCGGAAGCTTAATAAAAGAAAAAACGCGTAAAATAAGTCTTTTTCTCGCGCATTTATGTGAACTGCGAGATAACTGTGTGTTATTGTGTATTGACTATTCTAGATTTTTTGTAGGCCTTATTTTGTCAGATAAAATTTTGTGCGAACATAATACATTCCACCGTCTGACCGTTAGCAGCCTTTAAAGTCCCTAGATTTTTTGGAGATAATCGTCACTGGGAACATTTTACCGTGAACTGCACGAAATCCAAAATATTAAAATAGAACAAAAGTATTATGACTCTTTCATTAAAATTATTACAAACTTACCTACCTATGTGACATAATAAAAAATATATGAAATATTTAGAATAAATAAAAGACAAATATTGATCACTTACCCTCTTCTCCTGTAAATTTTGGACAAGTTTTGTTAGTTCTCATGTGGCCTGTTTGTCCGCAAGCGCCGCATTTTAGCTTCAAGTCTGGCCGCATTTTTTCCTTCTTTATTTTAGGGGGTGGCTGCTTGGTCAAGCCCTGAAACAAAAATACAGCAAACTTAATTTCTATTAAAAAATATCATGCCTCTTTGAATTTAAAAAAATACCTACCTGTTTTTTATTATACAGACGTGCCTATAAATACCATAAAATGGGAAGAAATCCTGTTAGTTTAGCAACATCATTATGAAATACAAAAATAAATCGGTTAGGATATTATATACATTAATACATCGTGTTTTAAGTGGGCCTATTTTATGCTTAGACAATACCAAACCCCTTAAAACGACCGATGGTATATTAAATAAAGTTTCATTTAACTACAAAATTGTTTAAACTCAAATGAAAACAGGTTCAAATACAAAAAGTTAAAAAGAGAAAAATACTTGAAAACTATCAAATATTCTCTTACAGATAGACAGACAGCCTGCTACTACATGAATAGCCACAGAAACAACCAAATCAAAGCGAGTGAATGGATCGGATAAGCCACTTTAATTATTCAAATTTGCAAGAAAAAAAAAGAAGAAAAATTCGTCGGATAAAGGCGATTCCGTCTAGGTAAATTCAGTTTGATTTATAAAAGTAGCTCATCTGCCTCTACACTTTTAAAAATAAGTGTAGTATTTCAAAGAAATATTTATAACTTAAAAGCATCTTCAAGAGAAAACAAAACAAAATGTTCAGCTTGCAAAATGTCTATTCTTATGAAAGGGTTATCATAAAATCTATAGTTTTTTCAGAACACTTAGAAACATCCAAAAAGGTTTGTATTGGTTCTTAGAACATTAGGATCCACAATGAAAAAAATATTCCCAAAATGTGTTATAAACTTGTTTAAAAGAATTTTTATTTTAAAAGATTTTTCAGACAAAAAAATATTTCTTTGTAAAAATAAAAAGGTAATACATACTTGTTTATTTGTTACCTGTTTCTCCCTCTCCTGGTTTCTCTTAATTCTTCTCAGCTGTTCTTGGATTCTTCGCTTTTCCTTCTTCATTTCCTCTTTCACCTGATTGATAGGAAGATAAACAGACAGACAGATAGATAGATATATAAATAGTTAGATAAATAGATAGATATATAGACAGACAGACAGATAAATAGATTTATTGGTAGATTTATAAATACTGGTGGAGGTCACAAATTGGATTTGGAGCTGATAGCAAGTCAAGTCCTAATGGGTTTGAACTTGGATCTTAAGCTGGCATTATTAGCTATACAAAAGTATCTCGTCCTACTCCATGACTACATAGATCCAAACATTAAGAAACTATGACTATAAACAAATTATATATTTATATAAATATTAGTGGAGGTTAAGGTTATTAATTAAAGCTCCAATGAGATAGCAAGTCATGTATACTTTAGATCCAATCAATCAATAAGAAAATAAAGCGTATAAAATAAATGGCTAAGTGGCTAGATATAAATAAAATTCAAATAAGGACAATGGCATTTATAACGCTTTTTGGGTGAGTATTTCAACAAATTGCTTGAATATTTTATTTGAAAATTACTTTTAATGTACTCAAATATAAAAATCACACGTGTATGAAGATACGATATAATTTTGTTAGTATTTTGAAATTAAGAGCGCAACTTGTAACAAATTACACTCACCTGTTCGTCCATGGTGGCGTATTGACGGATAAAGGCATCATCCTTAGTGCGGACTTTACAGTAAGTATCTATGACCAGGGGATTACGTACAAGCTCGGTTCTCGTATACACAGCACCCTGAAAAAGACAGTGGTATTAAGGGATAAGACAAAATAGAAATAAATTGGTGTTCATCTCCAATGATGATAAACTAAATTAACACTTCTGTAGATAAAAATAACTGATTGAAAAATTTTGAATCAACCAGTCACAATTAATTAAAAGTACCCAAAGTTTTTAAGTCATCAAATAATCAAAACGTGGTTATTATCTTTTGGGTACCAGTGAAATTTAGAGTCCTATGTCTTCCCCTCCCTGATATGTAAATCAGTCGGTCTGTTTTTAAGACTGTATACAAAAATACTTTTACTTTAGAGGAAATTTTAGTTAGAATTAATCCTGTTAAATTTTAACTTAAAGAGACTAGTACGTTGCGTGTAAATTCCGTAAAGGTGTGAGTTTTAAGGTTTAAAACAGTAGTTGAACAATAATATTATCTAAGTATGTGTATTCCTTATTGAATAGAACCATAGACAAAAAAAAATTTTAAGTTAAAGATTATGATACCTGAAAGTTGTTATAAAAAAAATAAAATTTTCACCGAACACTTTGCTAATGTCAAGCTGACAAAAATTAATTTTTAACATATAATACAAAGAATTACCAAGGACAATCAAATAATGTTTTTAAAACTAATAGGAATCTTTTAAATAATTGGCACTATTTGTAATTTTTTAAACTCTTTCCAGTAATTTATTTTATAATTGTCAATTTTGATCTTATTGTCAGTTTGACATTAGCACAGCATTCAATGAATTTTCTGGGTTTTTTACAATTTTTATTCCTGTAACTGTTGGGTACGATTTAGGGAGCATCCACTCTATAATCGTTACCAGAAAGTCCCTACATCAATTTAAAACATGTTGATTTTTAACTTTCTTGACAACAACTTCTTGTGTGATATAAGGGGGGGGGGGAGTTTTGACACATTTGCGTAAACAGTGAGTATAGGCTTTATCTTTGGACTGAGAGGATAGGTTATTAGGAATAAAATCATTCTTATATGATGAATTTCCCCCAGATTTAAGATTTTTTGGATATGCCTCCAGGTTCCGGAGCTCCAGGCCTCCAGGTCCTCTCTGTACAGGTAAAAATTAAAAAAATAATTTTTTTTTTGAAGAGTTAGAAGTCAACCTATGAAACAAAATATGCATATTTTTTAATGTTATTCACATATTTGAAGAAAAAAATGCATATTTTGTTTCATAAGTTGACTTCTAACTCTTGAAAAAAAAATTATTTTTTTAATTTTTACCTGTACAGAGAGGACCTGGAGGCCTGGAGCTCCGGAACCTGGAGGCCTATCCAAAAAATCTTAAATCTGGGGGAAATTCATCATATAAGAATGATTTTATCCCTAATAACCTATCCTCTCAGTCCAAAGATAAAGCCTATACTCACTGTTTACGCAAATGTGTCAAAACTCCCCCCCCCCCCCTTATCCTATTCTGCATTTAATTTTAAGAATAATGGTTCCTAAGACCACAATGTACAATGTTATAAGCTAAGCATTTCTATAATTAAATCCTTTTACATACAACAACTTAATCCCCTTCCCCATCTTTTGTTTTACTTTAATATTATCAAAACAAAACGTACCTGTCCATCCTTGTATGTTCTTGTGATCCTAAGTACTTGAGAATCATTACTTCCAGCCTCTGAATCATCATCCTTCTTCTTTTTCTTATAATCAGGCCTATAAATAAAAGAGTGTAAAGGCCAAAGGGTAAACAATAAACATTGCTAATGCTATCTTTGTAGTGATCGGCAACCACAATCGAATTCATGTTTTCCACACTGCAGTCGCCCCTCTAATTTTTAGGCATTCCAATTAAGGGCCCTCATTAAGTCAGTAAATAATCAATTAAATCCGCAACAACAAAAATATGAATTATGTACCTACCTATAAGACCGTTTTTACTAAAAACTCATATATATCATTTCTAAGCAGTTTATTTTTTAACTTATTAATCCAATATTGTTAATAATGTTAATTCATTTATTAACTAAACGTAAAGTAGTAAGGTTCTTTTGGGGGGCAAGCTTTACTTAGGTTCTGGGATGATTGTAGGCTGTTTTTATATTTATTTCTTGAAATGGTTATTATTCTTAAGCCCTTTATGTACCCCTCTGAATAAAAATCCCCTAGATACTAGGGCCCCAATCACTAGTTCACTTTAAACCACTGACTTACTTAAGCCTATTTCACGGTGCTATTATTGTTAAAAAATCTAAACTCACCCTTTCTCATTCATTAATTTCTGGAGTCGTTTTCTTTCTATTTCTTCTCTTTCATTAAAGTACTAATCAACGAATTAAATGATTCTTTTTAAAGCGAAGCTTTTCTATAATTAGGGTCGGTCCGTCCGTACGTCCATCCGTCTTTAGTGGATAGCTTTTTTAGTTAATTTAGGCATGTTAGAATTGTCCTATTGATTTCAAACTTTGCATGGTGGTTCCTGTAGTAGTTAGGTATGATTTAGAAAGCGTAGCAACTCTATAATCATTACCGGAATGTCCGTACGTCCATTTTGAACATGTTGATTTTTTTTACTTTTTTTAACAACAAATTTTTGTGTGATCTAATAATCCGATTGATCTGATTTTTGGTATACTGATCCCTGGGACAACAAAGTACAATATTATAAGCGAAGCAACTCTATAATCAAGTTCTAAAAATGTAAGTATGTCCATAGACATTATTCTGTATCAAGCAGTTTTTCAACAAATTTACTTACAATTTTGCTTCGACTCTTATACATTTATATTCTAATTATTCAGTTCTGACACTATACAAGTGTTAATGTCCGTTTATCCTACCGTTTCAGTGCTTCGCTGGATGTTGTCATCCTTGTCTTATTAGACATTAGGTATCTAATTTAGATTGCTATAAACTCTTTTTTTCCTGCACAAAATATTTTCAAAATTTATCAATTTATGATCCATTGTCTTAACCTTTATGTTCCTTATCTACAACCAAACTCAATCAATCATTAATTCATTCCTGTTTCGTGGTCTTCTTGTTGGACAACATGTTCTCAATATCCATGCTGATCTTCTCCATCTCAGCCTCATCCTCCTCCTCTTCAGAACTGGTTTCTCCATCATCGGAGGAGAGTACCTCATCAGAGGCAAGCACCTAAAGAGTTACATGCATTAGTTGGGTTTTTGCAACCCAAGTGAAGCCCAGCTGTTGTCCTCCTTATGCAGGGCAACCCAAGGGAAACCCAAATTTTGTCCTCCTTATGAAGGACCACTGTATAAAAGGAAGTTTCACCCCATAAAAAGGATGAGATCAGTACTGCATGTATGCCGTTAAGATAAGGCGCTATCACATAAAGTACCCTCCAGAGCTTAGTTGACAACAACCTTAACCTCAACAAGCAATTCCATATTCAAGACATTAAATTTAAATACGTTTTTGTAGGGCATTATTTATATAAGCATTTCCGTCAAACTTCAAACAAATTTTGCTGAAATTAAGTTTTATTTTATTGTTTGTTAGTCCAACTGTCTTATTTAGGATCTTCATTTTTATATAGGATGCGGGGGGGGGGGAGGGAATGGAAAACTGTTTTCAGTGCTCTTTATTTTATTCATTTTCCTCTCTCCCAAATATTTTTCTTGTTTTTTCCACCCAAAGTAGGGGAAAATAGTGAGAGAAAAAAATTTTTCAGGACTGTTTATTTTCTTCTTTCTTTCATCCCCTCCCACAAATTCCTCCCTCTCCTCTCTTTCAGCATAGGATCCCATGCAGATTCAGGATATAAAACCCCTGTAATAATTATACCTTGTTCTGTACTTCAAATATTCTCTGACAGTCCTCCCTGTACCTCTCCTGGTGTTCAGCAATACTGTAGCGGTTTCCTCTGAGTACAAAGTACAAATTTAATTAGACAAAGTCCTCCTTACAATATTACATCCTTTTTGTAACATCTTAGTTTGATTGATTGATTAGCCAGAGTTTCTTAGGGTTTGTAACTAAGTAGTCATGGGAGTAGGCTGAGACACTTTTGTCTAGCCACTAGGGCTATCAAACTCCACGTTATGACTTGACCCGCTGTCTCATGAGAGCTACTCATTATTACCTCACCCTCGCCGAGTATGGCATGTGTCCCAAATTAAGTCACCGTAATAAATGACGCCTCCGCAGAGGAGCTTGGGATAAGGGTAGTACTGATATTATGTACTTGACTATTGAGTATCCAAACTTACTCAATAATCTTCTTCTAACACAACCAGGAGAAGTTGTGTGATTATTATTGCGAATGAGAAATTCGAGTCAACACACGGAGAATTGAACTCGAACTCTCACCACCGTAATTCAGTGTATTACTACTGAGCCACGGCGCCCCTTCGTAACATCTTAGTACTTCAGTTTGCTTATTATTAAAGCTTTAAATCATTGACGTGCACACTCTTAGCGATTCACTTGAAGGGGAGGGGGGTTGAAAAAGGGTAAGGCAAGCCCAAATTTGAATTTTAATGAGGATGTTGATGAAAAGCTTTACACTACAAACCCTTACCATTCGCCAGTGCTTTAAAAATTCCATTTACAGTTAAGGGTAAATATTATGTTTTGTTTTACCTTGAAAACTTGAAAGAATCTGCCCCCTCTTCTCCTGCCTTCACCTTCTCTGTACTTAGGGTTCGTACCACATCAATTACCTGAATTAAACTTATTTTAATATATAGAAAAAAAGAGCATAAAATGTATAAATTAGGTATATTTTGATAAGGAGGTAAAAATTATGTCTGCTTGTTATACCAAGAAAGCTACTGGACCAATTAGATCCTCCATTTCACAAAATTTTTACTTTGTCCCAGAGCAACTTTCTTTTTGGGTAAAGGCTAGTACAATATTCGTAACAGAAAGGGCTCCTAGAAAATCAACCCTTCCCCAAAATGCTTATTTAGTTTTGAAATAGTGCATTTATTACATTAGTTAACTTTTATATGATTTATGAAAAGAAAAATTATGTAGGTAAGTACAAACTACCTACCTTTGATAGTTTTTAGAGTTTACAAAAAAATTATTCAGATAAAATTTACCTCCCAACGAGACAGCTTCTTAATTTCATGCTCTGGAACTCCATGTTTCCTCAGGATTGCCTTTGCGTCCTTCAACGGCAGTTTCCTCAAGTCAGCGTCTGTTCCTGTCACAGTACGCTTCGGCTGCGCCTCTTGCTCTTCCTGAAGTGTGTATGTTTAAATTGTTGTAGAACCTGACTTCAAATCTACTTATCACAGATCTTAAGAAATAATACAAAGAACGACAAATTGATGTGTACATCCCAAATTATGATCAACAAAATAACCTCATCTGTAGACTAAAATTATTGGTTAAAATGATTAGAAACTGCTAGTTTAAACAATAGGTATACAATATTCGATAATAATACTTACCAAAAGTTTTTTTTAAATTAATGAATGAGACGGGTTTATAAAACTATGGGTATCAGTATTATTTACAGTCCAATGTCCCCTCCCTCTCTGTTTAGTTATATCTTTGTATTTATATATTATATACTCCAATCTTTTCTATGTTATACCTTATTTGTTGGTTTGTTTGGAATCTTGACATATGAGAAACCTTCTTTAGCATTACCAGTTGGATCTGCAGGACCTGTCAGCTGCAGCAAGCACTTTCCTTTCATGGCCTAAACAAATTAAGTTTAAATTCATCCATTTGTATATTAGCATAAAGGTAAAATGCTACCTGAGAAATTTTCGTCATTTGAGCTTAATCAAAGTGATAACTTTAGAGGACGGAGTTTTCAACGCAAAAAAAATACAATACAAAAAAAGGTAGAATAACAAATGTACTTATGAGAGTCTCTTAAAACTTTTAAAAAGTTAAGTAAAGAAATTAGCCGTGATACTAAGCATAATGATAATAATAATTCCGGTTTTTCTTTTAAACAAAGCTTTTGAGAATAATGGTTATGAAGGAAGATAACGTAATAACACATCTCTTGTTGTCTGTATTACACTTACATAAATTTCAACCCCCACTCCCGCTGATTTTGGGTATAAGGGGGAGTCAATACTTTCTGCACCTCCCAGGCAAAACCCTGTGCACACAACAGTCCTAAACAGATTCCAAATTCCAAAAAATAATGTGTTACCTGTACATAAGCTCTGGTTGTGTTCCAAGGGGCACACTTAATCTCATCATCCATTTTCAGATCCATATTGTCATTGTCCTCATCCTCTTGTGCAAGGATGAATTTGTCTCCATAGCTAAATAAGACAACGTCAAAACTAACGCTTTTCAAGGTTCTTTCCAGTATGGCTTCGAATCCGATAAATATCCTCATGATTAGGACCGGTTCTTTCTCAGCCATACTAAAAAATTCATTTACCACAAATATTAAAATAAAAATCATAAAATTACTAAGAGTTTTGTTAGACCGGGCCTTCGGCCCCTCGGGGTTACTAAAACTGGTTTTAATCCTATAATTTTTCAACTTAATATCCGCGGAAAGCTGTATATAACACCATGCGATAAATAACTATATTTGTAGAGGAACAATCCCCATATAAGGGGGGAAAGGGGGGGGGGGGGTAAAGCAACCATCTCGTAGTCAATGTGTAAATGGCACTTTCGAATATAGATCTGAAATTTTGCATGAGTAATCCTTGGTAGGTCTATTTTCCCTAAATCGAACAAAAAGTTGGAAAAGTAACGACTGGTAACGAAAAGTAAATTAGGTACATACCTAGTAATCAACTAACTTTTTAAAACATATTTTTCTTTAAATCATGTGAAATGATACCAAAAACCATTTTTTAGATTTCTAGTACCAGCAACTACTGGCTAGAACCGTTTGAAAACGTTTTGGAGCGGCAAATAGTATAATGTAGAGATAGGTTTCGTGGTGCATTTGCCATTTTTTGGCTAAACGACTAATCCGCCAGCTGTTAGCCGTTACTTTTCCAACTTTTTGTTCGATTACTCATGCAAAATTTCAGATCAAAATTCGAATTCTAAGTGCCATTTACACATTGATTACGAGATGGTTACATTAAAAACCCTCCCTTACAGAAAAAACGGCATTCTTTTAATTAAATAACAAACACTAAAACACAATATAAAATAAAAGCTATCGGTATTGGCAATTTAAGATCACATGTATAGTATGATCCTGGAAATTTTTAAGGAAATTTTCACTTGCTGCCTTTTTCCAAAAGACCAGTTAAGAAATAGAGAAATGTAAAAGATTTTATCATACTGTAGGAATCTTTGTTAAGCTATAAGAAATACTTATTACTTACCCAGCATCCTTTAATTTATGTTCAGCTGCTATTATACTGTAGAAATACTTACCCAGCATCCTTTAATCTCTGTTCAGCTGTTAACATACTGTAGAAATACTTACCCAGCATCCTTTAATCTCTGTTCAGCTGTTAACATACTGTAGAAATACTTACCCAGCATCCTTTAATCTCAGTTTACCTGCTATCATACTGTAGAAATACTTACCCAGCATCCTTTAATCTCTGTTCAGCTGTTAACATACTGTAGAAATACTTACCCAGCATCCTTTAATCTCTGTTCAGCTGCTATCATACTGTAGAAGGCACAACAAGACTCTGGGTCCACCATCTCTCTGTTTTTATCAATGTTTGTTCATATAAATTTTTTCTAGTTTAGGTAATAACTAATGACACACAATATTGACCTTTTTCAACCCCCTAATAGATAAAATCTTGCCAAAAGAGAAACAAAAGCATTTGGGGATCTTGGGGTTTGGTAACAAAACATTATTGTTGTATTAAATAAACAGATTTTCAAGAACAAAAATATTCCTTATTTCTTCTTCGGTAGGCAACCGGAAGCCAGACTTCATAACCCACCAGTTACTGTCCGGCCCGGTACGCCGGAATTCGGCGCATGGCTTCAGACGTTTTCTTATGGAGGATTCACTGTGCGATGGAAAAGCCTTTTTGATGTCGTCCATTTTTATTCTCTTGGGGTTGTCGCGACTGCGCCAAAACAAGCGGAAAATGAAGACCTAAAATTATTGAATTGCTTATTTGTTTTATAACAATCAGGGATCTTAAGGGATAAGACAAAGTACAAAATTAACATGCATCCTCAATGATGACAAAACAAAGTACCTCTTCTGTAGATTAAAATGATTGGTTAAAAAAATTAGAAACAATTAATATTGAACCAACCAATCAAGATTTGATATAAGAACCCAGTTAAAAATCTTGGGGTACGCCTCCCCCCCCCGGGCCCCCATTCTTCATTGATAAAGGAGTCACAAATGTTTTGTCGCTAAAAATATTCAAATTATTTGTACATAAGGCACTGAAGGTTATAGAGTTGCTATACCCGTAGAGAAAAGAAATTAGGGCTCGGCAGCCGCGTCTATGTCTCAAATTGAAACACGCTTGGATTCGTTCCATTTTATTTTAAAAAGAGGCATTGTCAGTTTGGTCAGTTTAAACTTCAAGCTGATTTTTAAAATTGTAAAAAAAAAAAATTCTCTAAGGCTTACAGGCTGTTGACACGCGGCCGCCGAGTCCTAAACGAACTTCCTTACCTGCAAGAAGTCTCTGATAAAATTATTGGCCCTCTTTGAGTTTGGGCCCGGCACTTCATACAGAGGACATTCCTGTCCGGCTATAAAGAAAGCGTTCACCTCCCTTATACTAAACTCGTTCCTGTTTCAATGAAATTATTACATATCATATAATTAACAGGGATCATAAGGAATAAGACAATATAAGAGAAATTGATATAAATACCATATGGTAATCAACAAGATTACCCTTCTGTAGATTTAAACTATATGTTAAAAAGTTTAGACACTCGGGACTATTTTTGAATTACTGAACCAATCCAAATTAAGTAAAAGTACCCGAACTTTCTGAGCTAATGATTAAGATAAAGTACTAATAAAACCTGAGTTGCCAATGTAACAGCCTAATATCCCCTCTTTTTCAGATGTTAAAAACAAAATTTCTTTAACGAAAAAAAAATTAGGTAGGAAATAGTTATTTCTCGCATCGTATTATAAACAGCTTTCCGCGGATATAGAATGTACAATTATACGATTAAAACCAGTTTTTTTAGCCCCGAGGTTAATCTTATGATTGTACATTTTTATATTCGTAGAAAGCTGGATATAATACGATGCTAGACATAGTTTTATCGTATGGATGAGATCCGGTTCTTATCCACCGGATTCGAATAAATACGAGAAAAGATATTGTACCTATATAAGACCTATTGTGCTTAGAAACAGATAACCCTTTACTGATAAGCACCAATCTTATTATAACTTGCGCCTCATGTAAAAATTGGAGGCATAAAAGTTTTTCTTCAAAGTTTAATTTATAAAATATCATTCCTAGTTCTAATGATAAGAAAGTCTGTTTTGGGAAATTTGTGTTCGTAGATTGGAGATCTATACATCTTGTTCTCTATGGCCTGAAATAGTAGGTAATATTTTTAAAAGCAAAGCTTTTTTTGTTAAATTAGGTATGTTAATTGTCCTATCGATTTCAAACTTGGCATAGTAATTCCTGTAGTAGTTAGGTACGATTTAGAAAGCGTATCAACTCTGTAATCGTTACCAGAATATCCGTACGTCCATTTGAAACATGTTGATTTTTAACCTTCTTGACATTAATTTTTTATGTGACATAATTATTCTATCCATATGATTTTTTTAATACTGATTCCTATTACAACAAGGAACGATGTTATAAGCGAAGCATCTCTATAATCAAACTTTATAAATGTAAGTATGTCCTTAAACAGTGTTATTATTTAAGCAATTTTGCAACAAATTTACTTACAATATTGTTTATATTCTGCTTATTCAGTTCTGACACTCAATAAAAGAAATAATGCTCGTTTTTAGAGCTTCGCTTTTGTGGATGTCATCATTCTTGTTAAGAGAACAATCAAACAATTAATAAACAATCTTTTAATTGAACCAATAGTAACACAGTAGTACAGGAACAATTCGACCACATTATTGGTTAGAAAGTGATTAATAAAAAAAAATCAGTCTTTTAACAATTTTGTTATAAAACCACGTCGACAGGATATCATTAAGTGTGATTTACTTAAAGTTACAGCCGCGCCGAACGAACAAACTTTTAAAAAAACTTCTAATAGATAAGCTTTACTGGTTTAAAATTATAATGCTAAATTCTAACCTGTATCATTTGTCCAGGCGCCATAGTGCCGAGGAACGGAGAGGTGTGGGCTATCTGTAGAGTTCCATATTTCAATTCTCCAGGTCCTAATTTATATTTTATCTTATACAAAGTTTTATGGATTATTCTGCACTTTGTAAACTTTCAATATTTATTAATAAGTTGAATTTGCCTACTGCTGTACTTATCTAAATTTTAAAATTTTAATTTGTTCTGTCTAAATTGTCTAAAATTGATACTTTAACATCACCCTACAATAATCTTATGATTATATCTAAAATGTAACATAAAAGTATTACATCATCCCTAAGTGTCGATCATGCTTATTTTTAGGGAAAAAAATTCGATAGATATATTATTTATAAATGCATAATCATACCTTCCTTCAAGGACGTTTAAGCTTTTTTTTGAAGGGGGTAAAATGAAGGGTTTCAAAGGTTTGAGGGGGGTAATCTAATTCATTAAAAAAAAAGTTAAGGGGTAAACAAAACAAATCGAAAATATTAGAAAAGAAAATTACGTTTTCAAAAATGTTTCATAATTAAAATTGATTATTAACGAGAAAACTTGGGTTGTAGAGTAGCTCTGCTACTCTAACTATCAAAACATACCTTTCTCACTTTCCTTATTCTTCTTATAATAATTCTTGAGTTTAGAGCTCATGCCAGCAAACCCCATCAATGGGGGAAATTCTTCTATGTATTCCATCAGGATTATTTCACCGTCTTTGCCAGAAACATCCTGCACAAAACAGCCGCCGTTAACAGAGTGTTAATTACCTTGAAACCTTGAAAGGAATATGTCATGTTGGTCTTAAATTGGTATTTTTTTGTTTTTTTTAACCTCCATAAAAGTTATGAAACTACCTTTAAAAACTGTTTTTTTTTTTCAGATAAACCCGCCTTCTCAATTTTTCTTAATCACTCAAATTCCTAGCTTTCAGATCATAGTAAAATGACAGTTTCTAATAATTCAATATATTTTAAAAACAAAATATGTCGTTCAACTACCACACAACAACTGAATGAATGGTTGTCAGATCATTTCAATGTTTATTTTTCTATCTTAGAGATCTAAAGGGATAAGACAATGGCCGATAAAGAGATGGGTAGGTTTCTGGTAGAATCCGTAAAAGTGTGTGTTGTAAGGCTTAAAAATAGTAGTAGAACGATAATATTCACTAAATATGTGTATTTCTTATTGAAAAGGACTATAGACGAAAAATTTTTTAAAAAGTTAACATAAATTTTTTATCGTTCTACTAATGTTTTTTACTTACAACACATAACCTTTGCGGATTTTACCAGAAACCTACCCCTCTCTTAATGTTAACATTCTATGAAGACACACAAAATTATCCATTTAGTAGGTTACAATAAGGGATAGAAACGTTGGGTACTCAATTTAATGAACTACCTAGGTAACAAATCAAAACTCAAATAAAGTCTCCAAAGTTGCAAAGCCAACGAATAAGAAACATTATTAACAACCTTTGGGAACTATTGTAATACATATCCTAAATTCCTAATTCCACCTACAACCCTAATTCTATCTACCTTACTATGGAGGCTCTCCTACAATTATATATAAATAACCTTGGCTTCTCTCATAAGGAAAATATCACCGCCTCCCGCATCTTCTCTTTCTGCGTTCCGCCATTTTTCCATTTTGCGCTATGGCAAAGTTACACATTATATTTTAAATGATCAGGGATATAATGATGAAACTATGGAACAAAAAAATGTTTAAGGTTTGGTAGAATTGTGTTGCTATAACTAAATCAACCTTTTTTTTGGCTAATTAAAATTTTTTTTAAAGACTTTGGGCACTAACGCAAAGTATGCCTCTAAAAAGTTATCTTCCTAGGAGATTTAATGAACTGAAATACTGGCAGACAATCAAGTTCAATATATAAATACTAGCGGTTTCGCCCCTAATTTTTCGTATTTTAGATTAAAAAGAAAAATTTTTAAAAAAAATTTAGGGGTGGGAAATTTTTTTTTTTTTTTTTGGGGGGGGGGTAGTCGACCCCACTATTTTAATTTTAGTTTTAAAAAGAAATTTTTTTTTTTGGGGGGGGGGGGTATTTTCCATCTTTTTGGGGGGTTGGGGGTGTCCCACCCCCTAAGAAAATAGTTATAAACCTTCCCGGGACCTATGAGAAGCTACCCTGTAAAGGAGAACCCGATTGGTACAGCGGTTAGCGAGATCCTTCGCTACAAACAGAAAGACATTCAGACAGACATCGTTCTACTTTGTATTATAGATTACAAGTATATTTTGGTTTGTTCTAAAAAAATATTTTTTTTTATTAGTAGGTACCTACCTTTCTATGTAGTATTAAAAAATACCTTTTCAAAAACGAAAAAAAAATTATCTATTTAAAAAATACCTACACATTACACCACCCATCAAAAATTAGATTTGGTTGGTAGTAAGTCAAAGCAAATATCTTCATATACATTCCTTATAATAAAGTAACAGGATCTCTGTCTGTTTGTCTGTCCGTGTGTTTACCGAAGGATCTTGCCAACCACTGAACCAATATGGTTCTCCTTTACAGGGTAGCTTCTCATAATTCCTAAGCAGGTTTGTAACTATTTTGAGGGAGGGTACCACCACCCGTCCTAAAATAAAATGACGCAGGTCCTCCAAAGACAAATATTTAAAACTTTTTCTTTTAAAAACTACAATTGATACTTCGAGAGTTCAACTCCCCTCCCCTCAAGTACCCCTAGAGGCATCTAGGGGCCGTAGCCACTGCACTGGTTTAAATAAAATTATTCAAATATAATGTTAAATCCCTGATGTTTATAGAGGCTCTGTACTCCATGGAAGGCATGATAATTACTCAAAGCACCATGAGAATATCTCTTTAGTGGCCATCTAAAAATTTAAATTGTTAATTTCCTTCATATAACTTAGGGACCACAAAATACTTTTTGGAAAAAACGTAATTAGATACCTACCTACTTAAATATGGATATCATGTAATTTTTAAATATGTGTTATGAAAATAAATTAAACCGTCCAAAATAAAAACAAGGAATTAAAAAGCATAATAAAAAACTAAAGATGGACAAATGGACAAAGTAAGTTATAGAGCAGATATTGTGTTGATATAAAGAAAAGAAACATTAAAGAAAATAACGAAATCTTAATAAAAATAAGTATTTTTGTCTTTTAAAGCATGAGCGACAGACAGACAGATGCACCTATTTCATAGTAATCTTTATTACGAATTTCAGCTGTCTATCTTGAATATCAGCTGAGAAATCACACTTCCCCCGTTACTATATCGTTAGGGCTTGGCAGACTAACGGACGGGCAGATGGACAATGTGTATTACAGAATAGCTTCGCAAAAATACAACAATTTCTTTACCTGTGGAATTGTCTTAACTTGATTGGACCCATGAATGTTGGTATGAACGGTGCAGTCAATTGAACAGATGGCGTCGCATGCTGTAGCAATGTTCCAGCTAAACATTTTTTTAAATTTTGTTTTTTCATGAAATACGAAGATTTTGATTTTTTAAACAATATGAACATATCAGTTAATCCTTTACATATCCTTGCATAAAAGTAATAGGATGTATGTGAGTCTGTCTGTACCCAAGGATCTCGCTAACCACTGACCTGATTCTTCTTTACTATGCAGCTTCTCTTAGGTTCTTGGAAGGTCTATAAATATTTTTTGGGAGGGAACCCCCCGTCCAAAAAAAAAAATCGCCCCTATCATTAAATAACCCCCATCCCAAAATAAATTGGGTTTAGTCGATTGTTTTGTGTAAAGCGATAAAACAAATAAGAGTTGTATCTGAAACTCACCAGTAGCAACTTTAATCAAGGAAGGAGCTTCTTTAGCCTCATAGAACTCATCATTACCAATATAGAATGGATCCCTGGTGTTGCAATCAAGTCATTAAAAAATGCCAAAGTATCAAAGTTCTTTTCAAATATAATATCCATAAATTATTTTAATTTGAAAGAAAAATGACCCGCCATTCAAAACAAAAATCATTGTGCTTTGTTGGCTTAAAGTAATATATAAACAAACAAAACTATATCCTATAATATAAGATAGTAAGGTTTTTTTTCTCAAGCTAAAGATATCGGAATATGCTTCCCTTATTTGGTTGTTCTTTTCATGGAAGCTTTAGTGGTTTAAACTATTTCCCTGACCTCTTCCGTCTTAACCTAGAGGCTTTTGGTGAAGCAACAAGTACTTGAATCAGAATATCTAATGAAATATTTATTATAATTGTGGCTAAGCCCCTAGCAACTACGTGCTCTGTATTTGATGTGGAGGCAGAAAAATAGCCTAAAACCACGACAGGACCAATGTGAAGCTTATCAAGAAAAGAGGATTCAGTCGTTTCAGTAGCTAATGAAATCTTAAGCTGTAGATAAAAAACCTTACTACTTTATAAATATTTAATAGGCTCCTATTAATTTGGGTATTAATTCTTTTGGTAGATTTTATGGCAGTTTTAAATGAACCCCATTCCTGTCGTCATTTTTAGGTGGGGGAGGTGGTGCCTCCTCTTCAACTACGGAAATAAGACCATGCTTGTTCAACAATAACTTAGATTTCTTCACGTGTTTCTGGATAATCTTGATTTTTCTTAATTAAAAATAATTTCAGTTTATTACCTAGGTACTTTTACTAATAGGGTAAGTTCTTGGAAAAAAGGGTATTTAAATAGATGGTACCTATTTAAGTAAAGTTTACAATTTACAACTCTGGATTTTGGAAAGATCTTAAATCAAAAGTATAAGAAGGATGTGAATAAGAATGGTTTGGGCATGGGGGGGGGGGGGGGGGGTTACTCGAGAACCCTTTGACCAAAATTGTGCTAACTTCGGATTTAAGCAACTATAAGGCCAAAGTTACTTTTAAAAGGGGGGGGGTTTTTAATGCAACCATCTCGTAATCAATGTATAAATGGCACTTAGAATTCGAATTTCGATCTGAAATTTTGCATGAGTAATCCTTGGTAGGTCTATTTTCCCTAAATCGAACAAAAAGTTGGAAAAGTAACGGCTGGCAGCTGGCGGCTCAGCCGTTTAGCCGTTTTTTTGCCTATTTTCAGGGCAAATTCATCATTAATTACGTAGGAATAAACTTTTAAAAACTGATTTTTGGTTTAATTCATGTTAAGTGATAGCAATAACCATTTTTTAAATTTCTAGTACCAGCTGCTAAACGGCTAGAACCGGCTGAGAACGGCTGCGAGCTGCCAAGAGTATGAAGAGTTGATAGGGCATGTGGCATGTCTAGGGGTAGGTTTTTATGGTTGCTGAGCTCAAAAATGCTACCAAAAATAGTGGCAGCCCATCCATATGGCAGCTGGGTAACAGCTGCAGCTCAGCTGGTAGCGGCCAAGAGTAGAATGAGTAGATAGGGCTTGTAACGTGTCTAATGGTAGGTTTTTATGGGTGCTGAGCTCAAAAATACTACCAAAAATAGTGGCAGCTCAATCATATGGCAGCTGGGTAACGGCCGCTGCTGAGCTGGGAGCTGCCAAGAGTTGAATGTGTAGATAGGGCTTGTGACGTGTCTAGGGGTAGGTTTTTAGGGGTGCTCAGCTCAAAAATACTACCAAAAATAGTGGCCGCCCATCTATATGGCAGCTGGGTAACAGCTGCAGCTCACCTTGGAGCGGCCAAGAGTAGAATGAGTACATAGGGCTTGTGACATGTCTAGGGGTAGGTTTTTAGGGGTGCTAAACTCAAAAATGCTACCAAAAGTAGTGGCAGCCCATCCATATGGCAGCTGGGTAACAGCTGCAGCTCAGCTGGGAGCGGACAAGATTAGAATGAGTAGATAGGGCTTGTGACGTGTCAAGGGGTAGGTTTTTATGGGTGCTAAGCTCAATACTACTACCAAAAATAGTAGCCGCTCATCCATATGGCAGCTGGGTAACGGCCGCAGCTCACCTTGGAGCGGCCAAGAGTAGAATAAGTAGATAGGACTTGTGACGTGTCTAGGGGTAGGTTTTCGGAGTGCTGAGCTCAAAAATACTACCAAAAATAGTGGCGGCCCATCCACATGGCAGCTGGGTAACAGCTACAGCTCAGCTAGGAGGGGCCAATAGTAGAATGAGTAGATGGGGCTTGTGACGTGTCTAGGGGTAGGCTTTTATGGTTGCTTAGCTCAAAAATACTACCAAAAATAGTGGCCGCCCATCCATATGGCAGCTGGGTCACAGCTGCAGCTCAGCTGGGAGCGGCCAAAAGTAGATGAGTAGATAGGGCTTCTGATGTGTCTAGGGGTAGGTTTTAATGGACGCTGAGCACAAAAATTAGTGCCGTCCCTTCTATATGGCAGCTGGGTAATGGCCACAGCTTAGCTGTTTTTTGAGGCTTAAAAAATTGATTATTTCAGTGGAATTAAACTTCTCCCTAATAACATTTTACCTTTTTTTCATGGATATATTACTAATAACTCTTTTTAATTACTAGATTTCACTGTTTCAAGAGCTGAAAACTACCAAAAAACGGCTGAGAAAAGCCAAAAACAATAGCCAAAAGTACATAGCATGTGAAGTGTCTAGGGGTAGGTTTTTATGGGTGTTGAGCTCTAAAATACTACCAATAAAAGTTCGGGCCTGTCTATATGGCAGCTGGGTAACAGCTACAGCTGAGCAGCAGCCCTTACCATGCTGCCATTTGGATGGGCTTTTCTAATTTTGGGAGTATTAATGAGCTTGGCACCTATAAAAACTTACACCTCTTTGACACATCACAAGCTATGTCTTTACTTGTTTACTTTTATCTGTTGGTAACTGTTCTTAGCCAATTTCAGCCGTTTTACAACTAAATCAATACATTGATAAGGTGTTGTTATTAATAATATAAAATGACAATAGTGTATTTATACTGAAATATTCAATATTTGGTTATCCTTCGATAGTCCCAATAGTCAATGAGTCTTAAATAACGGCTTACTGCTAAGCTTAGCTGTTACCCAGCTGCAATATGGATGGGCGGCCACTTTTTTTAGTAGTATTTTTGAGCTCAGCACCCATGAAAACCTACCCCTAAACACGTCACAAGCCCTATGAACTCATTCTACTCTTGGCCGCTCCCAGCTGAGCTGTAGCTTTTACCCAGCTGCCATGTGAATGGGCCGCCACTATTTTTGATAGCATTTTTGAGCTCAGCACCCATAAAAACCTACCCCTAGACATGTCACAAGCCCTATCTACCCATTCTACTCTTGGCCGCTACCAGCTGAGCTGCAGCTGTTACCCAGCTGCCATATTGATAGGCGGCCACTATTTTTGGTAGTATTTTTGAGCTCAGCACCCAATAAAACCTATCCCTAGACACCTCACAGGCGCTATGTACTCATTCTACTCTTGGCCGCACCCAGCTGAGCTGTAGCTTTTACCCAGCTGCCATGTGGATGGGCCATAACTATTTTTAATAGTATTTATGAGCTCAGCACCCCTAAAAACCTACCCCTAGACACGTCAAAAGCCCTATCTACTCATTCTACTCTTGGCTGCTCCCAGCTGAGCAGCGGCCGTTACCCAGCTGCCATATGGATGAGCTGCCACTATTTTTGATAGCATTTTTGAGCTCAGCACCCATAAAAACCTACCCCTAAACATGTCACAAGCCCTATCTACCCATTCTACTCTTGGCCGCTACCAGCTGAGCTGCAGCTGTTACCCAGCTGCCATATTGATGGGCTGCCACTATTTTTGGTAGCATTTTTGAGCTCAGCAACAATAAAAACCTACCCCTAGACATGTCACAAGCCCTATCTACACATTCAACTCTTGGCAGCTCCCAGCTCAGCAGCGGCCGTTACCCAGCTGCCATATGATTGAGCTTCCACTATTTTTGGTAGTATTTTTGAGCTCAGCAACCATAAAAACCTACCCCTAGACATGTCACATGCCCTATCAACTATTCATACTCTTGGCAGCTCCCAGCCGTTTTCAGCCGGTTCTAGCCGTTTAGCAGCTGGTACAAGAAATTTTAAAAATGGTTATTGCTATCATTTAACATGAATTAAACCAAAAATATGTTTTAAAAAGTTGATTCCTACGTAATTAATGATGAATTTGCCCTGAAATTAGGCAAAAAACGGCTAAACGGCTGAGCCGCCAGCTGCCAGCCGTTACTTTTCCAACTTTTTGTTCGATTTAGGGAAAATAGACCTACCAAGGATTACTCATGCAAAATTTGAGGTCGAAATTCGAATTCTAAGTGCCATTTATACATTGATTACGAGATGGTTGCATTAAAAACCCCCCCCCTTATTGGTGACCGCTGCTCCTGCCATTTACCGCCGTTTTCCGCCACCGCCAACAAAAAAAATTTATTGCATTTCTCGCCGAATTAGGCAATTTGGAATCATTTTAGACCATGCTATTTTTTTTTTAATTTTTACTCTTACCAGCAACCCTGAGAGGGGACTTGGTCATTTTTTTTCAAATTCTCGTTTATCAAACTATATATCTTACATTCAGTGCTTCTCCTGTGCTTTAAAGATATTGAAACAAAATCTTTTTAGGTTGGTCATTAAAAAACATTTGAATAAAAAACGGCGGCGGTACCGCCGCTCCCGCCGTCCACCGCCGCCAAAAAATATTTATTATTGCATTTCACGCCGAATTACCTACGCAATTTGGAATATTTTGAGACCATGTTATTTTTTTCTTCAAAAATTTTTCATCTTACAAAGGTTTTGTTCAGCTAGCTATTATAACGATACCCACCTCGCCCGAATATGACTTTACCCCATCCCATTCCCTGACCATTGAGGAATGGATTGACCAATATTACTGAGGACTATATTAGCAACCTAAATTAACTACAAAAATTCCCCTGTCACAATATCCACGTATTCTATATTAATTTGTTTACCTTTGTGGTTCCTCATTGGGAAGAGTTGATGGATCAATATCATCTGGAATGGCTATGATAATATTTTCATCATTTGGGTCCAGGCTAACAATGTTAGGCTTCAACTTCTTGGGCATAGCTTCTGAGTCCCAGATAACCTCATCTTCCCACCTAAAAAACTTATACTGGTACCCAAAGTATTAAAACCACGTTCTTTTAGGTTGGCACAAAACTTTGGATACTTTTGAAATATATTTCTGAATTTGAGCTGTGAGTTTTTCCTGGAAAAAATATTTTTAGCACTAGCGCCGTGTACCATTCCATTTTAGCTATAATATAGCTAGCACAAAAAATAAACGCCCGAGCATGCCTTAGTTATAAAGTAGCTACGCTACAATAAGAATGTAGTTGTTACCTTCCATACACCAATTCTTCGTTTTCCACAGGGAAAATACTGTACCATGTGTCGTCATCTTTTGTCGGCAATTTTTTACCTGAGCAAAATATCAAATATGTATTTTGTACATATTAATATTTTTCTTATATATTTATTGGAATCATGTGCAGAGTCCGATTGACACAAGAATGAAGAAACGCATACATAATCTATTAAGTTTTTAATGCATAATATTTCCCTCGTTTTCTTTATAATTGATTCTAAATAGAGTAGTGAAATAATTGAAAAAAAAATAGAGCAGGGTAATGGTTGAAAAAGGCCTGATAAGAATGAAGAAAAATACTAACCCATAGTTGCAAGTTTAATCTGCAATTCGGGTTTCACTCCCGGCCTCTGTTGACTAAAGCTGACGGCAGTCCTATTAATAATAAAAGATTAATGAAAAATGGTAAATAAAATTAACCACAAGGTAATGGTTAAGAAAAATAAAGAGAATGTGGCATTACTCTAAATTCATTAGCGCTATTGGGAGCTAACTTGAACAGAAATAATTTTTTTATATAAAAAATTACTATAAAGTTAGGGCAATCAAAGGGTTGGTTGTCTGTTTGTTAATAGATTATTTATTCATTACCTAAGATGTTAAGAGTAAATCTACTAGATATTACAATACCCCCTCATGTTAATTTAACCCCCGGGTAAAAAAATAGGCAGGTATTATTTTTGGGGGGTAGAAAATTTGTCAATTTTTTTTACTCCAACCTCCCACCCCCTCCCCTCACCAAAAGAAAAAGCTTGGACGTCCTTGTTATTGACTTATTGTTCATAGCATTAAAAATAAAATATTAAATAACCAATGTACCTGTTCATACTGCTGGGCACCCATCCTGCAGCATTTGCTTTGGAATTTAGCTTAGACAAAACCTTAATATCATAATAAATGTAATTTTTCTATAATACAAAGTGGAACTATGTCTCTCTGAAGGTTAAGATCTCGCTAACCGCTTAACCGATATCAGAGAATATACCTATTGGTTCTAAAATGTATTTGAGCCATATACCAGAACAGTCTGATTTGTTTTCATTTTTTTTTGTTTCGCGAAGCTACAAGTCATTTTATTTATAAAGTAATGAAAATCAAAATGTTGGGTACCTTGTGTTTTATTTCTTCTCCATTCCATATGATATCTTCTTCCCAATTTACCTTTAAAAAAAACAATTTAAGAAAAAAACAATCTAAGAAAAAACAAGTACCTATTGATCCAGAAAAATACTTTCTTCTTCCCAAGTTTGAAATCAATATGACAATTCTAACATACAAAAATTGACAACCAGAGCTATTCGTTACGGT
The DNA here is from genome assembly GCF_053477335.1 of Acartia tonsa. NCBI lineage: Eukaryota > Metazoa > Arthropoda > Copepoda > Calanoida > Acartiidae > Acartia > Acartia tonsa. The sequence continues at coordinate 33,104,519 of NC_137273.1, forward strand.
CGTTTGGACCTATCTTAAAGCTTCGCTTTTTATAAGTTTGAAATATGAGGACATCTATAATTCAAGGGTAGCGTCAATATAAAAATTAAATCTTTTATTACCTGTGTAACCATATGAAAAGCATCATCCGGGTATTCAATCTTTCTTTCTTCTTTCATAATTGGCTTCTGTAATCCTACAAAAATGCGAGACGGTGCATTTCTATACGACACTTGGTCTGTTGTCGTGTAATCATCTAAATATTTACATTATACATTTACAAATATAATACAAAAAAATTAAGTTTCAACCCTTTTTCTAATATATATGCTTTAATTTAGGCCAGCAGCAAGTTTCACTTACATAAAAATCTGGTGCAACATCCAAATAATAATATATCGATTTGTCTCATATAATATACAGTTTAATAAATTGATTGATGTGTAGAATTGAATGCCTGCCTCTGTGCCTATTTTATCCTTAAAAAACTAAAAAAAAGAATACCTGATGAAGTTCCCGGTTTAGGTTCATCTTTCGTCTTTACTTCAACTAAAAATTGATTTTAGATTAAATTTTGAATAGGTATTTAATTAAAATCATAATAATTGGCTTAAAAACTTTGGGTTCTTTTACTATTGCCTAATTGGTAAGTACAAACAACTAACACAGTGTCAGAACTTATCCACAATATTTTTCATCTACAGAAGGGGTAATTTTGTTTCACAATTGGATGTTGTTTTTATCATATCCCTTTAGATAAAAATACCTTTGTCATTATCCTTAGTTTCTTCAGTTGTTTTGAGGCCATAATCATAATCATCCACGTCTGCAGGTACCTCCACCAAATCAAACCTGAATCAAAATAATAGTAAAATAATTACCTATTATCAATGGATAAAAATACATGGATATTGTGACAGGGGAGTTTTTGTTATCAGTTTTGGTTGCTACTATTGTCCTCAGATATTGGTCTTCCTCCATGGTCAGAGGATGGGGTAAAGAAATAAGGATATCCTTATATTATCCAGATGGTAAAAACATTTATTAGGATATTCGAGAATTTTATTGAGATCTAATTCAAGTTACAGTCTAGAAATCAAGCTTCTAATTACATGGTGGGTGACGTGAGGTTAGTTATAATTTAATGAAATAATAACCTACCAGTACTGAGCAGGACCCCATCTCCAGTCTGTCTCTTTAGGTTCCTTCTTAGCCTGGTTCTATCACAATAATAATAATAATAATAACCTACCAGTATTGAGCAGGACCCCATCTCCAGCCTGTCTGTTTAAGTTCCTTTTTATCCTGGTTCTATCACAATAATAATAATAATAACCTACTAGTACTGAGCAGGACCCCATCTCCAGTCTGTCTGTTTGGGTCCCTTCTTAGCCTGGTTCTATCACAATAATAATAATAAGTAACCTACCAGTACTGAGCAGGACCCCATCTCCAGTCTATCTGTTTGGGTCCCTTCTTAGCCTGGTTCTATCACAATAATAATAATAAGTAACCTACCAGTATTGAGCACTAGCAGGGCCCCATCTCCAGCCTGTCTGTTTGGGTCACTTCTTAGCCTGGTTCTATCACAATAATAATAATAATAACCTACTAGTACTGAGCAGGACCCCATCTCCAGTCTGTCTGTTTGGGTCCCTTCTTATCCTGGTTCTATCCCAATAATAATAATAATAACCTACCAGTATTGAGCAGGACCCCATCTCCAGTCTGTCTGTTTGGGTCCCTTCTTGGCCTGGTCTTCTTCTTTCATGGGACTTTCAACTTTTGGCTTGCTCAACTAAAAATAAATATCCAATTGAATTATATAAAGTATTAAGGTATTTTCGTATGAAGCTTAAGATCTCCGAAATTACTAAAGGGTTTTACTTTTCAGTAAAGCTTAATATATACCTATCTTGGGACGGTTTTAAGTTATTTTTTTGACCTCCACAACCATCCCCTAGAAGCTAGGGGCAAAGCAATAGTAGAGTTATAGATTGGATGTAATGGCTATTATTAAATAGAAAATTCAAAATACGCAATTAACCCAAATATTTTATAGCATTGTCTCCAGAAAAATTACACAAATTTCTGTTTAAAAATTTGTTTGCAAAATAATGGGTCATTAAAGAATCACACATGTAGTTGTCTGGTGTATACCTCTATACTTCCACTAACCTGCATTGGTTGGCTGAAAAGAACCTGTTGGTCCACTTCGTACAGATTTGGATCTTCCGGGTCAGGTGCGTAGTGAGGTCCCCAACCATAATGCTTAATACAAACAATAATATCAGAATAGGCAAAAGCAAATTGCAGCACTACGGATATACAAAAATAATTTCTTCTGAAGAATATTGCAAAATCTTGAAGGATCTTTTTATCCCCAAAAATAACTTTCATGGAATACTATTGAAGTTTACCTTTAGTTAAATCATTACATCTAAAATTCTAAAATAGTCTTAACTATACCTTTGGTAATGCATCAAGACTCTCTTGATGTTCAGCTAGCGGATCAACAGGAGTTTCATCTTCATTTTTCTTCTCCTTTGATGTGTCCTCACCTCCACCCTCTTCGTTCTCCTTTTCTTTCTTCTCCTTTTTAAGACGCTCTTTCTGCTCCTTTTCTAATTTTTGTCGCCGCTTTTTCAAGCTTTTCCAAGTTCTAAATAAAATAGGTACCTATTAAATTGATTACTTTATCAAACAAATATTCAAGGCATAAAATTGCTTAAAATCCCAGATGTTGAAAAGGAGATGCTTATTGGGGTGCTATTTGAATTGAATAATTGACATTGTTCCTAATCGTCTTAGGATTCACCAATCAAAATTCAGTTTAGTAAGACAATTTTTTCATAAAAATTGACAGGTAAAAAATCATGTTACAAATTAATGTATACCTATTTATAAAGATTATAGAGTTGCTACGCTAACGTAGGATGCTCTTGAAAGGTTTGGAACCACAGGACTATTTTAACATTACCTGGGCTTATGAGAATCCTTGATAGGAAAGAGTTCTGAAAATCTGAGGACTTGATTTTCCCTGCAGGAAAAATAACTCAAATCTAGACACTTATACATAAGGTTTCCCTAGCGACCCTGGAATTTTAATTTTATACCTATCGCAAAATAATATATTTTAAATCATGCCTGTTCTTTTCTAAATATAAGACTTTGATTATCTTTAATTAGGATTTGATTGAGTTATTATCCTGCCTAAATGCGGGAAAAATATCTGTGATGTCTGTATCTTTGTATTTTTCTGGCAACATCATTGCCAATGGCGTGTTCAGTGGTGGTCTTGGCGGCTGTGAAAAAAAGAATTATTAAAAAATAATAACATTTCTAAACACATTTACTGAACATTTAGTCATAGGATGTTTGTCTGTGTGTTTAAACCCAAGGAACTCTCTGACTGCTGGACTGATATGGTTTTCAATTGCAGTTAAGCTTCTCATAAGTCTGTGAAAGTTTTATGACTTTTTTTGGGAGATACCAACACCCTCCCATGAGAAAACGCCGCTGGAAAAATTCTCCCCCCCCCCACAAATTTTTAACAACTTTTTTTTAATACCTACCTACCTATGTATGGGAATGCAAACATATTAAATGGCAGTAGAGCTTTTATAGTAAATGTACCTAGCCAAAACCCTGTCTTTCACTAATGGTCCCTGTTTCCTCTTTAGAAACTAGAATTGACCGACCAACCTTTTTCTCTGTAGCTGTATTGCTTGTTTGACTGGCAGAAGTGCTGGGTGGAGCAGGGGGAGGGGGCATCAGCTTGGCATCGTCTGGTTCCTGGGGTTTTGGATCTTTGAACTCAGATGTGTCCATAGGTTTGCTCTCTTCCTAAATAAAAAAAAGATGACTACATCATTAATAGTGAAGCTTCTTTTGTGTAGGGTTGTTAAACCTTAACCCAACCCAAAAACCCAAGCCCAATTTTTTGTGGGTTTTGGGTAGGTTATAAAAAACCCGCGGGTTATTTTTGGTTTTATTCTATATCTATTAAGTAGTAAATTAAGTAGGTAAACATTAACAGATTTCTACAAAGAAACATTTAAAAATAGATTAATTCTCTTCTGTTTTGATCATAATTGCAGTCAGTTTTCATCATTACATATTTTTTTCAAAGCCCTTTATCTAACATTTCCTAAAAAAAACCACAAAACCCGGGATTCGTGGGTACCCGGGTTAGGTCAAACTTTTATTTTAAAAACCCAGGCTTTTAACAACCCTGTTTTTGTAAATCATGCTTTTATTATTTTAAGATCCTAAAATTTTTAGAGCTAGGTAACAAAATAATGACTAAAATAAGGGTTATTTAGAAAAGGGGTGTACTCAACATTTTGAGAAAAAAAAGGATTTGACGATTTCCATGCCAGCTCCTCGCAAACCATTTTGTACAAGCCTATCAAATCAAAGATTTAAATATCAAATGTTGAAATATATAGGTTAGGTATTTTTTGTATTTTAGCCCCTTTTAATAAAAAGAATTTGGATCATGGAAAGAAAACAAAGTCATTCCTAAATTAGGACAGAAGTCACCTTCCTAGGAAGGACATAAGTAGCCTTCCTTAAGTGAGAATTTGTTAGATGAAGGGCATAACATGCCTCCCTTAACAAAGATTTTGCAAGATTGAGGACATAAGTAGCCTCCCTTCACCTCACAAAACCTAGCTTTTTGATTCTTCACATAGCAAAATCTTGCATAAAATTGGTTTTTGGTCCATCACATAGCAAAATATTGGAAAACTTAGCTTTTCTGTCCTTCACATAGCTAATTCTTGCAAAACATAGCAAATTCTTACAAAACATAGCAAATTCTTGCAAAACATAGCAAATTCTTGCAAAACATAGCAAATTCTTGCAAAACATAGCAAATTCTTGGAAAACTTAGCTTTTCTGTCCTTCACATAGCAAATTCTTGCAAAACATAGCAAATTCTTACAAAACATAGCAAATTCTTGCAAAACATAGCAAATTCTTACAAAACATAGCAAATTCTTGCAAAACATAGCAAATTCTTACAAAACATAGCAAATTCTTGCAAAACATAGCAAATTCTTGCAAAACATAGCAAATTCTTACAAAACATAGCAAATTCTTAGAAAACTTAGCTTTTCTGTCCTTCACATAGCAAATTCTTGCAAAACATAGCAAATTCTTACAAAACATAGCTAATTCTTGCAAAACATAGCAAATTCTTGGAAAACTTAGCTAATTCTTGCAAAACATAGCAAATTCTTACAAAACATAGCAAATTCTTGCAAATTATAGCAAATTCTTACAAAACATAGCAAATTCTTACAAAACATAGCAAATTCTTGCAAAACATAGCAAATTCTTGAAAAACTTAGCTTTTCTGTCCTTCACATAGCTAATTCTTGCAAAACATAGCAAATTCTTACAAAACATAGCAAATTCTTGCAAAACATAACAAATTCTTACAAAACATAACAAATTCTTGCAAAACATAGCTAATTCTTGCAAAACATAGAATTTGCTATGTTTTGTAAGAATTTGCTATATTTTGCAAGAATTTGCTATGTGAAGGACAGAAAAGCTAAGTTTTCCAAGAATTTGCTATGTTTTGCAAGAATTTGCTATGTTTTGCAAGAATTTGCTATGTTTTGCAAGAATTTGCTATGTGTTGCTAGAATTTGCTATGTTTTGCAAGAATTTGCTATGATTTGCAAGAATTTGCTATGTGAAGGACAGAAAAGCTATGTTTTGTAGGTTTTGCAATGTGAAGGATAGAAAAGCTAATTTTTGCAAGATGAAGGACATAAGCAGCCTTCCTAATGTAAGAATTTGTCAGACAAAGGACATAAGTCACCTCCCTTAAGTTAGATTTTGTTAGATGAAGGACATAAGTAGCCTTCCTTAGATCAATTTCCAGTGACTTCTGTCCTAATTAGGAATGACTTTGTTTTCTTTCCATGATCCAAGAATTTTTTAGTTGGCGGAATATTTAGATATGTAGATGCTATTGACCTCTCTTTCCCTAAATAAAAATAACTTACCTCATCCTCGCTATCTGAGATAGCCTCATCAAAATTAGAATAATCTTCAGCATTCGGATCCTTTATCATAAAAATTCTTTTGATAGTTGTGTTTATTAGCAAAAAACAAAGTCCATAAATGACACAGCAGCATAAAAGAGATCAGAAATAAAAGTATTATCATGTAAGATGTAGAAATGATTGTCGTTCGACCTATGTTACCAACTATAACCAACACTTACGGATGATTCTATGAAGTTTTGACTTTCTGTGATGTTTTAAAATGTCCTTTACACCTTGATTTTTTTATATGATTTTAAATCTATATAATCAGAACTTATACGTTGATCTAAAACTCACTATTAGGACTTACTTAACCCCTAACATTCGTATAATATTCACTTTAAGGTTATATTTCTTTTAAATAATCAGAAAGAATTGTGCCTTGGCTACTTCAGCATCTTCCATTTCTTCATTATCTGAGCCTCCATCTCCTTTTTCATCCTTTAATAGTTATTTAATTGTCACATCGCATCATAGACAGCTTGCCGCGAATTGTAAATAAAAAAAATTAAAACATTAATTCCACTTTTATTAGCTCCGTGGGGCCAATAAAACTGATAATAATATTATGTTTTTTTTTATTTTATCATTCGTTGAAAATTGTCTGTAAAACGATACGATACATGAGTTTTTAATATAACTCAGAACCGGTTCTGATACAGCGGATAATAATCGGATTCGAAGACTTACTGGAAGTACTCTTTTATACTAAAGAAATCCTCATAGTAGTTATTTTTATAAGCGCTGTAGTACGAAATTGGATTACAATAGAATTTAACAATTTTATACAAAATAGATTCCTTTCAATTGAGAAAAATACTTTTTTTTATGTTTGTTCGTGCATGTTTTTGCATGCTAGTTGTTGTTTATGACCTGAACTATGCCAGCAAGCTCAGATCCTTGTAACATTGCACCAAGACCCCGTAATTTAGATACTGTGTCTGCGTCAAATGTATCGCTGTCGGCAAGTTCTCCATTTCTATACAGAAAATAAAATAAAGTGATAGTCAGGTTATACTATCAAAAACAAATTGATTAATTGTTAAAAAGAAATATATACATAGAAAATCCAAAAATAGTGAACAATTCAAAAAGAAAAAAGGTGGTTTAGCTTTAAGTTCTGTACGATTTTGATATTTAAAGTTATAACCTGGTCCTCTACTCCCTCTTCCCATCTTTTTCTTTCAAAAACATCCCTCAAGATTAATTTTAATAAGTTTAATCTATCTTAAGTGAGAGGAATTTGGATAAAAATTCAATTGGTAGGTTGGAAAATTTAACCCCCTGAATAGAAGTAGAATCAAATACTTACTTATCAACGTTACCAAATAAAAATGAGGTCATATTAATTCCCGGGCCGGAATTCTCATCGTCTGAATCGTCCGACATTTTCACTTCTAGCTCAAAAATAAAAATGAATGGAAAATTATAGAAGAAAAGCGTAATCTAAATAAAAAGAAAAATTTAAAACCCCCGACAACTTTCTGAAATCAATATTTTTGTTTAGCCTTTACTCAAGAAATATATCTTTAAAATTAAAAATCAAAAGAAATTTGTAAAAACTGTTTTAATTTATTAAGTTTTTACAACTTTTTATCTAAATACCTACTATCGGAAATTTTTGTGTTTACAAACAAAGACACAACACACTGTGACTTTAACGTGAGAATTCTGCTGTAATTATATACAAAAGTTGTGTCATAAAATATATATAGTAAAAGGTAGCACTTAACACAAATTAATCAAAGTATATAATAATACTTATTACAATTTAATTAGATGCTAAATTAAGCATATATACAGTGCACTTTTACCTGATTCAAATTAAATAGAGATTACCTACATATAATAAAAATACTATTTCATAATATATAAAAAAAAACGTTCTAAATCGTTAATTACATGATCAATTTATCCATACTATGTAAATGCTTAGCTATATTTACATCAAAATCAAACATTTATTTTTAAAATTCAGTTTTTTTTCTTAGAACTTAACTATTTTTTCAATTATATTTTTCTAATAATATTAATTACGTTAAAATACTAAGTAAATAAACACTTAAATTGTCATATTCAATCATTTTATCCTACTTAAATTACCTAAAACATACATATTTCCCAATATATTGCTTAGAATTATATTTACAAATTTACAAATTAAAATTGCACCATTATAGACAATAATTAACAAATGCAAAATAAAGTTTGCGGCATTTGTACCCGGGAAATGACAAAAACTCTTTGCACAAATAATCCCTAATTTGTTAATAGTTATTTTATCCATAATTGTAGTTAACAAAGAATATTAGTACAGATTATAGTAATATTTTTTTTTTTTTTTATATCTTTAAATATTGTTTATTGTGTCATATATTAACTTGTTAGGCTGTAAGAAAGCAAATATTAGAAGGAAAAAAATATACATAAAAATTTCCGCTTTTTGAAATGGAATTCTGGAATAAGGATTAAGAACCTTTTCTGATTTTATTTTGTTTTCTTATTAATTGAATAATAAAACTTTAAAACTTTATACCTATAGTCTATCTTAGAAATGAATTGATATAATATTATTATTTATGAAGACCGAAGAGGTTTTAATTCAGCTCTGTAGATGATATATTTAGAATTTGATAAACTTTAAATTCACCCAACCTCTCATTTTATTGATTTTTTTAAACTAGATTTTTAAAAATTGGATTTTTCCAAACCAACGAGAAAAATTAAAATGCCACTTTTATTTGTTGTTTTTTTTTTACCTGCCCAAAAATTATATTATTTTGAAATCTGTTGACACATGCAGGGTGGTTTATATTGATCTCTCTGCCCCTTCGAATAGATTCTAGGAGCATAACCGCTAGTATAATACAAATTAGAAAAATTTCTGTTCTTCTGTCTGAAGCTTATGATCTTACCAAATTTGAACCGAATAGCATATGCTTTTCAGGACATATTTTTCTTGCAATATCATAGATTATCACAGATCATAGTTTTCCATTTTCTGCTTATGTATTTGATTTGTCTTAAATTATACTTAATATGTAGTGGGGAGGGGGGGGGGGGGGGGGACATGACACATAAGAGAATGTATACAACCAACTTGAATTGGGTTCAGGGAGAATGTGAAAATTCAAATTTATATTTTTTAACTTTTTTTCATTTTTATTTAGAATTATAAAAAAAAATTTGACTGATAAAAATCAGAACAACAGTATTAAAATTAAGTTTACAATGATACAACATTGACAATGACATGCTATAATTTAATAACCAGCTATAATTTTTTTAATTATTTCCCAGCTAGAAACGTCGTAAGGAAACTCGCATCCGATATGTAGTATTTTATCGCGAAAATCTTATTTACGATTTTATAGCAAAAATCGAAAAAAATCGCTAGGGATTAATTCGATTTTGTAGTAAAAATCGCGGCAACCACGATTTGCCTAAGAAATCGTAAACAATAGCATTTTATGTGTGTCAACACACACTTACAAACAGACACACAACCAACTTATAATCAAGATCATTTTGTGATAAATATAGTTTATAAAATTGCCGCTAGGTATTCCCATTACTTTATGTAGACAATTTGAATTTTTTTGTTATCAACCAAAATAAATTCAAAACTGGTATGACATAATATCATAATGTGTTAATGATCTATTATTAAAAAAAAATAAATTGTTGAAAGCATTTTTATTTTAAACAACAATAAAAGTACAAAAATGTCTTAATGGTACTTAAAATAACCAATATTGAGTATGACACAACTTCCTCTCTATTCTGATTGTAATGGTAACAGATGTAATATCACCCCTTACAAATATTGAGTACACAATATTCACATAGAGATTGTGACCCTTTCTCTATCTCTCTCTCTGTATGAAATGTACAAATTTTGATTATTATGAAATTGATTGTATTATGGACCCTTTTCCTTACATTAAACTACACGATGTTAAATATTTTTTAAATGTACTTTTTATTCACGATTTTGGCACGATATCGCTTACGATCCTTACGATAACGCTTACTAGTTCGTAGGTGTATCGCGCAGCTCTAAGTACCTTTTCGACCATTTATCGTAACATATCGTCGATGTGCATTGGACGACTATTTAGCGATATCGTAAGAACTCGTGCTCGATTGCTACACGATATCGTGCGCTATAGTAGCGCGATAGTGACGCTACTTTCTGGCTGGGTTAACGGTAAAACATGAAACTAATCATATTAAATTTTGCAATTATAAAGTAACATCCATAAAAGCGAATCGTTGAAACGGTAGGACAAACGGGCATTAACACCTGTACAGTGTCAGAACTGAATAATCAGAATATAATTTTCAAGAGTCAAAGCAAAATTCTAAGTAAATTTGTTGAAAAACTTCTTGATACAGGATAATGTTTTTTGGACATTTTTGGAAATACTTTCATTTAGGACTTGATAATAGAGTTGTTTCTCTTATAATATTGTATTTTGTTGTCCCAGAAATCAGTATACCAAAAATCAGATCAATCGGATAATTAGATCACATGAAAATTTGTTGTTTAATATGGACGTACGGACATTTTAATAATGATTATAGTGTTGCTACGCTTTCTTAATCGTACCTAACTACTACAGGAATCACCATACAAAGTTTGAAATCGATAGGACAATTCCAACATGCCTAAATTAACGAGAAAAAGCTATCCATCTTAGACTGACGGACATACGGACGGAAGGACCAACCCTAATTATAGAAAAGCTTCGCTTTTAAAAAGTAGTTTTTCTATTAAAAATCTACATTCCCCCCCCCCTCAACCCCCCATTCTCCCCCCCCCCCAAAAAAAAAATATGTTTTAATCTTTTCTGATCTGTTGAATTTTGCTTTATGGACGTTGTCTGTCATCTATAATACAAAGTAGCATAATGTCTGTCTGTCTGAAGCTCAGTACCTCTCCATTGAATTGAACCTGAGTAGGTTTTAAGCTATTTTCTTTGGGGGTGTGATAAAAAATCGCTTCCCCCAACCACGAATTATTTTAAAAACAAAAACAAATAAGGGGGATGGGGGGGAAAACCCAAAAAAGAAAAAAAATTCTTACCTATTATGAATTATGAATAAACTATTCTATATAAGAGCCTAGAGGCTAGGGACGAAACTGCGAGTACATTGTATAATATATAATTCTAGAAGACGGGATACGGGTGAACATAGCAAGTATAGAGCAGCTACTCTACTTTCATGGTAAGATGTTCCTTTTAAAGAGCAGGTCACATGAGTATGTATTTATTTGTGTGTGTTTGTGTATGTGTGTGTATGTGTATGTGTGTGTGTGTGTGTGAGGGTGTATGTATGTGTAGGTGTGTGTGTAAGAGCAAAGAAACTACATACAGACATATATTATTCTGTTTATCATATATAGTGACTCTATGAATAGAATACAGAGAAAAGAAGGGGTGTAAATACTAAACTACAAATTATTGGATACTATATCCAGCAAAATTTTCCCTGTTTTAAAATCTGAACCACAAATGAACTCCAAAGGGATAATACCCCGTAGGAAAAGAACCCTGTGAGGCTATAACCCTAACCCCAAAAGGTTAAAACTTTTTTTTTCAAAATTAAATAGGAGGGGATCAGGGCCTGTTTAGTAATAATTCTTAGGCAAAGCACCTAATTGATTTTGATAAACCATAAATTGAACGCAATTTTTATATAAAATAGTTGTACTATATAAAGATTTTTTTCATTGCATGCTATTTTTGTATTATAGAAATAACACTTTAAAAATATACTAGCGGCTACGCCCCTAGAAGCCTCTACGGGCACTTAAGGTAGGAGGGGGGAAAAGTCGACCTTATCCCATTTTAAATTTGAGTTTCAAAAGAGTAAAAAAATATTTTTTTGGGAGGATGGGGGTGAAGACACCCTCCCCAAAAATAGTTTAAAACCTTCCCAGGACCTATAAGAAGCTTCACTGTAAAGGAGAACAATATTGGTTCAGCGGTTAGCGAGATCCTTCGGGACAGACAAAAACGCTTTCTACTTTATATATTAGGATTCCTTACAAACCATCTCGAAGATCTAAAAGGTTTTTAGACATATTTTTCATAAAGTCAAAGAAACTTTCTTTGACAGCTTTCATAGTTTTTATATCATCAAAAGAGATAATATAGAGAGAAAAAAAGTATAAATATGTCATAAAATAATGAGGTAGAGAAGATATGAAATAGGAAAGGAATGATACTCTATGTCCATCTATCTATCTATCTAAATAATTGTGTATAGAAAAGGGAAAGAGCAAATGGAGAAATATAATATAAGATTGGGGAATAAAAGAATCAATGAATATAAGTGACGTATTCGATCCTGATACCCCATCCCCCTTTAAATTCCCCTTTGCCTGCCCCACTTCCACTTTAAGTTCCCCTTGCCATTACCATTACAAGGATCCCTGTAGGGCTCCCCACTCTCCCTTTGTGTCCCCGCCGGGCCTTCCGAGAGGATCAATAGAAAGCCGGCAAAGAAACCTCGCAGGGTTTCATTTTAAAAATAATTACTTAACTTACTATTTATTGAAAATAATATATTTTTTTCAAATATTAGATCTAATAATCTAAGTATAGTTGATATTTATTACTCTATAAATTTTGAAGAAAAAAATGAAACCCTGTACTAAGGGAGTGGTGATATGTGTGAGTTGAGTGTGTGTGGGTGTGTGTGTGTGTGTGTGTGTGTGTGTGTGTGTGTGTGTGTGTGTGTGTGTGTGTGTGTGTGGCTCCGTGTAGAAGGGCTCTTACGGAGGCTGAATGACTCCCTTTCTTTCTTTCTTTCACTTACACTACAACATGTTCACAGTATAGTTATTCTTCTTAGGTAATAATTTATACAATTTTATCCTCTTTAAACTAATTACAACAACTTCTTTACTAATAGGATTTGTTTTGTTAAAACTGGATTATTACGTACAGTGTTTCTAAGTGTATTTTGTGATCTTTATGTGTATATATGTATAATTATTTTTTTTCTGTGAATATTGATAAAAATATGTTATCCTTATCTTGTGCATATGATAATATGAATGTGTATATATTAAGTGTATAGATATGTATAATATGTATTAATGTACATTTCTCTGTTATATGCTCTTAGTAAGTTAAAATAGACATATTCTTTGAATCTAAGTACTGAAGGCTTTAAAGGCCAATTTTAAACAGCATCAAAAATCATTTCACTCAGAAGGTTAGTTAGGGGGTGTTATTTTGAACCACAGCAGTTAGGGGTTGTAGAGGGTGGAGAAATGTTGTTGACAACAGCTTGTAAGGGAAGGCAACAACAATTTAAAGTACAGTTGCCGGGCTCTTTTACCGTCAACCGCATTTCATTTATTTTACCTAAAATCTCAGTGTATTTAATTTTCCCTTTTTGGTCCAGCTAAATCCCCCCCCCCCCCATTCATTTTCTTATTCCACCCCTGTAAATATGTAATCAGCTGATATGGTTAGTTCATTGACACCCCACCCCCTTCCAACACCACTCCACCTCCCCTTTGTATGTTCCCCTTTTCTTTCAGCACCCAACCATAACCACCCGATGTACTGTGCAGCCATGCGGGGGCGCAATACAGGGGAATGGGAAAGGGGGGAAGATGGGTGGGCGACTGTTCAAGATTTATCCATCCATCCATTTTTCATCATACATCCAAAGCTCAAAACCTTACACCATTTTTGGTGGTTTAGTGCCGGTAGATGATAAAATATCACCATGGGCAGATAGAGAGAGTAAAGCTTTTCCCCATAAGGTTGGGGGGGGGGGGGGGGATCTCCCTTGGGATGGTAAAAAATTGGAAGGTTTGTTGGCTGGTGCAAAAGTATGCAATGCAGTGGTTTAGGACAATTATACTGATATATGAAGTAAATATACATTATATATCAATATATTATGTGCAGTAAAAATATGTATACATAATATAAATGAGTATTTTATATGTTATATATTGCTAATGCCATAACAAAATTAAAACCAATTGGAATAATATAAATACTTTTCTATATTTTCAATTGGACTATACTTAAAGGACGTACAAGCTTTTATTTTAATGGGTAAAATGGGGAGTTTCAAAGTAATCTATTGTATTTTTAAAAAATTTTGAAGGGGTTTCAACTTTTATGGTTGGTACCCCCCGCCCCCCCCCCCCCCGTGAACGTCTGTGGAAATATTACAGCCTTTTGTAGATACTTTTTCTTAATTCCTAAATGTCTCCTTAAACAAAATATTCGTCAATAATCAGCCATTTTTTACATTCTAAGAAACTCCAGTATAAAACCTTAGAAACAATTCTGGCAGGAATGGCATCCACTGAAGACCAGGATGGGATGGGAGCTGCAGCTTTGCAAATTTAAAACCAGGAACCAATAGAACTTTGGGGACATAAATTGAGTGAGGAATATATAGTAACTAAGGGAATTTCAAGGTAGAAATGGGGAATAAAGGGAGCTTGTACGGGTGCAAAATGAGAGAAGGTTTACATGACATGGGTGTATAAATGGTGGGAAGATAGTCCCACTTGGAGAGGACCGGTCTTTTGGGTGCAGTTGTTACATAGCTAGTTAAGTGTTCATACAAATTTACCAAAATATAAATTAATCCTTTTTTTTATTTTGATAAGTTTTCAACTTGTCATATTTTATTTGACCTATACTTTTGTTAGGTACACTTTTACACCATAAAAACTCTCTTATGATAAATTCAAAATCTTAAGAATTATTTTACCATTTTGTCTGGTTGTTTATGGATAGTCCTGGGCGCAGGATGGGAAGGGATTTGCAAGGTTGGCAGCTCAGGGTTTGCTAAAGATTGCATGCACAGTACTATACAGATATACATAATATATATTTATATACATCTACTGAAATGCATTCAACTTAATTGCAACCTCTCAAGCAATTTCCAACCCTCTCCCATTCCTAACTTTACTCAACCTTGCATAACCTTCCCCTAACAAACATTTACCTTTCCTGCACCACCCCTTTGAATTTAGCTTCCAATGTAGAATTTGTTGTTTCCATGCAGAATAGCTGACAACCCAGTGTACTGCACAGCGGCTAAAACTAGTTAGAAGAGCAGATAGATAGATAGATAGAAGAGGGGACCGGCTTAACAGGGCTCATTGTGGGTGCAGTGCATTGCTGTTCTCAAGGCACTCTCAGTCAAGTTAGTTGAGCACACTTGTGTCAAGAGAGGTTTATACCAAGGTGGGAGAGGAAGGGTAGGTGAAGGTTTAGCAAGGTGCAGGGTGGAATATGGTGGCGATAGATTGTTAGCACAGGAGTGCATAGTTAAGATAAGGGTGTATTAGTGTTACAGCATTATAAGATGAGGTCCCTAACAACAACCCTCAGTCCTCAACCGGCCCCCCATACAATCATTAAACAATGCATCTTCCTCACCCGCCTCCCCCATTCTTTCTCTACTTTTAAGCACCTTAGTCCCGGTTCAATACCATTCTTGCATTTATACTTCTACCCAGTTTAAAGTTGACCTCAGTGCTGAATACCTGAAGGCCCCCTTGGCCTGGTACTTTGTCTTCTTTATCATTTCAAAACTATAGTCTAGTAAAGATATTATCAATCAAACAGTTTATCTCAACATAGTCTATTATTATTTATAAATTATGTCAGTTTTAAGAAAATATATTTAAAATCATGTATGTTACCCAAAAGTCTTTGTTTTCAGTGATAACTTAAATGTAATATGATGATTTAACCATATTTGGTACTGTATTGTATATTTTATAGTTAGTATGGTTTAATTCGGGATTGAGAAGTTTGTAAACTATCAAACGCCTTTTGCACATCATTTAAAATTGACCATTACAATTATTTAATTTAGCTAACTTTTTAAACTCAGTATTACACAAAGGGCATCCTACTATTACTAAGAGCAGAAAAAAGATTTTATTATTTATCATTTCATCACTGCAAAAGTTTTTATTCAAGTGTGATTTTATAATTGTGATTATTTGTATCTAAAGTGTTAATTCAAGCTCTATTAAATACTAACAAACAAAAGTACGACCCACCCACTAACATTTAATATTTTAAGCTTATTGTGATGCCTCAGTGTCATTAACCTCATTTTTAAAAGCAAAGCTTTTCATAAATTTACTCTGAATACATATCCATAGTCGTCCAAGGTGTGAGGGTGAAAGGGGTGTTACTTCTAAACTTTGAAGCTATTTGTTTTTCAAACCTTTGACACCCCTCATTTTATTCCTCTCAAAAAAATCATAGATGTTCTTGTCCCTTATTGCTTAAATTTATCTTTTCCATCTTTTAAGGGGCCTTCCATATTTTGCACAAAATTGATCTTGATGATACTTTTACCTTGTATTTTAAGTCATTCTTAAGGATGCACGAGTTGACAATAATCTTAAAAATGTTAATCAACCCATAATAAAGTTTGCTCTATCTTTAAAATCCTGTTTATGAAGAATAAGAAGCTTTTCTTGTTCTTTAAATTGTTACTAGCTGCTACGCCCCTGGCATCTAGAAGCTCTCTATTTAAGGGGCGGAGTGGTTTTAAAACATATCAATAAACCATTCCAAGACTTAAATCTACAAATAAAATATACTAAAACCATGACAGGACCTTTGTAAAGCATACCTAAAATAGAAAACTCAATCGGTTTAGTATTGAGATCTTAAGCTTCAGCCAAAAAATACTTTATATAATAGGATATTATTTAAGATTATGGAAAAGTACTACAACTTTGCATCTTTACTGGAATGATTTTATGAGAAATCAGTATAATCGGGGAAGGCAGTAAACAGCCCCCTAACAAATATCTGTGCGCATCTCTCCATACACTTATAAAAGTATATTATTAGTGTAAGCAAATCACTATATTATATGTTTTCCAAATTCTCTCCAAAAGTTTTCTCTCTGTTTGAAAAAAAAACTATGTGGGAGTTGGTTCAAATAACTTTTACGTCAATATTTCCAGAATACGTAAGTGTTGGTTCAATGGCTTACAAAATCCATATAATTATATATTTTATAATTGAGTTTTTAGTATTGTACTAGAGTAAAAAAAAGTAGAACACTACAGAAAAAAATTGGTAGAAAATAATAGTATGGCTTTGAAACCGATTGATATCCGGTTCTCAGCCACACTGAAAAATAATGTATCGAATCGTATTATATCCGCCGAAAGCTGTTTATAATACGATGCGAGAAATAACTATTCTACCATCTTTTCAAGTATTTGAGTGCTATATATTTTGTATACTTCTCCATTTATTTAAATTTTAAATAAATTATTGTATATATATACTATCAGATATGTTATAATCATTTTAAGCTAGATTTTGTTTAAATTAAACAAGTAAAATAACTTTTATAAGTAACACATCAAAACAAGTAAAAGCATTTGCTATACAAAAGAAGAGGATTAATAGAATGTGTTTAATAAATTAATAAACATAAAATAAATGAACAGATGTTGGGCATAATAGTACTTACTGATTATCTACCTTTGTTATGGAGTAGCTGCGCTGTTAGTATTTAAAATTTATAAAACTATTCATCTAACTTTTTTGTTTTTATTTCAGGTTGTTATTGATTTGAGTATTCTTCAAGATTTAATTCCTTCTTAGGTAAGAAGTTGATATAGTATCAAATGCCTTTTACACATCACAAATAATAATTAGAACTCGTTTGCGTACGAAAGATACTAATTGTTTAGTAGCTTCGCTACGCTACTAAAGAGAAAACCATTATAAAAATGAAAAAACTAGACAAAAAGAAGTGTAGAAATCTTACAATTCTTTTGATGAATTTCTCCCAAAATATAATTTTCAATGACGTTCCCCGCCTCTCTTTTCTACAAATTCTGATGAATGAAATATAGAGCTTCACACACGCAGACACAGACAGACAGAGAAAAAAAGATGGTTTGTTGAACCTTTGCTAGTAGGGAGTATAGCTTCTCTAGAAATAGGATTTTTCAGTTTTTTTTTAACAGATGTACCACTTTAGATAATAGTTTTCATAACAATTCGGAATGTTTAAGCAATGAATGATATCAACTGCCTGAACACTTTTTGAAATACTTTTATTTTTTTCTACAACTTATCAGCTAGCTTATATCTTACATAGCAACTGAGAAAGTAAAACAATCAGATGGATTTGCCCTACTTATAGAGAAGCTGTAAAAATGCAGTTTATATAGCTATGCTGAAAATTTTTCTTATCTCAATAATTTGATTTAAAAATGAATGTATAGTATCTTAAATTTTGAAAAGTAAAATCATTATTCTTTGTAGGGATTTCAATAAATTTAAATTTTATCAAGGAATTTTGTTCAATGAATTATAATGTAACTCTTTTTCTTTGTAAAAACCTCTGTTAGATAAACTTAAAAGGATAAAATTATTAATTTTTGCAAAATTTTCTTTTCAAATTTTAAATTTTGCCTTTGTTCCTAAAGTTGAAGTAAAAAAGATCAATAAAAAGTACTTTGTTGTCCTCTTGAGATGTTATTTTTTCTTCAACCTTGTTCCAAAAATGCATTAAAACAAGGACATTCATGGTTCAAAGAGAGTCAGGGAGGGAGGGGACATTGGACTGATTATTGCACTAGTCCTATAGCATTTTAATAACTTTTTCTTAGTCGTTGGTTTAACAACTTTGTTGTCTATTGGTAAAATTTTATTGGTTGGTACATTTAGTTGAGTGTCCAAACTTTTCAACCATTAATTGTAATGTACAAAAGGGACAAAGGGATAATTTTGTGTATCATCATTTGGGATCTACATCAATTTATCGGCTATTGTCCTATCCTTTTAAATCACTGAAAAAGAGTAGTAATATTTTGAAAGTGAAAATGTTTTAAATGGTATAATTAACAATTTTTCTTTATTTTTAGGTTTATTTACCTTTATTCCTGTACTTTACACGTACACTTACACTAACACAATTGAGAAAGGGTGTTCTCAACTAACCAACCAACCAACAGACCACAACAGCTTATCACGTGACCACGGGTCTTTCCTACAGCAGACGACAAACCAGTTTCTGACGCAAATCCAGCTGTAGTTGTTGTGTACACAAGAAGAAAACCGGTTTAACCCTCTGCAACCGGTTTATTCGCCTGACAAAAGACTTCTCTTTTATTTTCTGTTTAAAAAGGTTAGTAAATAGTTTTTTTTTAAGTTTAAAAATACAAAGTTTAGGGGAAATTACACAAAAGGTTTTAAAATTAAATTTTGTATGTGCAAAATTAAATTAATTTACATTTATAACATCTGACATTAATTTATGTTAGGGTTTGCAATATATTGTCATTGATTTAATTTAGTGATCAAATTAACATAGGGAGTAATCCCTTTAGATAAAATGAGTTATATACTACACTAACCCCCCCCCCCCCTTTAATTTTATTTTAAAAAGAAAAAGTGTAAAAAAAATTGGCGGATTGTATTTTTTATTGTTGCGATTTGCGAGGGTGGAGATACCCTGACCCAAAATAGTTTCAAACCTTCCCGTGAGAAGCTTTACTGCAAAGCAGTTTGCGAGATCCTTTGGTACAGACGCCCACACACACACAGATAGATAGACATCCTGTTACTTTAATATATATGTGTTTTCCACCATATTTATTAGAAATTCTAGCATAATATAGCTTGCTAGAATATAGTAATTATTCCCTTTCTATGAAAATATTACTTTAATATTCTTTTATTACATGTTAGAAAATATGTTTGTATATGATAGCATTGTTTATTGATTTTTTATAAACTTAATTCGAGGATTTTTTCATTTTGACTTGCAAATGAAAATTATGTTAAAAGCTTTTAATAGACTTCACCTAAAACATAAGTTATAATAAAAATAGGCACTTTCGTATAACTTTAAAGATAGCAATACAATAATGAAAAAAAATGCTATTTAGTTATTAGCAGCTTTGTATGGATACTAAATTGAAAGTACACCTGCCATAAACCATATGATTTTTAATCAAAAACAGCTGAGTACTTGAAAAAGCCATTAAAAGGAAATCTAGATTTAATTTTCACTATTTTTGATACACAATACTAAGAAATATTAAACTTTTTTTGTAGATCAGCATACAAATTTTATTGGTCAGTTCGTTCCTCCCAGATTGAAAGGGATATAGTAAATAGTTATAACCCTTCCCAGGACCTATGAGAAGCTACATTGTAAAGGGGAACCAATTGATTCAGTGGTTAGCGAGATCCTTCTGTACACACAGACAGATATCATTTGCCTTTTACCGTTTTTGTCTATGTTTATTTTTTATAAATCTAAATTTTTTTATAATCCGGGGATTTATTTTAAGATTTCTTCGATTATTTAAAAATATAAAATATTTATAAATAAAGGAAGGATTTTTAGTGATATTGGAACATATTTTTAGTAAATAAGTAAAAAACAAATTTTATGTTAATGTTTTAACTCTAAATATAAAAAAATTAGATTAAACGATTATTCAAAAATAGCTCGGAAAAATCGCTAAATTCTTTAAAATATGAATGATTAATCTAAAATTACTTAGTTAAAAAACTCTTAAACTTATGTTTAAAATTTTTATTAGATTCTATTTTTAGACATGTTTTAGTTTTATTTTCTCGTATTCATTCAAAATCGATTAATATCCGCTGGATTAGAACCGGTTCTCATCCATACGAAAAAAATATGGCTACTATATCCAGTTTTCTACAAATATAAAAATGTAAAATCATAATCTTATAATTGTACATTTTATATCAACGGAAAGCTGTTTATAATACGATGCGAGAAATAACTATTCTTTAACCCATCATTTCTTACACAGCACATGGGGGTGGGTGGGGGAAGAGTGGATAAAAATTTATCTCTATAAATTTATCCCCCTTCCCCTTGAAACAAGAAAACAGTAACTATCAAGCGATTAATACCCCCATCCCTCCTTCTCAGACCAAACCATACACACGCCGTAGAAGTTTTTTTCTGGTTTAACATTCTTTTGTATGTTGTCATACTTGTTATAGTACAAATTCATATATTCAAATTCCAGGAATCAAAAGTATTTTTATCTTTACCTAGAAAAAAACCATGAATAGGAAACGATAATAAAATAATGGATATAGAATACATGGATATTGTGAGAGATTCTCGCATACCCTGATAAAATGTTTCTTTTAGCTGGCTAATATAACAATACCCGCCCCCCTCTCTTTAATGACTTTACTTCATTCCCTCCATAACTATGAAGGAACGTATTGACTAATATCAGAGGGTTATATTAGCAACCTAAATTGATGAAAAAAAGTTTACATGTTATAGTATCCACGTATTCTATCCATTAATATTTTATTAAGATTCTCACTTTGGTAGCTGGTTTAAAAAGGGGGGATATTAGGCTGTAGATTTATTTTTATTGTCTAAAGGCAATTAGGAAATGTTCAAAAGTGTACAAATCATTTTAACCCATTTTTACCCCTTAATTATGCCTTTTGGAAAAAAAAACATATAGTTTTACCTTCTTCACCAATTCGTGAAAATTTCAAACAGGCATAAGTTTTCATAAAACTAAGCTTTTTACATTACTAGACCTCATTTTTGGCCAGTTCGTTCATTCAGTAATAGGGGATGGGGTATCGATGGATGGTATTGTTATTTTAGCCATCTACGAGTTGTACAGAGAAGATAAAAATCTGGAGTAAAATCCAAGTAATAATATATAGATTACTATTACAACTTAGCAAATAGCAATAGCAATATAATAAATCGTCAAGAGAATAGGAACTAAAAATAGACAGAGATAGATAGAGACAGAGAAAAAGAGAGAAATATGAAGAGGTAGAAAAAAAAAGAGAAGGAGAGAGAGAAAAATAGAGAAAATAGAGAGACTCTGAATAATTGTAATTTTATTTTATATTTACATGTTTTAGTTTATAACCACCATTCATAGATAATACTTATTCATTATTAGCTTGATTCATATTGTTAATAGGAAAGCTACTTTATAATTCGAAATGTCTGTCCGTCCGTTTGTCTTTAAGGAGCGTATTGGGGGATATGTGAATTCTCAGCTTCTATAAACGATAGACAACTGATTTTTTTTATTTTGCTAACATTTCTAAGTTAATAGTAGAAGTGAAGCAACTCTATAATTTAACATGTGGTTTTGTCCGTATGACCGTTCATTCATCATTTGCTTTGCTACTTATGGGTGGGGTTTGGTAAGTCGACTCTCCAATTTAATTTAAGCTTTTTTTCAAATAAAAAACAAACACTTGATGGGGGGGGGGGGATTTTTATAATGTATCCTCCACAAAAATAATTTTAATTCTTCCATAGACTTATAAGGAGCTTCACTATAAAGAAGAATAATTTCGGCTTAGCGTTTTATTTAGCTTCAGTCAGATACATAGACATACTGTTACTTTTATATAATGAATAATAATAAATATATAATTAGAATGTAGGTATTTATTTTATTTAGACAGACGGATAAGAAATATAAATATATGTTTTATAATATGCATAAATATATTAGTCTGACGTAATTAAATAATGTTAAAATAGTCCTAGTATATTAAAACTAATAATTTGGTAAATGGAATTAAATCTAATTTTAAGTTGTTTTCTATGGCTGAAAAAGAAAGATTTCTAAATTATGTTTTACGTATGTTGGCCATTTTTCATAAAATTTTTTGTTTAAAAACTTATTTCTTAAGTTACTAATCTATTTTAATAAAAAGGCTGACAACTTATTGCATTAAATTTTTTTTTTCTATGATGTTGTATACCTTTTTTATGTAGGTTTTATGTAGATGGATTAGTATATTCTATATCTAATTAATACATTAATATTTACATACCCAAAATGGATTAGGCCGAAAAGAATAAGGTTTTCTTTCTGCAAATCCAGAAGCTACAAATAATCTGAGGTAGCCATACCCATACAAAATATATGTTCTCAAGTCAAATTTGCTCGCGCGTTTTCTCTTGCATCTCTTGAGCATTGACTATTATTTGTAGGCTTGGTTTAGCTTGATTTAACTATCTGTTCAGCCTTGATAGGCTTTTTTTTTGTCATAAATAAGAGTAAAATAAATTTATTGCTTGTTCTATCAAATAACGAATGCGCCCCTAGCATCTAAGTGCTTTTTATTTAAAGGGTCACATATGGGGGCAGAAAATAACCATCTCAAAATTAAAATTAAAAAATATCTCAAAAAATATGTGAAGCTTCCCTAACAAGGAGAACGCAATAAATTCTGTAGTTATTGAAATTTTAGGCTATAAACAAAAAACCTTACTACTTTATATTGTAGATTGTTGCTTTCAAAGTTTAGAAAAACTTTGGTTATAGAGTAGCTTCGCTATCAACGCTAGTTTTTGGGTGTTTAAATATCCATTTAAATAAGGGGTCTCGAAGAAACAGGTTTAATAAAAATGTTCTAAAAAGACAAGTTGGTTGGCTCAGGAAAGAAAATCAATATATTGATCCACCGTAGATATTGGGGAGATAGGTTTAAAGACAGGGATTTTTTAAAGGGATAAGACAATGGACGATGAATTTATTCACATCCACAATAAGGATACACAAAATTATCCCTTCTGTAGATTACAATTATTGGTTGAAAGGTATAGACACTCAACACAATGAACCAACCAATAAAAATTCATTAAGAGTCCTCAAAGTTGATAAGACAACGAATAAGAAGACGTTATTATAAAACATAGGGTACTAGTGTAATAAACCGCCCAATGTCACCTCCCTCCCTGGTTTAAAGAAATAACAATTTATATTATATGTATATATATATTAAATGTAAGTTTAATAATAACGCAGTTTTTTTTTCTAATCTAAAATTAGGTTCGTCCGCCTGTCTATCAGCAAATCTTCACAAGTCAATTGCATAAATTGATGCCTCTTGACTTTACTTAAGTTGACTGTTATTTTTAATTAAAAATTGTTTTAGCTTGTTATTAGTACGATACACATGGAAATGTTAGTCCTTGAATAGTTATTTATCTCATAGTATTATAGACAGCTTTCAGCGGATATTAAAATAAGAAATTATAAGATCAAAACTAGTTTTGTTTGCCCTGAGGGGCCGAAGACCCAGATTATCACACCTGGAATTAATTTTAAGATTTTTATTTTAATCTTCGTGTAAATTTGTCTGCTATACATGATTTTTCAGTAGGGTTGAGAACCGGTTCTAATCCAACAGATAAGGAAAACGTCTTATTTCTCCATATACATATGTGTATGTATATTTAGGGAAAATAATGCAAAGGGGAACGGTCCATATGACCATTGAGGCTTTATACAAAACGGCTAGATTAAACGGCTTTGCGGGGCGGGGGCAAAGGCGAATATTAATTTTTTTTTAATAAATAGAAAGTGCGAGAAGTTTTTCTCTTGATTTAGTTCTCATTAAAGATGAGCTGAGAAATTATCTACATGACACTATTGATTTCGATTCATGTCGACTATAATCTAATTTTTTTTTAAATTTTGATAGTGTTAGATTGGGTTTCTAAGTTTGTGAGGGGGTAAACACCCATACCCTTGGACATCTTTGTAATATTGGAGTAATAATTTTTGTTTATGCTATTTTTCTAAAGTGATTCTGTTTAACGTGAAAACGCCTAGTACTAATGAGACAGAGGGAAATAGGGAAAGTTATTTTCCCCCATCTGGAAGAAATTTATTGATTTTTTCTCATATCGTCTTGGGACCTTGTCTGTGTGTGTGTGTGTGTATGTGTGTGTTTGTGTGTGTGTGTGTGTGTGTGTGTGTGTGTGTGTGTGTGTGTGTGTGTGTGTGTATATTTGTTCGTGTGTAAAGAAGATAAGGTTTTATCTTTGAATAAATTCCGTATTTTTTAAAAACTTAAAAATATCAAAAAGAATCATTAAGTTTAGCTCTCCTAAAATGTAGTAGTAATGTTTTTTGTTGGTTCATTAAAATCTCCGTACCTATTGAGTTGTTCATTTTATGGATGGTTTCGGGCTATTTTATTTTTTCTTATGAGAGTTTTGTTACTACCCTCCTTTCCCTAGCGGCGAAGCTTATAGAATAGACCAAATTAGGATCGCAGATTACATAGAACCCCAATTATTTTTTAAAAATTACCAAAACAAAAATTCTTGATGCATGCTATTACTTTTTACATCTCAATCAATCAAGATATCGTTTTTCTAATCCAACGAATGGAAGAATGAGCTTTTTGAGGGAGAAGAAGAACAATTTATAATCCATTGTCCTCCCCCTTTCTAAATAAAGTTATTAAAATAATGAAAACTATTAATTCTTTAGGGAATAGTACTACATACTACATACTATAACAAACATAAGAGAGAATTATTGATCTGTTTTTATATCACATGTTCAAATACATAATGTTTACGTTCACTAAGATAGATTTTTATTTAAAAAAGATCGATAACAAAAGGTCTTAGCTTTTTAAAAGCGAAGGTTTTCTATATTTAGGGTCTTTACGTTTGTCCGAACGTTAGTAACAGATCTAAACTTTTTATGGTAATGAGTTATGCCTGAATTGGGCGAAGGTATCCCCACCACCTCTACTTCATATTTAAATTTCGTGCATTACTATTGGCTATGCCACTAGAGGCCTCTAGAAGCACTTTAGTGGTGGGGAGTAAACCACATTGCCCCCCCCCCAGTTTTAATTTTAGTTTTAAAAAGAATAAGAAATAATTACTTTTTTTGTGTGAGAGGTCATAAAGAAGAACCATATCGGTACAGACAGAGAGACAGATTTTCTAGGGCCTGTGGAACGTGCCATGTGTGACTTCATATAAATACGTCTAGTATCCATCGCTTTTTTAGGGGTTTCATTTCCCATTTTTAGATGTATTTTTATGACGTCGCACATGACACTTCACACTGTCCCATATCCTGTTACAAATTTATATAATGATTAACAAGAACGTGTATATTTCAGATGCTCCAGCAAGGCTCCATCAACGCCATGAGTCATCAGTCTAATGTTGCTCAGGTCAGTCTAGAGGTATACAACAACTTTTTTATTTTTTTACACAGCATGGTTACTCTATAATTATGAGTCATCAGTCTAATGTTGCTCAGGTCAGTCTAGAGGTATACAACAACTTTTTTATTTATTTACACAGCACAGTTACTCTATAATTATGTCTAATGTCAGTCTATAGGTATACAACAACTTTTTTTTATTTATTTACACAGCATGGTTACTCTACAATTATGAGTCATGAGTCTGATGTTGCTTAGCTCAGACACTCTATAATTATGTCTATTGTCAGTCTAGAGGTATACAGCAACTTTTTCATTTATTAACAAAGCACAGACACTCTATAATTAATAATCATTTCTAATGTCAGTATATTTTAATAAGGAAATTTTGATAAGGATTTTAAACCACTCCCCATTTGATATTTACGAAATAAAAAATGATGATTTTATATCATTTTGGCTGCGTTTCGTTTGGATTTATTTATTCAGTTAGTTAATTAAGTTAAAAACTTTTAATTATTTAAGATGTTATAATTGTTAAATATTTCATATCTTAGCTAATATTAATAGATAAATAATAATAATAAATCTAAAAAGCCAACTTTATTAAAGAAAGTACATTTCTAAGTAAAAGAAATATGTGGTAAAAACTGGAATATAAAATTAATGGCATATTCGACTTAACAATAGCATTAGACACTATACTTTTGTGTTTAATATAACGATAATATGAAATTACTGATAACAGCGGCAATATTATTAGAATCCAGGGATCTCAAGGGATTAATGTACATTTTCAATTATGATAAACAAAATTACCACCTTCTGTAAATTACAATTGGTGGTTGAAACGTTTAAACACTCAACTTAATGAAGCAAACAATTAAATTTGATAAAAGTCCCCAAAGTTGTTTAGCCAACGAATAAGAAAACATTATTATGAAACTTTGGGGACTAGTGTAATAAACAGCCACTTGTCTCCCTTCTCTTTGGTTACTTATGCAATTTATAATATTTTAGAAATAGGACAAGTTTTTTTTTGTAAAAAATGTTTAAACTTTGCAAAACCTTGAAATTTAATTGAAAAAGATTATGCAGAAGATTGTTATTCCAACCATTTAAACTAAATTTTCTTCTTTTAAAAATAATTTTCTTTCTCTCTCTCTCTTTCTAGGTCTTAAAAGTTAAAGGTTTGGATCTAGTGCAGTTCACGGTTAAATATTACTGGGATCGATTATCTCCAAAAATTATGAACTTCTACACGTATATATTATGTTTGCACATCTTGGTAGCCGGCAAGAAGACCTACAAAACATTCGAAATTGCCAAAACACACGCAGCGCACATAAATGCGCTAAAAAGATTTACTTTTTGCGTATTTTTTTCAGTCGAGTTCTCACTGTGGATCTATTCAAGATTATTCAAAGGCCTTTTTAACGACATTCTTGAAACACAAGTGCATTAAACCGTTTGGCAGATAGCTGCTTTTAAATCTCAAAGTTATTTTTGGGATAATCGATCCTAAGATCATTTTTCTGCCAACGGCATGAGATCCTAAATGAAATATTGAGTCCAAATGTTATAAGAACTGACTTGTAAGTGCATCTCTGCCCGCAAAGATCCACAAACAATACTTGTAAAAGCGAAGCTTTTATAAAATCAGGATCGGTCCGTCCATACGTCCATCCATCTGTTCATAATAGATAGCTCTTATAATAAATTTAGGCATGTTAGAATTGTCGTTTCGAATTCAAACTTTTACTTTTACATTAACAAGTATCTACCTTGCAATGACCATAATAATTAAAGGGGGTGGATACAACTCCCAAAGGGGTCCGCCCTCCCATACCCACCAAAAAGGGGTCTACTGAATACATTTTTAGCCTTCTCAAATTAAAAATAACTTTAAAAATCCGTCCTAAAATTCATAAAATGGAACTATATAGGAACTTAATAAATTAAATCATCAACATACAAATTTAAAAAAAGATAAAAAACAGTTTTTTTAATCTTCCAAAATAGGATATAATTGTCTATGATTGCAATACTACCATCCGCAGTATTAAATGAATGTTAGATGGTGCAAGCAACTATACATACAAGAATAAAATGCATTTTCTAGCTGGATTTGCATTCAGATGCAGTCATTGGTAGATAGATAATTTAGTCAATAGATAGACAGATAAATAAGTATTTAGGTAAATTGGTCATAAGATATATACAGAGAGATTAGAGGCAAAGTGATAATATTAGTTAGATAATAGATAACAATAATTTGTTAAGTATTCAAAGAAAGAAAGATTAGTGTATCTATAAAATATTTGTAAAAAGATAGAATGATAAGTCATTAGATAAATAGATTAGTGGTGGGATAGATATATGAGATATAGATGTAAGATATTAGATTCATATGATGTATAGATAGGCTGATAAATGGTAGATAAATATATAGATGAATAGAGAGATAGAAAAATTTGTAAAGAGAGGGGTAGATCACTAGACTATTTGGTGGATGAATTGGTAGATTAGAATATAGAAAGATTATTATAAAGATTGGCACGTATATTCTATAACTGAATCTAAGTAGACTGGATTTAAAAAAAAAAAAAAATTATTAAATATTTTATTACTTATTACATTCGACATGTCGGTCATAGCAGATTCTTAATTATTCTACAAATGAAGTAGTTCGTCCTTGTTTTATCCTTGGAAGTTTTATTTACCCCCTCCCCCCTTACAACTGTTCCAATTGTTTTCTAGAACAACCCCCCCCCCCTCTCTACCCACCCCCGCTCTAGTTGGTTCCAACTTTAGTGCAAAGATTGTAATTGATGATAGCAAAATATATGTTTTTGCAATACTGATAATATGGGTAATTTTGTTTGTCAACATTGAAGATGTACATTAATTTATCAGCTATTGTCTTATCACTTTGGATCCCTGGAAAATATTACACAAGCTTAAACTACCCTCCCTCGAACTTTTTAGCTTAAAAAATAAACAGTTCCTAAGATTGTTGTATAGCAAATATGTATTAGCTGTTTAATTTACATATTTCTTTTGCTGTTTTGGTAAAGTTTCAAATTAAAACTGCAGATTTTCTTGATAAAAAGGAAACTTACAAACTGTGTGTTTCACATAAATAAAGAGAAAGGGTTTTGGCTATTTCCCACCAACTTATATGCTTATTTAGTGTTAGGTTGGGTTTCGATGAGTTTGCCCTCTCATAGAGGCTTTAATCCAGTCATTTATTACTAGCGACTACGCTCCTAGAGGCCTCTAGGGGAACGTAAAATGTTTCCTTTAAATTTATGTTTAGAGCAGCTGTTAACAAAAAATATTTAAACAGCTGCTAGGCGACGCTAGTATCATGAAACATGTTTTTTTTGGTGATTTCTCTAAAGGGGGGTGGTGATGCCCACCCTCAAAATATTTATAAAGCTGCCCAGGACATATGAGAAGCTACATTGTAGAGGAAAACCGTATCGGTTCAGTGCTTAGCAATATCCTTCGTTAAGGACACAAAAAACATTACTTTATTATAAGGATTTAACAAGTTTAAATTAATTTTATATTTCAAACCTGATATCATACCCGCATTTTTAACCGACTATTTTTCCCTGATTTGAAACTAAATTAACAAACCAAGTTTGTTACATTTTTTCTTTCAAAAACTTTAGAAAGTCTAATTAACTAAAAAGTTTTTACTTAACTCATATTACATATTAATTTGGGAGAAGAGCTTTAAAAAGATTTGCTTATAACATCAAAAACAAAAACAAGTTTTTTTAATATGTAGCTCTGAAAAAAGCAAATTAAGAATAGTTATTTGAACAAAAAATAGTAAAATATTACATAAAAATGTTAGTACTTAAAATGGTTATTGGTCCAAATTCTATAAAATATCAAAGGCTAGCCAATCAGTTATGGTTTTTTAAGTCTCAGGCCAGCCTAGACAATTTTATAAGATTTGGCCTATCTATAATACAAAGTAGAACGATGTTTGTCTGTCTGTCTGTCTATTTGTAGCGAAGGATCTCGCTAACCGCTGAACCGATCGGGTTTCCTTTACAGGGTAGCTTTTCATAGGTCCCGGGAAGGTTTATAACTATTTTCTTGGGGGGTGGGACTCCCCCAACCCCCCCCAAAAAAAGAAAAATACCCCACCCCCCAAAAATTTTTTTTTCCTTTTTAAAACTAAAATTAAAATAATGGGGTCGACTACCCCCCCCCCAAAAAAAAAAATTTCTCCCCCCCTAAAAAATTTTTTAAAAAATTTTTCTTTTAAATCTAAAATACGAAAAATTGGTTTGATTATACCTCTTGGGGCAAAGTCCCTAGAGGCTAGGGGCGAAGCCGCTAGTTATCATAAAATTCAGTTACTATTCTTTTAAGTGGTAAATTTTTGGTCAAATTGTTCATTGTAGAATAAAATGGTAGATTTTTATTTGTGCACTATAAGATATTGATAAGAATTCATGACAATTATGCAGTTAAAACTTGATTTTTCAGAGTTGCATTTAATTTTTAAGTGAAAATAAATATAGCTGCCATAAACATTGCCTTGTTATCTGATAATCAACATTAACAAATAAATCCTGAACAATGTGTACTATCAAAAAACGGTCATTTTAAGCAGGTATTGCAATTTTACCATTATTCTTGCAATTTTATGCAAAAATCAGGGTTGCAGTTGCACTTATTTGTCAATTTTAGAATTGACGAGTTTCTTATTCTGTTGAAATAAGAATGAAATATCAGGGATCTAAAGGGATAAGACATTGGGCGATAAATTTACGTACATCCCTAATCCTCTGTAGAATACAACTAGTGGTTGAAATGTTTGGACACTTAACTTCATGAACCAACTAATCAAAATTCAATATAGGTTCCCAAAGTTGTTAAGACAACAAATAAGAAAAACTTTGGATACTAGTGTAATAAACAGCCCAATGTCCCCTCCCTCTCTGATTAAATATGCAGTACCAAGTCAAAATAAACCATCCAGCATCATTTCTTGACCTTCATGCACCAACAACTTTGTCGTTCTATCATTTTCAAACTTATTCAGGATTATTTACTATAAATAAATAAAACAAGAAAGAGAATATCCATCTATAAAACCAAACTTTCAAAAACTAAACAGATAGACGGACTAACGAACAAAGTCAAGACAATAGAATAATTGTATTGTACCTAACTTGAACAGGAATCATCACGTGAAGTTAGAAACTTATCTGGTGATTATAACATGCCTTAATTTACCATTTGAGCTATATTTCACAAACATTCCTACATATTCTAAAAGCCAAGCTGTCACAAATTATTTACAATAGCGAAGCAGCTCTATAGTTAAGAAAGCAGGTCTGAACGTCCAGTAAAAATGTTTATTTTTTTTCAGGATTTGGAGGATAAGGAGAGGAAGACAAATCTGATTGTTAATTATCTTCCACAAAATATGACACAAGTTGTAAGTATTCTTTATTTTCTAATATCATCAAATAAACCAGAACAAATGTAAAATAATAATTATTATGGAGGGGGAGAAGGACTGATAAAAAAGTCGTCTTTACTATGATGTGTTGTCCCCCAAAATCACGAAACCTTCACGAATAATTATTTCGTTGTTGGTTACAAAAGTAACAGGGTGTATATGTTTCTGTCTGTGTGTGTGCGTAGAGAAGGATCTCGCTAACCGCTGAACCGATATGGCACTCCTTTACTGTACAGTATATTTTCTCATAAGGTTCATGACCATTAAACAGCCAAGAAAAAACCTGGAAAAAACTCCCAAATTTTATCTATACTTTTCTTTAAAAACTATAATTCAACATGATTGGACTACTTACGACCCCTACTCTTGAATTTCGGGTTTATATGCCGACTTTTTATAATTTATCTGATTCAAGAAAACTATTAATATTATTTAAATTTTGTTTTATTTGTAGGAGGAAATCAGATCACTGTTTTCTTCCATAGGAGAAGTTGAAAGCTGTAAACTTATCAGAGATAAAGTTACAGGTACAGGTACATATACTGATAGATAGATACAGATGTAAATAGATAGCTACTTAGCTAGCTAGATAGAAAGATAGATAGATAGTTGTATCTGAAAACTTATTAGAGATAAATTTACAGGTACAGTAGATATACTGTTAGATAGATACAGAGAAAGATAGCTAGACAGATAGAAAGATAGATAAAGAGATAGATATACATATAGCTAGCTATAGATAGAAAGATAGTTATACCTGAAAATTTATATAGATAAAGCTACATTGATAGATTGATAGATACAGAAGTTATACAGATAGATACTAAAAGAGATTGAAAGGTATTAACTAGATAGATAGACTAAATCATGTACTTTTACATATTTATTTATAACTTTATTTAACATAAGCTCTTATTAACCTTAATTCAAACGATTATAAATAGTGTTTTTGACGTTATCAAAATTTATACTTATTAAAAATATCCTTAATTAGAAATCTACTTTATATACAATATCTTAAGTTTAATTAAGGTATTAAAAACTATAAATAAGGAAACATTTACATATATTTTATATAGTTTTAGTCAGGGATTTTAGGGGATAGGGCAAGGGACGATAAATTTATTTACATCCACAATGAGAATCAATTCTATAAGCTCTTTTGTAGATCAAATTTACATGTTAAAAAGTTTAAAAACAACTAATTAAAATTCAGCAAAAGTACCCAAAGTTTTTGAGCTAACGAATAATGATAACATGCTTATGAAACTTGGGGACCAGTGTAATTACCTGCTAATCTTCTCTACCTCTCTGAGTTTTGAATTTTTTTGGTTGGTTCCGAACTAGTAGTGTCACTTTTTAAACAGTGGCAACTTTGTTTAACATCATTAGGGATGTATGTACGTGCATTTATCGTCCTTTATCTTATCCCTTAAAGTCCCAGTACAAAATTTATATTTTATTATTGGTCTGTGTGTCTGAAATCACTCTTTCATAATTTCTAGAGAGACAGTTTTTAAGGATACGCGTCTAATAGAAAGTAAATGCGCCCTAAATAATCTTTGCACTCGTTGCGTGATTTATATTGGAATACACACAGCTCAATGTTTTTTCGACTAAATTCTATAAATAAGATAAAAATGTTGTCACTTAAAAACTATATTTTGGCTAAAATCTTAAAAATTCAACTTCTAAGTAATCTTTGCACTCGTTGCGTGATTTATATTGGACTGCACTAGTGTTATTGTTTAGGCCAGAGCCTTGGTTATGGTTTTGTCAATTACCACC
Source organism: Acartia tonsa (assembly GCF_053477335.1). Taxonomy (NCBI): domain Eukaryota; kingdom Metazoa; phylum Arthropoda; class Copepoda; order Calanoida; family Acartiidae; genus Acartia; species Acartia tonsa. The sequence goes on from NC_137273.1 coordinate 33,137,871, forward strand.
GGACAGAGGATGCGGCTAAAGCAATCCAGACTCTTAACGGACTCAGACTACAAAATAAAACTATCAAGGTATCTATCTATCTATTTATTTATAATTTTTATATTTATCTATCTATATCTAGTCATTTATCTATCAAATCTATAATAATATTCTTATTTGTTTTTATCTACACTAGCGGCTACGCCCTTAGAGGCCTTTATGGGCTCGTTAGGGTAAAAGGGAGGGAAAGGGTAACTCCATTTTCAAATTTAGTTTTAAAGAAAAAAAAAGATTTTTTTTGATAGCCAGGGCATAGACGTCCAAGGGTGGGGGTAAAGGGGTGATTACCCCCCCAAATGAATTTGGGGGGGGGTAATCACGGCACCCCCAAAATTTTTGATTTTCAATTTTTACCCCCCCCCCAAAAAAAAATGCCTAAATGTAATAGATTCCCCCCCCCCAAAATTTTTATTTTCAAAATTTTACCCCCCCCCCCTCCCCCCCAAATAAAAAAGCTTGGACGCCCCTGAGCCAGGGTAGTATTTCCTGGGAGAGTGAAGGTGCAGTCCCCCAAATTAGTTGTAAAATATCCCTGGGCCTAAAAGAATCTTAACTGCAAATGAGTTGTACATGTTCAGCGGTTAACGATATCTTAATCTACACACAGATAAACTCCTGTTACTTTTAACAATCAATTTATCAATGTAACTAATTACTAGTCTTTCTATCTTTAAACCTTCTATTTATCTATCTATCTATCTATCTTATGTGTAGGTATCCTATGCCCGTCCCAGTAGTGAAGCCATCAAGGGGGCAAATCTGTATGTTTCTGGTCTACCAAAACACATGGCTCAACCAGGTAAAAATACATGGCCGTCGTTCGGGTGGTCATGGGTTCAAACCTCAGCAAAAGCTGTGGCACAACTACATAAGTTAAAAGTTGTACATACTGCTGTTATGTCAGATGCACGTCATTAATGGTAAGGTAGAGTATGGGGGAATGCCTGAGGCAAAAATAGGCACAAGCTATTATCGTACATAGGATCTATATAAAGCTTATCTAAAATAGAGAACCTAATCTGTTCAGTAGATATCAAAATATTATGATATTTTATATAAAAAGATAATTGTCTTTTTCAATATTTTGATGATTGTTTAACATTTTGTTAAAATAAAATCTTAAAATTAATTTAATCACAATATTGTAGATCTATTTTTTCACAATTTTCTCATCATCTTTTAAAAAAGATTGAAAATACCTTACTACTTTATATAAAAATACTAGGGGCTTTGCCCCAAGTCTCTAGGGGCTTTGCCCGAAGAATTAAATAAAAAAAATTGAGTATCTCTGGAGCTGCCACCACTAAGTTCAAATATTTTTTTTAAAAACCAGTGATATTTTTTTAGTTTTTTTGGGGGGGTTGGGGGTGTCTCACCCCCCCCCCCCAAGATAATAGCCCAAAACCATCATAGGACACGTATGTATATTCCCTAAAGAGCTGGGCTGATTATTGCACTAGTCCCCAAAGTTTTATAGTAACTTTTTTCTCTTCGTTGGATTAACAACTTTGGGGACTTTAATAAATCTGTGATTAGTTGATTTGATAAGTTTTAACCACTAACTGTAATCCACAGAAGATTTAATTTTGTGTATCATCATTGGGAATGTACATCAATTTACCGGCCATTGTCTTATCCCTTTAGATCCCTGTCTATTTTTCTAAAATTTTGTTATCATCTTCGTAAAAGAGATTGAAAATATTTATAAGGAAAGACAAACATCTCAAAATAGGTTGTTAGGAATTAAATATAAGGAATTTTCGGATATGTTACACGTTAAAAATTTGATATCTTTATGTTAAAGTAACTGGATGTCTCTCTATGTGTGTGTATGTGTCTGTTTTGTATTAACCTTCTCAGGAATCATAATGATGTCTGTACCGAAGGATCTTGATAACAGCTGAAACGACAGCGTTCACATTTTCAATGTAGCTTCTCATAGGTCCAGGGAAGGTTTTTACACTATTTTGGATGAGGGTACTAACAACGAATAAGTAACCATTGACATATTCCTTCATCTAATAATTTATATAAGATATTTACTTACAAAAATAAATAAGATTAGAAAATTTTATCTTTACATAAAAATAATTTGGTGGATTTATTTTAGAATTTTAGTCGTAAAAGATTTTATGAATGATTTTAAACAGGGATAAAAAACTTTTTAAAATTGATTTTTATCAATATTTTGTAATCTTCTTAATATTTTTAACATTAATGAAGAAAAAAATGACAAGAAGTTAAAAAATTTTATTTTTAGAGAATATTTATGTCCTATTATTCAAGTAGTACCTAAGGTTATTTTTTTATTGTTAGCTTAAGATTTCAATAACTACTGAACAGATTTAATTTTACACTTTAAGACAGCTTCACGCAAGTCTCAAAATGGTTTTATGCATTTTTTTTATTTCTTGATTCAAGTTTAGGACAGTTTCAGGCTTTTTTGTGTCTTTTCCTACCCCTTCGAACTAAAAGCCCTTAGATGCATTAGGCTTAGCTGCTAGTTATTGTAAAATAAAAGAAAAACAATCCAAAAAGCTTATTTATTAAATTTGCTTTAAGCTACAACGGGTTCTTTAAGGTAGCATTACTGAAAATTATAATTCAATTTAACCTGCAAATTCAATTTAGTTAGACAGAAAGACTTCCCAGTACTTCAAATGTTGAAAATTTATTATTTTTAACATATTTCATAAATCTAAAAATCCATAACAAAAAGCTTTTCAGGATATATTTAACTTTAGAATGACGCAAATAAAAATATAAATTTACAATAAATATTATTTTATAAATAAAAAATTATATCATATTTTATTTTATCTATTTTTTTTAGGAAAAAAAATAATTTTGTTTATTATGAAAAAATTAGAGTAAAATATTAAAATATTCCAAAAGTACAGTTATTATATGCCATTTTAGTAGATTTTAATAAACATTTATTAACATTAAAATTAAAATTATTTTAAACTTTTAACTAAACAAATGGGGAGGCGTTATTCAAAATCTACCCTGTACTTATACAGAGCTTCCCTGAAAAATATGGAAGTGTCAGTCCATCCGCTTGCGAGACTCTAATGGCAGCTTATACCAATAACGAAATTAATTCGAAAAAAATCACAAAACCTATACGTGGTTTTCAGCTGTCGTTGGGGGGCAACATATTGACGACCTCTCCATTTGCCCCCCAAATATTATTTAAGGTATATTTCACTTGTTGGTTATACCTTTCACCTGCTCTAATGGACATAGAAAAACATAATTTTATTAAACAGGATAGGCATCCTTTCATATAAAGTAGTAAGTTTTTTGTCTTTAACTTCAGATTTACCCATCTTTTAAATCGATGGAGATCTATTTAGGGAAGCATCACATTGGTCCCGGGATTGTTTTTAGGCTATTTCCCTCTATAAGAATAAACTCTTATGGTGAATTTTAGTAACAAGGGTACCTTGTAATTCCAAATGTCCGTCCGTCCGTCTGTCCTTAAGAGACAAAGTGGGGGAAACGTGATTTTCTCGGCTCCTAAAAAAGATAGAAGGCTAAAACTTTTTGACAACATTCCCATTACTAAAGAGCTTAATTAACTATGAAACATCCATGGCGGCCGGACTGCTTTTTAGCAGGTTTTGGGCTATTTTAATATCTTTTTATTTCAGCTGATTTGGAGCGGCTATTTGCATCTTGTGGAAACATTATCACTAGTAGAATTCTCTGTGACAACATCACAGGTAAATATTTTTACAGCATGGCTTACAAACCGATTAATATTCACCGGATTAGAAAAGGGTTTTAGCCACACTGAAAACTCATGTATAGCATCGTATAACAGACAATTTTTTACGATTAATTAAATAAAATTATAATATTAATACCAGTTTTGTAATTGTAATTTATATATCCGCGGAAAGCTGTTTATAATACGATGCGGTAAATGACGATGTATATCAGTATGACTTCAAAACCGATTTAAATCCGCAGATTTCGAACCGGTTCTCAGCTATACTAAAAAAAAACATGTTTAGCATCGTATAACAGACAGTTTTCCACGAATAATTAAATAAAACTCATACTATTAATACCAGTTTTGTTAGACCGGGCTTCGGCTAAAAAACTGTATTTAATCTTTTAATCTTCAGCAAATATCTTAGACTAATTTGTCACGTTCCTCCTTCTTCATCAAAATACTTCCTTTAAAACAAGAGTACACACTTTTCAACCAATAATTGTTATCGATCGAAATGATGATTTTGTTTATATTATGGAGAATGATCATCAATTTATTGTCCATTGTCTTTTCCCTTAAGATTCCTAATCTAACAAAATTAGTTGTATCAAATGCCCCTCTTAAGTCTAACTTACATTAATGAACTTTAAAGTGGACATTGGAAGATAAATTTATATACCCCTCAATTATGGTAAACAAAATTACTTTCATTGCTAGTGAAATATCTAACTTTTAAAATTACAATTAAGATTTAATATTAATTTACAGTTTATTGTCCCCTCCCTCCCTGTAATTTATTAAATTCTAAATTTTAAAAATATATTCTATAGCAGTATCAAGTCGATAATATAAAAGTCATTAAATGTAATAAATGAATTATTGAAAAATATATATTAAAGTAACAGGATATCTATATGTGTCTGTACCGAATAAACCGATGTGGTTCTCCATTACAATGTAGTATGTCATATGTCCTAGGAAGGTTTATGCCTATTATGAGGGAGGGTAATACTACCCGTCCAATAAAATTAGCCCCGTTATATAAATAACCCCTCCCCAATATTTTTTTTTACTTAAAAAAAACTAAAATTGAAAAGTTTGATAGTCGACTTACACTCCCCCTCCACCTCTCCACCTTAAGTGCCCCTAGAGGCCTACAGTCACGATAAGCCACTAATATTGTATGTAAACCATATGAATAAAAGTTGAACATGTAGTATTCCTTATGGAATTTCATTAATTTAACTTTACATGTAAATTCATTCTCAAATAAACCTTTAATTATGTTTAGATGTTTACACAATTTAGTCAAAATTATTATAGCAAGAAAGGCAATAATTCTAAAAATAATCTACCATTAGAATGGTTCTATTATAAAAGAAGTGTTAAATGTTAATGCATTTATTTTTAAACTCTTAAGAAAAGTAATGATTAAAAAATATTGCTATTGCTAAGTTAAGATTATTCCTTTAAGGGGTAGAGGGCAGCATAACCCGCTTAACCCCGCGGAAATTAATAGTCCCGTATGGTTTCTATCCCTCCCTTTACATAAAACACGAAAACAAGCAAAAATTAAAGAGAAGATATTTGTATCGTCAAAACTTATCTTTTAAGTTAGTTTAAAGAAACATACTATTTTTATTTAAACTAAAAGTTGTACATACATGAATTGGTATTATTCCTAATATTGCCAAGTAGAACCCCGAAATGAAGCTCTTTATAGTGTCTATAAAAAAAGGGGACGTCATATAAGAACATTGGAATATTCCAATATGACGTCATTCGGGACATTCCGACCAAAAGTTTTCAATTTTATTCCCTTTATTTTATAGGCACTTCAAACCCGCGACCGTGGCTCAACACGTAGCGCATCCGCTCGTCGTCGGGAAGGTGTTAGGTTCGAATCTCGGTCCGACACCGCGTCATAACTAAAGACGTTAAAAATGGTTCCCACTGCTACTATGTCAGATGCGCGACGTAAATAGTTAGAGTGGGGGGAATGCCTTGGCCCAAAACAGGCGCAACTCGTTACCATGCACAGTTAGGACTTCTCAGACAAAGGTCGTGCATCACAGAGAGTTGGTTGTCTGTAATGTACTGTACCACGGGTATGAGGTGAAAGACCAAGAGTCTGGCCTTGAGTTGACAAGTTGACTGTTCAGTCCAGGTGCAACTCACCCATACGAAATTAGCATTATAGGCACTTCAAAGAGTTTCCCCGAAATTCCCCCTCCCGAAATAATCATCAACTTAAAAAAAATTTAAACCTCATATAATTCTTTACAAACCTTACCCCAAAAGTTACCATAATAATAAACTTTTTTTCGTCAAAAATTTTTTTTGCTATCCACTTTCGGTTGAAGTGAGAATTCAAAATAAATCTCTTACAAGAATGATGTAATTCTAACTTTGATATGTTTTCAAACTTCACCGCGTAGTTTTAAAACTTCAAATCTTTTAAAACTTTGGTAAAATTGAGAGAGCCTTTAGTAAAGGGGTGTTATTTTTGATTTATTTCGCAAATTTTAAAGAATTTAACTGTCAAGCTTAAAATATTTACTTTTAGACAACAGGATTTGGATAATATTTGAATTAAAATAAGGGCAATTCGAAACCATTCACAGCTGCATAGGATACACTCACAGCTGCATAGGATACACTCACAGCTGCATAGGATACACTCACAGCTGCATAGGATACACTCACAGCTGCATAGGATACACTCACAGCTGCATAGGATACATTCACAGCTGCATAGGATACACTCACAGCTGCATAGGATACATTCACAGCTGCATAGGATACACTCACAGCTGCATAGGATACACTCACAGCTGCATAGGATACACTCACAGCTGCATAGGATACAATCACAGCTGCATAGGATACACTCACAGCTGCATAGGATACACTCACAGCTGCATAGAATACATTCACAGCTGCATAGGATACACTCACAGCTGCATAGAATACATTCACAGCTGCATAGGATACACTCACAGCTGCATAGGATACATTCACAGCTGCATAGGATACATTCACAGCTGCATAGGATACATTCACAGCTGTATAGGATACATTCACAGCTGCCTAGGATACACTCACAGCTGCATAGGATACATTCACAGCTGCATAGGATACACTCACAGCTGCATAGGATACACTCACAGCTGCATAGGATACACTCACAGCTGCATAGGATACATTCACAGCTGCATAGGATACACTCACAGCTGCATAGGATACATTCACAGCTGCATAGGATACACTCACAGCTGCATAGGATACATTCACAGCTGCATAGGATACACTCACAGCTGCATAGGATACATTTACAGCTGCATAGGATACATTCACAGCTGCATAGGATACACTCACAGCTGCATAGGATACATTCACAGCTGCATAGGATACAGTCACAGCTGCATAGGATACATTCACAGCTGCATAGGATACATAAACCATTTAAATTTTATGCTAACATACTTACGAGCTAAAGCATGTATGTACGAACTAATGATTTTTTGATATTCTGATATGAAAACAATTTGTTTGAAAAACTTTTAATTTAGATTTAGATTTTAAATGTTAGGGTAAAAAATCTTATAGCTTAATGGCACCTTTCAATTTTAACTTTTCAGGGATATCTAAACCTTTGCAAATAAAAACCAGTTTTGGATCATTTTACTGATTTTCATATTGTGCTAAAACGCCAATTTCCCTGCAGGTTATCGGTGGCTTAAGCGCGGCTGCCGAGCCCTGCTTTAAAAAGATTGTTTGTTTGTTTTCAAAACTTTTCTAATAAACTCCATGTTTGCCATTTAATTTTAGAGATTTAAGGTAGATATATACAGTTCTATTTTATTATATCTATATTACAAAGTAGCTTAATGTCAGTCCGTCTGTTTGTTCGTCCCCTAAGATCTCGGTAACCACTGAACCAATCGGATTCTACTCTTCAGGGTATATACCTATTGGTTCTGTGGTGGCTTTAAGCTATTTTCTTGGGGGGTGGTACACCCCCAACCCCCCAAAAAACAAAAAAATGTTTATGGGGAAGTTAGTTACATAAAACTACGGACAGAACCTCTTGGGGCAAAGCCCTTAGATGCTAGGGACGAAGCCGTTAGTTTTAGATAAATGAACAAATTTTAATGAAAATCATTAGTTATTACTTTTTAACAACGATGCATCAATATAATTTACTTTTTCTGTCCGCCAGTCTGTTTGTCTGTCAGTCCGTAACGCACTGCGGGAAATGTGATTTTCTTGGCTGTTATTTATGACAGATGGCTGAAATTTTTAGTGAAGATTTCCATGACCTCTGCGTATCTAGTCTATACATTCTTTTTTTCCGTCTGTCTGTCGTTCATGCTTCAAATTTTTAAAAGGTTTCGTGGTTGCATATGTTCTCAATCTCCACATCTGCTATATAATTAACTTTTACATTTTGCCATCCATGTGCTCATGTATGTGTTCTGACTGATTTGTACGCTTTGATTTTATGGATGTTTTCATCCTTAAAAGGCATTAGTTGTTATGAAAACTAATCTCGTTTATTTTAGGTTTGTCCAAAGGTGTTGGATTTATCAGATTTGACCAGAGAGTGGAGGCAGAGAGAGCCATACAGGTGATGAAATTACTTTGTACAGCATGCCCAGTCTCTGTGTGTACATTACGGCTTATAGTGCCTAATAAAAATGACGTCATACACTACAAATGACCAATGATAGGCTAGTATACATTGTAATTGACCAATTATAAATTGTATACTGGCCTATCATTGGTCATTTGTATTGTATGACGTCATTTTTTATTAAACACTATAAGCTGTTTCGTAGGTGACAAGTATATTCAGGGTCTGATTTTGTACAGTAAAAATATTGTATTTTTCTTGAGTTTTAGTGTACGTTTTAAAAGGTACAATGTAAAAAACAGAGATTTTTTAAACTTAAAGTTCAAAGCATTATTTTGCCTTTATTCTATACAAACTTTTGTACATTTTCGGACTATTTGATATCTGTCAACGTTTTTGTGTGTCTTGTTAATCTATGTTATAGTGTTGTTAACAGTTATTTATCGCATCATATTATAGACAGATTTCCGTGGATATTAAAATAAAAACCTATTAGAACCTAGGCACAGCAGTCCCAAGCTAACAAAACGGGTATTACTTTTATGATATTTTATTTTAATACTCGTAAAAAAATTGTCTGTAATACGATGCTATACATGACTCTTCATTATGGCCAAGATAACCGGTTCTAATAAAGCGGATATTAATTAGGGGGGGGGGAAGTTCTGACACTTTTGCGTAAACAGTGATTATAGGCTTTGTCTTTGGAGATAATGGATAGGTTATTTGGCAAAAAAGTTTCCTTTTGGGATGTAGTTTTCCTATTTTTAAAAAAAGTTTGAATTCGGCCTCCAGGTTCCGGTACTCCAGGCCTCCAGGTGGATTCTGGACAGGTAAAAAAAAAATTCAAGATAGAACAAAACTTATTTAACAAAAGTTGGTACTTTATTGATGGTATGAACTAATTTGAAGAAATTTTTGAAATCGGGCTCCAGGTTATGGTACTGCAGGCCTCCAGGTGGATCCTGGACAGGTAAAAATTAAAAATTTTTAATTTTAAAGTTAGAACAAAACTTATTTAACAAAAGTTGGTACTTTATGGATGGTATGAACTAATTTGAAGAAATTTTTGGATTCGGCCTCCAGGTTCCGGTACTCCAGGCCTCCAGGTGGATTCTGGACAGGTAAAAATTGAAAATTCAAGATAAAACAAAACTTATTTAACAAAAGTTTGTACTTTATGGATGGTGTGAACTAATTTGAAGAAATTTTGAAATCGGGCTCCAGGTTCGGGTGCTGCAGGCCTCCAGGTGGATCCTGGACAGGTAAAAATTGAAAATTTTTACTTTAAAAGTTAGAACAAAACTTATTTAACAAAAGTTGCTACTTTATAGATGGTATGATCTAATTTAAAAAATTTTTGAAATCGGGCTCCAGGTTCAGGTACTGCAGGCCTCCAGGTGGATCCTGGACAGGTAAAAATTGAAAATTTTTAATTTAAAAGTTTGAACAAAACTTATTTAACAAAAGTGGCTTCTTTATAGATGGTTTGAACTAATTTGAAGAAAATTTTGAAATCAGGCTCCAGGTTCAGGTACTGCATGCCTCCAGGTGGATCCTGGACAGGTAAAAACTGAATTTTTTTACTTTAAAAGTTAGAACAAAACTTGTTTGACAAAAGTGGCTTCTTTATAGATAGTATTAACTAATTTGAAGAAAAATTTTGAAATTGGGCTCCAGGTTTAGGTACTGCAGGCCTTCAGGTGGATCCTGGACAGGTAAAAACTGAAATTTTTACTTTAAAAGTTAGAACAAAATTTATTTAACAAAAGTGGCTTCTTTATAGATGGTATTAACTAATCTTAAAAAAATTTTGAAATCGGGCTCCAGGTTCAGGTAAAAATTTCAATTTTTACTTTAAAGGTTAGAACAAAACTTATTTAACAAAAGTGGCTTCTTTATAGATGGTAGGAAGTAATTTGAAGAAAATTTTGAAATCGGGCGCCTGGTTCAGGTCAAATTACTTCCTGCCATCCATAAAGAAGCCACTTTTGTTAAATAAGTTTTGTTCTAACTTTTAAAGTAAAGAATTTCAATTTTTACCTGTCCAGGATCTACCTGGAGGCCTGCAGTTCCTGAACCTGAAGCCCGATTTCAAAATTTTCTTCAAAATAGTTCATACCATCTATAAAGAAGCCACTTTTTTTTTAAATAAGTTTTTTTCTAACTTTTAAAGTAAAAAAATACTGTTTATCTGTCCAGGATCCACCTGGAGGCCTGCAGTACCTGAACCTGGAGCTTGATTTCAAAATTTTCTTCAGATTAGTTAAAACCATCTATAAAGAAGCCACTTTTGTAAAAATAAGTTTTGTTTTAACTTTTAAAGTAAAAATTTTTAACTTTTACCTGTCCAGGATCCACCTGGAGGCCTGCAGCACCTGAACCTGGAGCCCGATATCAAAATTTTCTTCAGATTAGTTAATACCATCTATAAAGAAGCCACTTTTGTAAAAATAAGTTTTGTTCTAACTTTTACGTAAAAATTATCAATTTTTACCCGTCCAGGATCCACCTGGAGGCCTGCAGTACCTGATCCTGGAGCCCGATTTCAAAATTTTCTTCAAATTAGTTCATACCATCCATAAAGAAGCCACTTTTGTTAAATAAGTTTTGTTCTAACTTTTAAATTAAAAATTTTCAATTTTTACCTGTCCAGGATCCACTTGGAGGCCTGCAGCACCTGAACCTGGAGCCCGATTTCAAAATTTTCTTCAAATTAGTTCATACCATCCATAAAGAGGCCACTTTTGTTAAATAAGTTTTGTTCTAACTTTAAAATTAAAAATTTTCAATTTTTACCTGTCCAGGATCCACCTGGAGGCCTGCAGTACCAGAACCTGGAGCCCGATTTCAAAAATTTCTTCAAATTAGTTCATACCATCCATAAAGTACAAACTTTTGTTAAATAAGTTTTGTTCTATCTTGAATTTTCAATTTTTTCCTGTCCAGAATCCACCTGGAGGCCTGGAGTACCGGAACCTGGAGGCCGAATCCAAAATTTTTTTAAAAATAGGAAAACTACATCCCAAAAGGAAACTTTTTTGCCAAATAACCTATCCATTATCTCCAAAGACAAAGCCTATAATCACTGTTTACGCAAAAGTGTCAGAACTTCCCCCCCCTTGGTTTTAAAGCCACTTTAAAAGAAATTTATTTGTCAAGAAAATTGATACCAGAAGTCTAACTAACTTGATTTAATCATAAGGAACACAGTAATAGTGTCTGACTGATTATGACGTAACAAAAAAAATAGCCAATGAGAGGCCGTTATTGACCAATGTTAAATTTTATAGTGGCCTCTCATTGGCTAATTTTTTTTGTTACGTCATAATCAGTCAGACACTATTACTGTGTTCAATCATAAGCATTTGAACTTAATCCTAAGCTGGGTATAACAGGTGTTCTACAATTATGTACTCTAATGAGAAACTTAGTTTAAAGGCCAGAAAGAAGATTAAATTACTGCATGCTCTGTGTTTGTATTTGTCTTGTTTTTTATCTACCTAACTTTCTTTCTATCTGTCTAACTATCAATCTATCTATTTATCTATCTATCTATCTATTTATCTATCTATCTATCTATCTATCTATCTATCTATCAATCTATCTATCTATCTATCTATCTATCTATCTATCTATCTATCTATCTATCTATCTATCTATCTATCTATCTATGTTACTAACCTTACTGTTGAATATATGACCTCCCTCGTCTAGAAGTTGAACGGAACAGTGCCAGATGGAGCCACTGAACCCATCACTGTAAAGTTTGCAAACAACCCCAGCAACAACGCGAAACTGAACGAGGTAGAAGTACGTTAGTTTTCATATTTTTATTTAGTTAAAAAGCTTTCTATGATGAACTTTGTCTAAAATATCTAACAAATCCACAAGAAAATCAGTTTTTGTACATGGGAAGGTGAGTACATTTGCCTGTAAATTACCCTAAATTTGGTATTTTTATTGAACTTTGATTAGTAGGGTACAAACATATGTATTGTCAAAACTTTTCACCCAGTAATTTAACCATACAGAAGGAGTAATTTTGTTTATCATCATTGGGAATAATTGAAAAGAGTTTTTGTCATTGCTACGCTATTTATGATATTATCCTATGTTATTTATTAATTTGTTACTTTTTATATTAAGTTTACTAAAAAAAATACAGGACAGCTTTATTAATTTTAAATTTTAATGTAAGAAAAGAGCTTTTAACAAAAAATAGTTTTAGATTTTTGAAAGAAAATCATAGTTGCTAGTATTTGTATTATTGTAACTTATTTTCAGCTAAATAAAGTTTATACTCTTTATGATATTGAAATTGTTCTGCTGAAATTTCAGAAAAAAAAACATATTGAACTATTTTATCTAAAATTGCTAGGAATGTTAAAAAAAATAAAATTATTCCATACATTCCTTAAACCAATATTAAGCCTTTTTGAGATACTTGAAACTGTTTCTCTAACCATTTTTGAGATCTTACTGGATATATAAACAAATAAACACAAACAAACTTTGGTGTAAGGACTTTATTATTTTCAGGAAGGGAGGCGACATTGGATTGTTTATTACACTAGTTCCCTTTTTCATTTGTTGGCCTAACAACTTTTATTAAATTTCGATTAATTAGTTAATGAAGTTGAGTGTACACATGTTTCAACCACAAATTTTAATCTACAGAAGGGGTAATTTTGTATAGCAGTATTGGGGATGTACATTGATTAATCGGCTATTGTCTTATCCCTTTAGATATCTGTTTATTTTACAGTAACATAAAATGTACATAGCTGTATATTGTTAATTTTATCTAGAACTATATGCATACATGAAAAGCAGACAATTTATATGCAAAACAAAACCCATACCTAACAAATATGCAAAAAGGGTATTTTTATATAAACAAGGATGACAACATCCATAAAAGCGAAGCACTGAAACTGTAGGACAAACGGACATTAACACTTGTATAGTGTCTGAACTGAATAATCAGAATATAAAAGTTTAAGATTCGAAGCAAAATTGTAAGTAAATTTGTTGAAAAACTGCTTGATACTGGATAATGTTTATGGACATACTTACATCTTTAGGACTTGATTATAGAGTTGTTTCGCTTAAAATATTGTTCTTTGTTGTCCCAGGAATCAATATACCAAAAATCGGATCAAACGGATAATTAGATCACATAAAAATTTGTTGTTAAAAAAGTAGAAAAATCAACATGTTTAAAATGGACGTACGGACATTCTGGTAATGATTATAGAGTTTCTACGCTTTCTAAATCGTACTTAACTACTACAGTAATCACCATGCAAAGTTTGAAATCGATAGGACAATTCTAACATGCCTAAATTAACGAATAAAAGAAGTAATTATTTCTTCAAGGCAAATTTAAAAGTACGAATATTTTATCTTTTTTTTTTACAAAGGTAAAGTATTTCTTCAATTTTCATTGCAACCCCTTTTCAATCCCCACCCATTCCATTCCCCCCCCCCCCCAGATCAGTGGTCTTTTTTCTACCTACCATCCAACTTCTCATCAATGGATAAAGAACACGTGGATCTTATGACAGGGGAAAATTTGTCGTAAGTTTTGGTTGCTATTTTAGTTATCATTTATTGGTCAGTAAGTTCTTTCTGTAAGACGGGAGGCGATGGGGAAAAAGGGGAGGATCGTTTTATCAGCCAGCTGAAAGAAATATTTATTAGGGTATGCGAAAATCTCTCACAATATCCAAGTATTCTATATCCATTTTCCCAGCCCTTCCTAGCCGGCATTTTTGCAAAATTTTGTTGCTATGCAGTGGAATCTAGCAAAATAATATGGTGTAGAATTCAGAGAGAATATTTGCAAATATTACGTAATGATATAATTAAGTTAAAATCGTCCTAAAGTTTTAAACTCTTACAAAATAATTCCTGTAACAATTAGGAATAATATTTTAAGAAGATTCTTGTATCAATTAGGTATAATACTGAAAGCATAGCAGTAATCCTTGATTAGGAATTATATTGCACAAAGATTCCTGTAGCAATAAGGTAAAATATCTATAATACAAAGTAGCTTGATGTCTGTCCGTCTGTCTGTCCGTCCGTCCCTTAAGATCTCGGTAACCACTGAACCGATTGGATTCTACTCTTCAGGGTATATACCTATTGGTCCTGTGGTGGTTTTAAGCTATTTTCTTGGGGGGTGGGACACCCCCAACCCCCCCAAAAACAAAAAAAATCCCCCCCATTTTTTTTTTTTTTTGTAAGAAATATCCTTGGTCCTTTGTAGATTTCCTTTGTGGAATATTTTTTTATATAAATTTCACCTTACACTTTTTTTACCATCTCTTGGGGCAAAGCCCCTAGAGGCTAGGGGCGAAGCCGCTAGTTAATATATAAAGCATGTAGGAGTGATCGTTGAACAATTAGGTATAACATTGCACAAGGATTATTATTTTCTAGAATATAAATTTAAATAATACCCTCTTCTTGGAAATGTATCCTAGATGCATTTATTTTATTAAATACATCTGACAAAAAAAGAATACAAAATATACAAATAGTTATATTCAAAGGTATAGAAGTATGGAAGGCTTTGTATCAATAAAAAGCTGGGAAGCTATAAAGTAGTGCAAAATATAAATAAATTCGTGCAAACTTTAAATGCATGTTTATTCCCCCCACCCCTTTTTTTTGGTTGAGCTAGCAAATCCATCTGAATCCTTTGGCATTGCAATTCAGGGATCTACAGGGATAAGACAATGGCTGAAAAATTAATGTACATCCCCAATAATGATACACAAAAATACCTTTTCTTTAGATTACAATTATTGGTTGAATCGTTTGCATACTTAGATTTATGAACTAAATAATCAAAATAAACTAAAAGTCCCTAAAGCTAAAATTTTGGGGCTAGTGTGATAAACGACCCAATGTCCCCTCCCTCCCTGAATGCAACTGCTAAAGTAAGCTATTTATTTCCTTTAGAAAACTTTTGATTGATGTTGGCTACATACAAATATACAAAAGTATACTTTAGGTTAAAGCATAAGGAATCACAGTATATATTAAGTATATTAACCAAAGAATATATTATATTATACTAAAAGACATTGTTTTAATAAGTATAAATTTAACAAAACTTTATTAACGATTTAAAAATGAATTAAGTAAAAGATAGGTGATTAAATATATCAACTAAAAAATAAATCTAGTTAATGTATGTAAAAAATACGGGGATATTATGACAGGTGAAAAACTGTTGTCAATTTAGGTTGATAAATCCCCTGTTCCTTGGTCAGTTCGTTTCTCCACTAGGAGGGGAGGGAATAGGCTTAAAGGGGGGTGGGGGGAGATCGTTATTTTAGCCCACAACAAGTTTCACTAGAAAACATGAAAATCTACTGTGAGATCCAACTAATAATGAATCCATTATTAACATAATATATAAAAGGATAGCAAATTAAAGAGGGGCTCTGCTGCTAAATCAGGCATCACTTTTTGAGTCAGCATGGCAACCAAGCAAAGTTGTGCAGTGGGTAATTAAAAACAGAACAGAAGCTACTAAAATGTTTGCAAAAATTTGCAACTCCCAGCCCATGCAATTTCTATTATTGGTTGCAATATTGCTAATGGACAAAACCATGTACTAAAACATTAAATTCAATTGTTTTTAATAACTAGAATCAATTTTAAGGTATAAAATATGATATAAGAAAGCATCATTACAGTCATTATCCTGAAAATCACTTTAAATATTTTGAAAAACTACTTTGATTGTTTTAAAACTCTTTCCTTACAATAAAATGTAGTTTTAACATAAGAAATATAAGAACTCTTTGAATGTCAAATTTTTATTCTGCTTGTTTTTAGGAAGCTCTATTTAATGTTTTAGATAATTATTCTAAGGCTTGATTTTATAGATAAGATAATCTAAAACCTAATAATGAAAAATTTAGTGGTTAAAAAGATCTAAACGAACAGACAAAACTTCTTTTTTTACATAATTTTTCATTCAACAATCTTTGACAATTACATATTTATTTTAGGCGCTGCCACCCTTGGCTGCATACCTGGCCCCCCAGGCCGCCAGAAGAGCTCTTGGTGCTGCCCTGCATCCTGCAACCAGATTCAGGTAAGTCTCAAAACCAGGGCTTGGCAGCCGCGCGTCAGCCTCAAAATTAAACCCGTTTAGATGCTCTGAAAATATAGTCATATTTGGGTCAGGTAATAACTTCCAGCTGATTTGTAAAATTTTATTGGTTGATTTTCATGAGGCTTACAGGAGGCTGACGCGTGGTTGCCGAGCCCTACACAAAGCTTTTCAAAAAAAATATCCTTCCTCCTCAAAACTTGTTCTCCTTAGATTGTTAAATTCTTTCCTTGTATTTGAATTTTTATTATTATCATTCTTTTTCTTATAATTGAAAAATATCACCAAAAATCCTAAAACTTATGAAATAAATTTAAGTGCAACATTTAAAGAATATTCACTGTAGGCAGTGTCAATTTTTATTTAATTTTTTTGATATAATTTTTTTATTTACATAATTTTATATTATGCATTTGTTTTAGATGTATTTCCTAGATAATTATACATTATTTAGTTGCATTTTCTTGGATTATTTATCATTTTTAAATGTTATTGATATTATTAATTTAATTTTCCGTGGTCGTAACTATTTTTTTTCAAAAGATGTTTTTTTTGCTTGAATCATCTACTAAATTTGTTGGTTATTGATGTTTACTGATATACATTTAAATTTTAAAAAAACTTTATTAGTTTTTATATTCAGCTTTCTACAGATAATAAAATGAAAAATTTTAAGATTTAAACTAGTTTTGTTAGCCCTGAGGGGCCGAAGGACCGATCTAACAAAACTGGTAAAATTTTATGATTTTCATTTTAGTCATCGTGGAAAATTGTCTATAATACGAAGGTATACCTGATTTTCAGTATTGCTGAGAACCGATTATAATTCAGCGGATATAAATCGGTTTCAAGGCCATACTGGAATAATCTTTACATAATTGTTTTTTGTCATTAAACAACATAACCAACAATAATTTAGTAAAAAATCAAATTTGGCTTCATTTGTTAAATTTTTGTTATTTCGTGCACTTTGGGTTATTTTTTCATTTATTTTTATTTATTTTTTTTCTCAGCCCTTACGGTTTGCCAGCCACCTTACCATTGGAGCTAAGCCTAAAAGAAGGGTAAGCTATTTATACCCAGTAGGAAAAAATTCTTTACCATGTGGCTAACACAATTTTACACCAAAAAGGCCTTTAGAGAGTGTCTCAAAATTATTTTAAACTTTGAAATAACATGTAAAGAATCAACCTTTCCTGCTGGGAGTTTTTTTTCATTATCATTTATTTGTTTTGCTTTTATTTTACATTTGTTATATTATTATTGTTATTATTATTATTAAGTTTATCTTTATGTCCCTCTACGTAGTTATACATTATGTGACATGTTCATGGTGGATTTAATATAAAATTAACAGGATGTATGTTAAGTGTCTGTTTGTTTGTACCGAAACCACCGAACCGATATGGATCTTCTTTGCATTGTAGCTTTAATAGGTTTTGTGACGATTTATAACTATTTTGGGGGAGGATATCACCACCATCACAAGAAAAATCTCACCCCAATAAGAAATGGGTCAACGTCACCCCCAACCAAAAAAGTCACCCCAGCGGCCTCTTGGGGCGAGGCTGTTAGTATTTTAAGAAGGCAAATTATTTATTTACCCTGTTTCTTAATTTCTTGACAAAACAGCAACCAAAAAAGTTACTATAGTGGTTACGCAGTAGAAATCTATGTTTTGTGCTTTATAGATCCTTATTTTTATTTAAAAGGATAGTCCTTTTATTTCATTTTTATTTATTTTGGTTGGACAGTCCTTTTTGTAATTTTTAATTTGAGTAAAACTTGGGGGTCGATATAATTTTTAAATAATTTCCCTGATTTATTTTAATTTATAATTGTTTTTGTTAAGCCCTGGGAAGGCCATTATCCAAGGAAAATCTGTCCCAAGGCAAGTAAACTAAAGGGTGTCCCAAAAAGTGTTTCCCCCAATTATAATATACAATTCTACCTTTTCTAACAAGTCATGATTCTTTATTAACACCCTTTTGTTAAAAGAATAATATAAAAAGAGTTATTTTATTTGATCCCGAGTAAGCTTGCTGAAACTTCAAAAGAAATGGTTTTTAGGACACCCTTTAGAAGTTTTATTATTTTTAGTTTTTTTTCTCGTGTTGTGTATAAAACAATTTTATTTATTAATTTTTATTATTATTTTCTTCTTAACTGTTAACCAAACAATTTTTTGTTTTTTCTATAATTAACCCAAAAATTAAATAACTCTAGAGTTAAATAACATAATCTAATTATTAGGTCGAAAAATAATGTAATCTTAATCAAGTATCAGAGAATAGGTCAAACAAATATACAATTTGAACTAATGCTTTCTAAATAATAGGAATTATTTGCTAACCTCAAAAGGAAGGACCATGTCAGAAATACGAAGAAAGTTATTTATTGAATTGTATTATAGACAATTTTCCGCGGAAAATGAAAATTTAAAGACAATTTCTAGTTTTGTTAGTCCCGAGGGGCTGAATGCGGGGGTAACAAAACTGATATTAAAATCTAGATTTTTATTTTGTTATTCGTAGAAAATTGTTTTATGATATGATTCAATACATGATGTTTCAGTATGATTCCGAACAGGTTCTAATCTAGCGGATATTAATCGGTTTCGAAGCCGTACTGAAAAAATAACTTGTTTGTAATTCTGACTTGATTTAAAAAAATAGAACTTACAAGTATAAAATTCTAGGTAGAAACAACAACTAGCTTCCACTCGCATTAGCAAAAGTTTTGCTTGTCTCAACACTATTTAGTAGCGAAGATACTCTATAATTTGAAATGTCCTTTTGTATGTATGTCTGCCTGAAACGTGATTTTCTCGTCTCCTATAAAACATAGAAGGCTAAAACTTATAATCAACATTCTCATCAATATGAAGCATAATTAAATATAAAACATCCATGGCAGTCAGACTGCTCTAAGGATTCCTTATTCTTATACATTTATTTTTTTGTGCATCGCTTCTTATGGATGTTGCCATTCTTGTTTTTATTCCGTTTGCCGCAGTCAATATTTAACTTTGATGTTTTTGAACAAGGATATTAATTAAGCTAAGTTTGTTAAAGTACAATTTAAAGGCATATAATAGGAAGTATTAAAAATATTAACATGTAATTTGATAAAAATATGTAAGAGAAAATTTAGAATTATTTTGAGGGGTTATTTTAGAAGCTAAGAGTTGAAAACTAAACAAATGACCAAGAAAAGATTTAAAGATACGCTCATAACAATTTGAAATGAAGGCATGTTACTAAAATTAACGAGAAATTTTTAGTTTATTTTTTGTGTTTTTATTTTAGCATGAATTATTTTTGTACTAACATTTTTCTTGACTTGCCTACAAATGATTAAATATTAATCCCCCCCTCATTTTCACCCTCCTAATCTTAATTACAATAATATTAAACAATGGGTTTTATTATACATGAACAAAGTAAGGATAATTTTTTCCGCGTAATTCCGAAAAGTTAGGTTTTATGTTGTAGTCTAATGCTCTTATTAAGTCAAACTGTTCTTTAGTATAAAAACACTTAGACTTAATAAGATCATTTGACTACAAACCAAAACCTAACTTTAGGGAAATACGCGAAAAAATGACTATCTTCATGTGTTTTTGATTAATTAGGTTGTTAAATAAGTTTCAATAGATTTGAATAAAAAATATAGATAGGATACTCAAAGTTGATCAAAATATATAATGCTTGGAAAAAACATTGACTTTTAGTAAACACATAAAAAAACATACCTATTGGTACATAGGTACATCTATTTAAATAATTAACTAAAATATTTCACCTATTTTTTATGTGCTTTAATTTAGAGTGAAAATAGGATTATCAAATAGAAATAAAATGAGTGTTTATTTTTTCAACAAAAAAAATTTTAGAAAAAAGGCAAAATATTTGATTTTTACACTTTGCAGGTATTCTCCACTTGCTGGTGATCTTCTGGCTGGCAACACCCTCCTTCCAGGTACAGTTCCATACTTTCCCAGTATGGATTTGAAACTGATTAATATCCGCTGGATTAGAACCGGTTTTAAGCCATACTAAGAAATCATGTATCGTATCGTATTATATCAAGTCTTCTAAGATTTAAAAAATGTACAATTATAAAATTAATACCATTTTGCTACCCTTGCCTTCAGAATCACGGGGCTAACAAAGCTGTTCTTAATCTTAACCTTGTTGTCCTAGAAATCAGATGATTGTTAGTCAAAAAGTTAAAAATCATCTTGTTTTAGATGAACTCTCAGTCTTTCTGGTAACGATTATAGAGTTTCTACGCTTTCTAAGTTGTGCCTAAGTGTTACAGGAATCATTAAGTAAGCTAGACAGTTTTAACATGCCTAAATTTACCCTAGGACATATTGAGCCTAATTATGAAAAAGATTGTCATAAAAAATATTTGCAATTTTCAACTTCTAAAATCTAATGCTGACAAACCATTATTATAAATTATTTAACATTTTATTTTATTTTTAAATAAAATTTTGTTCATAAAAAATGAATTTTTGTATGTGATAATTTTCAATTATTATTAATCCGCTGTGAAATAGGTTAATCTTAGTCTAATTCTGATAAAATAGGTGTGCATCACATTTTAGAAATCTATAAAGAAAAACATTATTTCTCAAGATTAGAAAAATTAAAATTATAATTCAATTCGTAGATTCAATAAATCGGTAATTTTGTTATGTTTTACTATGATTTGATTATCTTTTTTCGTAACTTATTAAAACTAAAGAATTAATAGATTTTACTTAATGAAACTGAAAAATTTACCATTGCTAATATTAATGTTTACTTTATAGCATTAGATACAAGGGGTTATTACGGACAAATAATTGACATAACTGCATTTAAACTAATTACTTTTGTTGATATTATAACAAACGAAGTGTTAGATAATGTCCTAAATAAGTTAAACAAGCGGCTATGCCCACTTGCTAGAAGGAAGGGGGTTGGGTAAATCTCCACTTCCAATTTTAGTTTTAAAAAGTGAGAAAAAATATTTTGGGAGGCCTTCCCTTGACCTATGAGAAGCTTGCCTGTACAGGTCAATAGCTGGCGAGATCCTTTAGTACGCACAGAGAGACATCCTGTTACTTTAATTTAATGTTATTAATGACAAAATATATGCTTTTAGTGTCCGAATCCGATTGTACAATATTGGAACGAAGCTCCTAAACAATTTATTTTATAGGTATGACTGCGACTAACGGTTCTGGGTGGTGTATATTCGTGTACAACCTGGCCCCTGAGACTGAAGAAAATATTCTCTGGCAACTATTTGGCCCATTCGGTGCTGTTCAAAACGTCAAGGTGAACAAATTTGATTTATTTTCATTTCAGTATGTCTTTGTTGTCGATTGATATCTGCTGGATAAGAACCGGTTCTTATTCTTAGCCTTACTGAAAAATCATGTATTACAGACAATTTTCTAGTAATAGTAAAAAAAAAAATCATAACATTAATACCCGTTTTGTTAGACTAAGGGGCCGAAGGTCCGAGCTAAAAAACTTAGATTAACCTTATAATTTTGAATTTGAATTGAATCTGTGGAAGGCTGTCTAAATATATAATACGATTGGATAAATAACTATTATTACTATTTGGTTTACTTTCTTAACCTTTTTATTAATAATTTATTTTTTTTTGATAGCTATTTTTTTCATAAATCATATAGGAAAAATTAGTTCAAATTATATACAATTATTTCATGATTTAATACAATTTAAACGCAGTGTATTTATATATTTTTAATGTAAAAGGAAAGTAAAAGGAAATATGTATAAAAAAAAAAGAAACAGAATGCGGATTTTTTTTGTCACATTTCACTTTGGAATTCAAGGTTTCAAATAAATATGGCCAGGCAATTTTATTTCCCGTTTTTGAAGACAATTGCGTAGTTGATAATATCCAGCGAGGGAGGGGACATTGCTTTGTAAATTACACTTGTACCCAAAGTTATAGTACAACGTCATCTTATTGGTTGGCTCAAAATAACTTTGTCTATTATTATTAGGGATCTATATCAACTTACCATTGCCTTATCCATTAAGATAACTGATAATATATGCGCGACTTCTCTAATACGTTCAAGCTACATAAGCAGAAATTATCCAATCCTTGATAGATTGGAAACATTTTTTAGTTTACAAACATCATTAAAAATTCTTATGATTGACCCCCCTAGGCATAAAAAGGGAAAAGACAATGGCCGATAAATCTATGTATATCCTCTAAATTTGCCCCATCTGTAGATTACAATTAGTGGCTGAAACGTTTGGACACTTAACTTAAAGAACCAACCAACTGAAATTCAATGAAAGTCCCCAAAGTTATTGGGGACCAGTGTAATAAACAGTCCTCCCTAATTGACCCTCCAAGGTCATATACCTAAAAATTGACGTTGTGTGTAACACCCAGGTGATCCGCGACCTGCAGACAAACAAGTGCAAAGGATTCGGATTCGTGACCATGACCAACTATGAGGAGGCGTTGGTTGCCATCCAGTCACTTAATGGATATACTCTGGGTAACAGGGTCTTACAGGTATGTAATACTTTATCCACATACACAAACATCCTGTTATTTAGTATAAGGATATACTATATTAATTGGAATGATTAAACAAATAGTTTGCTTGGTTATATAGGCAAAAAAATGTGTGAAAATCCTTGTATGAAAGCAACAGGATGTCTGTGGATTTGCTCTTTGTAAATACCGAAGAATCTTGCTAACCGCAGACAATGTAGCTTTTCATTGGTCCTGGGAAGTATGGAAACATTTACGAAAAAATGAAATTTGCTGTCAAATGCTTTGTGAAAGTCTAGATGTCATACCTAAATATAAACTAAAATTTTTTTTCCATTATGGCTTCGAAACCGAGGCTATCAAAACTGGTTTTATAATTATTTTATTATCTGCGGATAGCTGTCTATAATACTATGGTAAAAATAACTATTAATATTTTTTTTTCAGGTTTCCTTCAAGACAAACAAACACAAAGCTTAAGCAGAGGAATTCTGAACGAAAAAAACTTCAGAAAAAATGAATAAAAACACCCTTTCCGCAAACAGTGGTTTTTATTAGTATTATAATTCTTCTCTTCACTATTTTGTTATTTCATCTATTGCCAACACTACTCCCCCCCTCCCTTCCATCATATATTTTGTATTTCCCTCTTACAAAAAAAAGAGAACCTAACCCCCAAATTAGACTGGCTCCTGAAGCCCTGAATCATAAAAAACACCACTATTCTCACTATACTACTTTTATTATTAATTATTATCATTATTATTCTATTATTATATTTAAACCACTTTTTATCTATTCTATCTATCTGTATTTTCGTATTTTTCAAGTTAGATTAAATGTTTGATTTGGATATTATTATTCTTATTTTCATGTCTTTTAAAAAAATATAAGAATTATATTTGATTAAAGACATGAGATACTTATTAGGATTGTCCAAAATATTATTTAAAACCATCAAAATAATTGGACATCCCTAATTAATAATTCCAAATGTATAATATTAATATGATCTCTTTGTTAATTTACTATGTTTATATAGGATTCCAAACTAATTTTTAGACACAACAAAACTGCATGACCCCTAAAAATAATGCGTTTCAAACTGAGACAATGAAAACGACATACCCCTGGATTTTTTTAAATCTAAATAGTTTTTTAGAAAATTTAAAATGACTTTTAAAAATCAGTTGGAATCCTATTTTCTTCTTTGTTCTTTTTTTCTTATTGTATATCTAGATTAATATAAATTACTATATGTATGGTTCAAAACAAGAAATACAAAAAATACACGAAATTTACATAGTGCTATTTGCAAAAAAAATAGGTATAATGCTAAATATATCTAGTCAGATACCAAAGATATAAAAATCTAGTCATGTCAATACTCGCAAGCAATTACACCACTGTTATACAACACAATTTTTAAAAAGTGAACCATATATAAAAACATTATATAATTACAAGTTTAAACAAATATCCAACCTTTTAGGGACCCAAAAGAAGCTTTCCACATATTTCTTCCTTCAAAAAATATCTTAAATTTTGAAAATGAATATGTTGATTTATATTTAATGTCAATTTTTAAGACATAATTAAAGGAGAATAATATAAAGGGATAAAATCTTTTGGGAACCTTTTTATTCTGTGTTAGAGTTTGCTTTTTAGATTTACTAGTGGTTGCTTAAATTAATTATTCAATAATATATTAAACATATAAACATTCTTCTTACCTACAGCTTGGTCAATAAAATTATATATATACATTATTTATACATATTTTCATCATTGTATATTATATATATTTTTGAAATTTATATTTCTAAATATATTTTAAAATATTCTTAAATCTTTAATAATAATGATAAATCGCCATAAGATGCAACAGAAATAATTTTTAAAGAAAAAAATGTATATATATAATTTTCATTAAACCAATTTTGGGTTTCATATTTTTTTTCCATGTTTGAGAAATTGTATTATAAACATCTTTAGTCTGTTTCAACTGTTGTTATTAAAAAGAAATAATAATGCTTCCCCAAATAATATCTTTGTCAAAAGAGGAAAAGAGAAAAATATATTGTTATACAGAACTGGGAAGCCAGGTGGCTCATATGTATACTATACATGGATCAATTAATTTTAGTTGAACAAAAAAAGCGAAGCACAAAACTAAATATTTAAAGAATATTTATTCTTATTTTCTTTTATTTTTTATTTTAAAATCAAGTCACCTGTCTTTCTCTCTCTCTCTCACTCCTCAAAGCTATTTTTCCATCTTGGGTTCCATTCATAACAAAATTTAATAATTTCTTAAGCATTAAACATTATATACTCTTTTAAGAAAAAATCATTTGTTTTTGTCAATTGTTAAGAAAGAGTTGTTAAGTTTTGATTATGGATGCAACCCTTGCTTTGTTATTATTGCTGAAACTGTTCTATATCAACTACCAATGGATAAATATTTTCTTGTTTTTTTTTCTTTAAAAATGCTGCTTAGGATGTGAAATAGTGTTGGAGCTGATAATCATAAAGCATTTAAAACATATTATAGTGCCATAAATATCTACTTTGTTGATAATATGATATTAGCTGGGACACTGTCAAACACCTTTCTGAGGTCAGAAAATTTTGATGCCATTTTTATATGGCCAGCATTATTTCTTTTCTTTTTTGAACAGTTTATAAATTCAGCATAATTATCAAATTATTAGCTCATTTATTAAGATAAAGAGTCATGCTCCGGTATATTTTTCTACCAGAAAGGTATAAATTAAGAAATGATAAGAATTGTATAAAAAATATAAATTCATGCAGAACATTTTCTGTTAAAATTTAAGAAAAAATCTACGAAGAATTACACCACAGCTGGATTCACAAAAATTGATGAAAAAAAAGAAAAATGTAAAATTTTTGTGATCCCGTTTCTATTTTTACAAAAAATGTAAATTTTAACAAAAGATTGCTGTAAAAAACGTGAAAAAAACTTGGGCTCTTACTTGCAGTGCCGTTTTTTGGTTTCTTTTTTTGTCAATCTGGACGATTTTATTAATGATCATTAAAAAACACTGAATGAATTTTACCCAAAAGTAATATTTTTCAATATTTCTTCTTTACAACGACCTTTCTCAGGACATAAATTTTCAAAACAAATTTTTAACAAAATGGTCATTGGTAGAATCTTTATTATTTGTAAATTTCTTCTTTATGATCCAAACTATTTAAAATAGACTCCGACCTGAACCTAAAATTAAATAAAAAAATAACAAAAATCCACGAAATGTAAACTTTGTTGACATCTTGGGTGTGTAAGTGATAAAAAAAGCAAAAAATACCAAAAAAAAATTACTAAATTCAGGTTGGACAATGAACGGTTTTATGTATACTTGAAAACAGACTTTTTTAATTACTTATTATTATTATAATTATTACTATCTATCCACTTATTTAAACCAGTTTTATAATCTATATTTATGATTACAATTGTTCACTTTAAACTAGATTCATAAATTTCAGAAAAAAACACAAAAAAATAAAATATAAACTTTTTTGTAGCCAACTGCCCCCTAAATATAAAGAGTTAAGTTAGAGTTAATTCTAAATTCTGGCAGACTTGGTGTTTAAAGAAAAAAAACTTTTGATTAAAAAAAAGCCTTCTATTTACTTGTTGGTTGGCTTTTTTTACAACATACTTTTGAAAAACTGAACCAAAATCTTTAGATTTTGGTCTCTTCTTAGAACATGGATGGCTAACTTAATTAAAAAAAAAACTCAAATAGTATCTTCAAAATTGGATTTTTTACAATACAAACTTTTAAAAATCAAATATTTTTTAGCCATCCTGTTTTAAAAACAACTAAAATAGTTTTAGCTCTGTGCATTATCACAATATCTAATTTTATGTATTTTCAGCTTCTATTATTTATTGTTCCATTATTGTTTAGATTTCAAGACAGCCAAATAAAAATTGCAAAATGAAAATATTTCTTTTGTTAATTTAAAATTATGTAAAAGTCTTAAATTTATTGAATTTAGGACAAAAATACTCTGTAGTAGCGCAGCTAATATTTGGTAGTTGGTCTTTTTATTATATACTAGCGACTACGTTTCTAGAGGCCTCTGGGGGAATTAAAGAGTGAAGCGTAGATTTTTTTGATGCAATTTTTCTATGGAGAAAGTTGTTATTCTGCCACAAAATCAGGATTGTTAACCCATAATTCAACCCAAAACCCCAAACCCGGTTTCTTGTGGGTTTTGGGAAGGTTATAAAAAACCCGCGTTTTTTGGGGTTTTATTCTATATTAAAGTGGTAAATTTTGACAGATTCCTTTTTTCATCATTATATACAGGGTGTTTCAATAGAAACGTCTTTTTTAAAATCTTAATTATGCATAGAAAATAAAACAATTATAAAAAGTGCTTTATATATCTGGAAAACCTATTCTGGGACATTTATGTTTCAAATATTCAAAAATGATTTTTCAACAAGTTACGCCTTAAAAACCGGTTTTCCAAAGTCCTTATTTTAAAAGATTTACAGATTTAAAGATTGTGGAAAAATGCGCACGTTTTTAAAATTCAAATTGCGCGGCTTGTATTGATAGTAGAAACACGTTATGCATACCGTTAGAATCGTCATAAACTCTGGTTTTTGGAAATATAAGTACTATTTTTGTGCTATTTGTAGTTTAGGAGCTACGTTGAAAAATGTGAGAAATGTTAAAAAGTTTTAAGTAAGTTGGGATATTTTACCACGTAGCTTCTGTAATATACGTAGCACTAGAATGGTTTTTATATATTCAAAAACTAGAGTTTATGACGATTCTAACCGTATGCATAACGTTTTTCTGCTATTAATACAAGATGCGCAATATGAATTTTAAAAACGTGCGCATTTTTTCCACAATCTATAAATCCGTAAATCTTCAAAATAAGGCCTTTGGAAAAACCGGTATTTAAGGCATAATTTGTTGAAAAGGTCATTTACTAAGTATATTTGCGATAACTTTTATTTAATGAAATCTTCCAATTTTTAACATGTACAAAACGGCCTGCTTAATTGCTTCAAGATCCATGTCAGATCTATATAGGAAATAAATGTCTATAAACGAGCTCAAGTTTTCCAAGGAATATTTGTTTAAAACTCATAGTGCTCCAATAATCCATAATAAACTCTCATTGCCCAGAACGATAAGACCCATTATTTTACTTTATTAAAAATAAATTCCTTTTTTTAATTTCATGTTGCTATTTACCTTATATTGATGTATTTAATTTCTAATCATAAAAAAGAAAATTTAAATTTATAAAATAATAAATGTAAGAAAACTCTGTTTTAAAAGAATTCGATTGTGGCGACACTTCGTGTGTTAAAATATTAAACTAAAATTGTAATCATCATCATTAACCCTTTGGTGATGGTAATGTAAAGAAAAAATATAATTTAAAAAATCTTTTTAAAATCATTTAGATTATTAATATTTACTTTCTTTTAGATAGTAATGCCGGGTGAGCAAAATAGATTTTTTTGAGAAATAGATATGCATATAGAAAACTAGCCAATAGGGAGATAATTATATCGAGCCAACCCTAGTATTTAAATATTTGAAACATAAATGTCCCAGAATAGGTTTTCCAGATATATAAAGCATTTTGTGTAATTGTTTTATTTTCTATGCATAATTAAGATTTTTAAAAAGACATTTCTATTAAAACACCCTGTAGTTTATTCTTAAGCCCTTTATTTAACATCCTAAAAAAAACGTTTTTTGCGGGTACCAAGGTTGGGTCAAACTTTTGATTAAAAACCCTGGTTTTTTAACAACCCGGTACAAAATAGAACAATATAAGTTCAACTGTAAACAAGATCCTTCGATACACACAGATAGACAGACAGTGGGCATTCTGTTACTTTTACAGAGGGATAATCCAGATACTTAGACCATCGTACAGCTTCATAATTTTTTCACTGGGGAAAAGAAGGTATGGGACAATGGTAGATAAATTGATGCTCACCCCCAACTCAAGTACACGTACGCAGAGGCCTCTAGAGGCGTATCCCTTAGTTAACTAATATACATACAGTATCGAATAGCGGTTACAATTTTTAAATAAAGGGGGGGGGAAATGTGGTGACTCGTGCCACGACATACCAGCAATTTTATTTTGGGTGCTACTCCCTTAGTTTTAGAGATAATTGGGTGAAATCTTTTGGGCTGGGTCACTTATTACCCCAAGTTTTGGTATCTTTAAAAAAAAAACGGCGGCGGGTCCGCCGCTCCCGCCGTTCGCCACCATTTTAAGCCGCCGCCAAAAAAAAAATTTATTGCATTTCTCGCCGAATTAGGCAATTTGGAATCATTTGAGACCATGTTATTTTTTTCAAAAATTTTTCCCCTTATAACCAACCCTTCAAATTCTCGTTTATCTTAAATTCAGTGCCTCTCCTAAGCTTTTAAAGATGGTGAGACAAAACCTTTTGAGGTAGATCAGTAAAAAAATATTTGAATGAAAAATGGCGGCGGTACCGCCGTTCGCCGCCATTTTCCGCCGCCCCAAAAAAAACCAACCCTGCGGGGGGACTTGGTAATTTTTTTCAAATTCTCGTTTATCAAGATATATCTTAAATTCAGTGCTTCTCCTGTGCTTTTAAAGATATTGAGACAAAACCTTTTGAAGAGGTAGATCAGTAAAAAAATATTTGAATAACAAATGGCGGCGGTACCGCCGCTCCCGCCGTTTTCCGCCTCCGCCGCCAAAATTTTTTTATTGCTTTTCTCGCCGAATTAGGCAATTTGGAATCATTTGAAACCATATTATTGTTAAAAAAAAATTTTCCCCTTACAAGCAGTCCTCTGGGCGGCGGAAAATGGCGGTGGACGGCGGGAGTGGTGGTACCGCCACCATTTTTATTCAAATATTTTTTTGCTGATCTTCCTCAAAAGATTGTGTTTTAATATCTTTAAAAGCACAGGAGAAGCACTGAATTTAACCCTTACAGATCGGGGGGGGGTCATATTGACCCCCCCCTCTAGTTTTTTCAATGTCATTTTTTTTGTAGGTAAGATGGAGAGCTGTGACTTCATGACTTTTTAAGTTTAGTAATTATACGTCGGCAAGAGTTGATTTTATTAGGATATCTGGTCTGTGTCGGTCGTGGTGTCCGGTCAAAGTCGGTTGGGTAGCACCAAAATTAAAAAAATATTCTAAATAAATCTTAATTTCTACATTATGACTTTTGTGTATAAGGTAGAAACCTAAATTTTTTTTGGTGAATACTGAGATATCAATGACCTTATGAGAAATGTGGTGTTATGACCGTTTGACCGCACCCTGACCGACTTTATGACCGATTTTTGTCCGGCTTTTACTACAGACATATATCATGAATATCGTGGCTTCTATTACAGCTAGAGACCTAAATTTTTTTTTGGTAAATCCTTGAGCAATAATAAACAGATAAAAATATTAATTTGCGCCGCCAACCGCCGTTTCACCGCCGTAACCGCCGAAAATGGCGGTTTCCGTTATTTGCCGTTTTTCGGCGATGATCAGAAAAAGTAATTTTTTTGTTATGAAAAATAAAAGTTTGTCCTAAAATTTGGTCATCCTAGCTGCAAAATTGGCCGCTCTACAGCTGTTTTAAAATTTAGCGGCTGGCCGCTAAAAAGCGGCTAAGGAGCGGCCTGACCGCTATGACTAGAAAAAGTAATTTTCTCTAAAAATACACATGAACCACCAGAAAAAAATTTTACGTCTTTATCTGTAACAGAAGCCGAGATAGAGGGGGGGGTCAATATGACCCCCCCCCCCAATCTATTAAGGTGGAACTAGGGGCCCGATCTGTAAGGGTTAAGATATATCTTGATAAACGAGAATTTGAAAAAAAATACCAAGTCCCCCCGCAGGGTTGGTTTTTTTTTTGCGGCGGCGGAAAATGGCGGCGAACGGCGGTACCGCCGCCATTTTTCCCCCCACAGGGTTGCTTGTAAGGGGAAAAATTTTTGAAAAAAATAACATGGTCTCAAATGATTCCAAATTGTCTAATTCGGCGAGAAACGCAATAAAAAATTTTTTTTTGCGGCGGCGGAAAATGGCGGTGGACGGCGGGAGCGGTGGTACCGCCGCCATTTTTTATTCAAATATTTTTTTACTGATCTACCTCAAAAGGTTTTGTCTCAATATCTTTAAAAGCACAGGAGAAGCACTGAATTCAAGATATTTCTTAAAAAACGAGAATTTGAAAAAAAATGACCAAGTCCCCCCGCAGGGTTGGTTATAAGGGGAAAAATTTTTGAAAAAAATAACATAGTCTCAAATGATTCGAAATTGCCTTATTCGGCGAGAAATGCAATAAATTTTTTTTTTTTTTTTCTGGCGGCGGCGGAAAATGGCGGCGAACGGCGTGAGCGGCGGACCCGCCGCCGTTTTTTTTTGTGAAAGATACCAAAACTTGGGGTAATAAGTGACCCAGCCCAAAAGATTTCACCCAATTATCTCTAAAACTAAGGGAGTAGCAACCAAAATAAAATCGCTGGTATGTCGTGGCACGAGTCACCACATTTCCCCCCCCCCCCCCTTTAGAACAGACAGAGATTAGTTCTAGAGTAGCTGAATTTTCAACATAAGAACATTTCATGAAACAATAACTTTTTATTTCTATTTCAACAAATTATGTATTTTGTGCTAGAAAAATAATAATATCACAGCAGATCACATTTAAATCGTGTAATTTTCAAACTATATACAGCGCAGCAATAACAGGCTGATTAATAGATGAATAGTTAAGATTTTACCCAGAGGTGTATAAATGTTTTACAAAATCTCATCCCCTTGGGTGAAAAGAAGTTAAAACTAAGGAAAGTTATCCTTATTAAGTTGGATTGCTTTTACAAATAGACAAACGTCCTGTTATTCGAAGTAACATTATACATTTTGATTTGCGCATTTTTATACAATTTTCTTTCGGTAATACTTTTGTACAAGATATTTCATAGATTTATTCAACAAGGGCAACATCTAAAACACAAAACTTGCTCCTAAAAAATAAATGAATGGAAAAATAAAGACTACAAAAAATTCTTTTGAATTGGGAAAGCTAATTGTCCTTTGAATATAGACGTACAAACTCCGGAGAACAGTTTCCTTTAGTTGAGTACAGAATCTCCCCTCCCCCCCCCTCTTATTAAAAAAAAAATAGAAAGCAAGGGAAGAACATATTTAATTGCTCTTTACTTTATGGCAGGTTGGGTCAGGTTTTATAGGGTACTGTGAAGCCCAGTAGGGTTAGGGCACCGCATAGTTAGGGACCCCCCTGCATAAATTAAGTACTCCCCTCGTTAATTTTCAAAATTATCCAACATATAGGGTGTGAGGGTTCATTGGTCTGTAGGTACTTTGAGGAAAAGCACACAATATTTTAGTCATACCTATCCACCTATCCTTTTATCTACAGAATAGAGTAAATGCATTTACCTACAAGTAGGACAAGGGCACCTGGATCCAAGCCAGGTTTCTGGTAAATCCTGATTTTGCCTGCAGAAGTTTAAGGTCCAAAAATTTCGATTTAATGCGATCATAAAAGTTGATTAAAATATTTTGACAAACTCGAAAGTATTGAAGTTTAGCTACTAAGACATCAATGTTGGCTAATGCAAGCAAGAAAATATAAAAACATTATGGAAAATGTCAATAAGTAGTGCAAAACAATGTGCATCATTTTTTAGATGGAATTTTTGTTCCTTTCCTTGAAGCAAACCATTTAGCTAAACAGGTAATACACCACATGGGCCTGAAGTATTCCGCGGTTGCCATGTTGTATCAATTTCTGGATTATAAATACCTATTATAGTATAGCCTAGGTTAAGATCAGTGGCCGAAAATTTTGAAACCACCCTTAAACCAAAATTGAGGGGGGTACAGGAGGGTGTAATACAGGCAATAAAAGGGGTATCCACCCTCTATAATTTACTAACCCCCTTTTTCACGCCTGTTTTAACTGCACCTAAACTACATATTGATATATTTAGTTGTAAGAATAATCTTGGACATAGATGATAAAGAATCAAAAGTTGCAAATATTGCAAAGCAGAAAAAATTAACATGGCAACCGTGCCTACAATAACAATTGACACATCTGTCTGCTAATGGAACACCATTTTCCTCGGCATTCGTGGTCCCACACACGCGAACGAGCTTCACATTCGCCTGATTCACCATACAACCTAAACTGAATATTTTGAAGGAAGCCTGTAAGAAATACACCGCTTGAGCTGCCACAAGTAGACCCAATACTTCAAATTTAAAGCCTTTAGCTTCAATAGCAAAAAAGATACAGGCATCTGAAAATTAAAATGAAATTGAAAATTAAATGAAATTTTGAAGCTTTAGGGAACAAAGTAAGAATGCATCCAAAAGTATAGAACAAAATAAAAACACGAATGGACAAACAGTTATATAGCAGATGTTAAGTTGTCAAAAAAGAGAGAATATGTAAAACAAAAATCACAAAGACTTTAGGATGAAATAAGTTTTTCTTTTCGTTTAAAAACAATGAATAGACTATATCTTCACACAAAGATTCAAAATCTTAAAAAGATGACCAGAACATCACATAACACCTTTCAAAGTAACAGCTAATAAAAGAATACTTTCCTTAGTATTTTGGAAATTTAAATATGATTTTTATGCTTACCAATACAAGGCTCTAAAACATCTGTAACATGAGCTCTAGGATTTCCCTCAACTTCAGCCTACAGAAATAAAATCAAACAATGCAAATGAAGGTTGATGAATATCTACATTATAGTCCCCAAAATTTTTAAGTAACGTATTAACTATACTAGATACTAACGTCTTATCTTTATGTAAAAAGATGTAATTTCAAAGTAAGTATTGCAATATTCAAAGGTAGCGAAGCTCATAAATGTGAATGTAAGAAGAACAGCCAATGAGATAGAGGTAAAAAGAGCAGTACTAAGTAATTCATAGATTATATGTGCATAAGTCAGAAAAATCTTCACACAAAATCAGTCTTCTATCTTA
Source organism: Acartia tonsa (assembly GCF_053477335.1). Lineage (NCBI taxonomy): Eukaryota > Metazoa > Arthropoda > Copepoda > Calanoida > Acartiidae > Acartia > Acartia tonsa. Next base: position 33,172,002 of record NC_137273.1, read on the forward strand.
AATGACAGAAGTTAAAATTATATTTCCTCTATAATATGATGTACTTTAGAGTAAGCAGACAGACCGACCGACGGTTAAAGTGAGTTATAGAGTAGATGCTCAAAATCTTTCGTCTGTCTGAAATAGTAGCCAAGAAATTCACGTTTCTTCCTAAACGTAGCTGACAGACGTAATTTTGGAATTATAGAGTAGCTTCAGTAATAAAAGCACTGATGTAAAGTAACAGACATGTTGTGTTATAGCCAGTTGTAGCAATGATTTATTGGAGTTTATAATCATTTAAAATTTTACTTAAACACTTAAAGGGCGAATATAGGTTCAATATGATATGAGCTTATATGAAAGGTGCAATTAAAGGGTGAGCAAAAAAAAATGCGTACCTTTTTAAAATTGAAATTGCGCGGCTTGTGTTAATAGTAGAAAAATACTACGCATACCGTTAGAACCGCTAGGAAGTCTATTTTTAGGAAATATAAAAATGATTCCTGTGCTACGCATAGTTTAGGAGCTACGTGTTAAAATGTCCCAACTGACTTAAAACTTGACTTGCGAGTAAATTTTGGGACATTTTACCATCTGGCTCCTAGATTATTTATAGCACAGGAACCGTTCTTATATTTCCAAAAAATACAGTTCATAGCGGTTCTAACGGTATGCGTAACATTTTTCTACTATTACCACAAGCTGCGCAATTTGAAATTAAACAATGTAGGCATCTCTTTTTGCAAAATATCTTCTCTAATTTTTAGTTATATTTTAAAATTTACTCGCAAGTCAAGTTTTACATCAGTTGGGACATTTTAACATGTAGCTCCTAAACTATGCGTAGCACAGGAATCGTTCTTATATTTCCAAAAAATAGACTTCTTAGCGGTTCTAACGGTATGCGTAGTATTTTTCTACTATTAACACAAGCTGCGCAATTTGAATTTTAAAAAGGTACGCATTTTTTTTTGCTCACCCTTTACATACTTTTAAAATAACTATGCTAAATTTAGAAATTCAAAAAAATTCTTAAGTAGATTTTACAATTTTTGCATTCATTTCAACATATGATAAATCAGAAAGTCAACAAAATCGTTTTTTTTAACCATTATAAGATCTTTTTTTCACTATTTTTCTTAAATCAATTTGATTGTTATATTGGCATGCATCTTATATGATAACATAAATGTTTATTTGTTTTAATTATATATTATTTTATTACATTTTTAATTTCCGTAAAAAAATTTTACGCAAGAGTGCCTCAAATATAGCGTCAAGGGTAAATAATGTGTTTTAAAATTTATTTTCTCTATGAGCATCTGTGATTAATCCCTTATGAAATATTTACCCTAATTACGATACGTAACACGAACATACATACACAAACATGATGCAACTTTTAGCAAAAAAAATAATATTTTAATTTTTAAATATTTTTTTTAAATTAGTGGTTCAGCCCTTACTTTTTCAATGTACTTTTACAAAATTATTTTATGAAACATTTATTTGATCAAAAGTAAAAGTTGCAGCATCCAATGTCTGTCAAATCCTTTCCTCTTCATTATGACTATGATTGAACAGAAGCTTTATAATTCAACCTTTAGACACAGCCTTGTGTGATGCAGTGATGTTTGGATTTCTTAGGGAACTACATTTGTTACGCAAAATTACGTAATTCTATCGACGAATTGGATCGGTTTTTGGCTAGAAACAGACTTATACAGTTAAATATGTCAATGTCTTTAAGTTATTTATAATCTATATAATGGCACCTTTGAAATAAGCTCATATTATATCAAACCTATATTCGCCCTTTAAATGTGCGGAATTCATGATACACCAAATATATTTACAAACTACATCAAATAAATTTATAGGATAATGAATATAGTGTAGCTTCTTTTAACCCATATTGTGCCAAATCATTATAGGAATAGAAAAATTACCTTGAAAACATCCACAAATCGATCACTAACACTCTTGGATATTTGAATATTCCGGATATTCTAAATCAAAACAATCATATCAATAGGTAGAAGTCTTAAGAGTGGTTTTCAAAATGTACATTCTGCAACATTCAAAACTATATGGTTGAAAATGATATTTTTTTCTCTTTGCAGACAAATATTATTAAAATTGAAACAAAAAGAAAAGCTAATTTTAGGGAAGAATTGGAAAATGACGGTTTAATAAAAAAAAATTACACTTTTTTAGATTAAAACTAACGGGGTGTTCTGAATGTTCTCGTACGAGGTGGAACCCTGTTTCATCTTTCAATTGAGTTTTTAAATATCAGCCAATAGTGTCGGAAATATTAACACAGTCAAGTCGCTACAAAAGAGCTAAAAGTCTTTTTCTAGCAGACAATAAAGGTCTTCCCCACGGGAACCAGGAAGTACCTCCCCCCCCCCCTGGTCCTCTAAAAACAGAGACTAATTCTAGCAGACAGAATTTTTGGGTAAGTTCATTTTATCATCCATTGTCCCGATCCTGATGAAAAACTGTGCTAAATCCCCTAAATTTTTTGCATTTTTCTCACTAAGCTTTTCTAATCCAATTACGTGCATTTCTTTTCAATAAAAAAAACTTTAATACATGCGCTGCTACAGCTTCATAAAAGACTTTTTTTATTGGTAGGTCCTTCTGTGCGTCCGTTCAGTTAGCATAATATTTATTTATTGCATCGTATTATGTACAGGTTTCCCACACAGGCTCGGGCCAACAAAACCAGTTTTACATTCATGATTTAATTTTAATATTCGTGAAAAAACTCTCTGTAATACATGAATTTTTTAGTATGGCTGAGAATCGATTCTAATCCAGCAGATATCAATCGGTTATGAAACCCCTTCCCCTTGCTATTTGTTTGAATGTGTACCTGAATTGCAGCTTGCAGTTTAGACTGTATATTCTGATATTCCAAAGAGTTGACTCTGAATCTAAATCCAGGAATACCTGGCTTCCGGTTGGTCACCTAAAAATTTATATATTTAATTCCTACCAATTATAATAAAAGTAAGTAAAAATATAAGTAATAAAAATATTGTGTTTAGACGGTCAATGATAAAGCAACTAGTAGTAAACAAATTAACAAGGATGAAAAATACTTAAAATGTTATTAATTTTACAGAAATGATGAGTTATAAAGTTCTTCAACTTTCGTATTGAATATTAGGTTTTTAAAAATGATAGTTATTCTTCTATGGTTCGATTCTAGAATTAAACTATTTGTCTAAAAAATTTTAGGCTTTGGCATTATTTTTTTTTTAATGACAAATATGTAAGGAAGGTGAGGGGATATGTCCGTTTTAGTAACCAAGCTAAAACACAAAGGAACACAACTAAATAATGAGTTACAGCAATGAATTTTGGCGGAAAACATAACTACGAAGATCTGTATTGTACTACATTGAAGCAACTGCCATACCAAAAGTCACTGCTGTAACTCTTTTTTTTGGTTGGATTCCTTTGCGTTTTAGGTTTGGTTACAAATTAGCTCATCCGCCCTACCCTTTCATCGCATTGTTGCCATAAAATTTTATATATTGGCGAAGCCTCAAGTCTACATATCGAACTATTTACACCCCTTTATCGTTTTTTTTGTATGTCCGTTGAGTTTTTGACAGGAAAGCTTCAAATAGTTCCTGGGATAGGTTAAGGCTATTTTATTTTTACCTGAATGCTGAGATATTGGGCACCTCCCGCATCCCCTTCTGGTGAGAGGCTGTGAGAATCTGAATCCATTATTGTCAGCTGGGCATCATGTTGGTGACTAGATAGGTAACAGATATTGATCAAGATAATGGTAAAGCAAGGACGTCCAAGTTTTCCATTTTGGGGGAAATAAAAACTTTTATAGAGAGAATTTAATGTGCAGAAAATCCCCCCCCCCAAAAAAAAAAAAATTAAATGTTTTCTTGGGGGTAAAATTTACATGGAACTTTAGCCATCTTCCCCCATCCAAAATTGACGTCCTTGTAGTAAAGCATAAATAAATAAAGGATACAGGAATAATGTGTAAATCCCAAGTTTTATATTGAAAACACAAAACTTGGAAGAAATTTTTTTTGCCCAACTTTTTGCCTTTGAAAGCGTCTAATTTGATAACTTAATGGATAAAAATTTAAACAAATAATGATAAATTACAGTGTTTAAACAGGCAAGACGTAAGATTTTAGATTACTGTCTTACCAGATATGAAAATGTTGAGGAATAGAACCGAGGATGAGGATCCAGTTATCTGTTATGACAAGATGAGTCACTGAGTTCACCTCCACACATACTTTATCCACTCGTCTACAAGTAAAACAAGGATAACAATACCCATCACAAAGCAAAGGAATACAAGATTACAAAAGAAAAACAATGAAACAGGAAGACAATCTTTCATAGAAAATAGATAGGTAAATAACATTTCCCTGACATAGGATAATGGCAAAAATATATTACCTACTTAAGAAAATATCATATTTGTACAAAAAAAAACTTTAAAAACTGACAAAAATAAAGTAGCAAATGTTTTGCTTTATATTTCAAAATGAAAATGCGAATCATTCCATAAAAGAATCCATACAATAGCTCTTAGTTTCTACAGGACTCCTAAACCAAGCAGGATCTTAGCCACAGATAGGGCTATCAAATCCTTTCTATGATAAACCAATGGATATAGAATACGTGGACATAGTGAGAGATTCTCGCATACCCTGATGAAATGTTTCTCCCAGTTGGCTAACATAACGACACCACCTATACCCCCACCTTATGCATGCCGTTACTCCATCCCCTCCCTTGACTACAGAGGAACGTATTAAACAATATCAGAGGACTTTATTGGTAACCAAAATTGACAACAACAATTCCCCTATTACAATATCCACGTATTCTATATCCATTGATAAACCTAAACTTTCCAAACTTAACCTAACATAACCATTTTTTTCACGTGTGGGTGCATTTTATTTTAACGTATTTTTTATATAGAACAGACACATAAGCGGCTACTCAAAAATGTAATAAATCTGGACTTAACCTATAAATTGAACCACTTATTTTATTTATCCTTAGGTAAAACTTCATGATTCTAAAAATTAAACAGAGGTGGATTCTTTAAAGAATAAGGATCTTCACTCGCTGGTGAGGCAAAATTATTTTAGTGAAAAATCCTCCAAAATCGCATAAAAAACTACAAAAATTAAATAAAATCATAAAAAGGTTATTAGCATAAGATTTTGTTAAATTTTTGTAGATTTTTATGTGATTTTTGAGTATTTTTTACAAAAACAATTTTGCCTCACCAGTGAGCAGCGACCCCAATTTTTAAAAGCGAAGCTTTTCTATAATTAGGGTCGGTCCGTCCGTCCGAGATAGATAGCTTTTATTCGTTAATTTAGGAATGTTAGAATTGTCCTATCGATTTCAAACTTTGCATGATGATTCCTGTAGTAGTTGGGCACGATTTAGAAAGCGTAGCAACTCTATAATCATGACCAGAATGTCCGTACGTCCATTTTAAAAATGTTGATTTTTCTACTTTTTTAACAACAAATTTTCAAGTGTTCTAATTATCCGTTTGATCTGATTTTTGGTATATTGATTCCTGGGACAACAACGAACAATATTATAAGCAAAGCAACTCTACAATCAAGTCCAAAAATGTAAGTATGTCCATAAACATTATCCTGCTTCAAGCAGTTTTTTTCAACAAATTTACTTACAATTTTGCTTCGACTCTAATACTTTTAAATTCTGATTATTCAGTTCAGATACCATACAAGTGTTAATGTCCGTTTGTCCTACCGTTTCAGTGCTTCGCTTTTATGGATGTTGTCATCCTTGTTTTTAAAGAATCTACCTCAGATTATTTGCAATTTTTAAGTAGATTAATCCTAAGATTGTCTCAAATTCACTATTAATGTATGTATAAATAAATAATTTTATGAAAATCATTTTTCTACACTACAAATTAGAAGGAAGTCTAACCGCATAAATTTGACCCTTTAAAAGAGGGGGGGGGGGGTGAGTATGCGACGAACCCCCTAGAGGCATCAAAACCAGGTAGGTAAAATAAATATTCAAGACAAATAAATGCACTTATTTTACCTAAATTCATGGTTTATGTCTAGGATTAGAGTCTCCACGCTTCCCTAAAATAAATAATAATAATTCTCAAGAGATTAAGTTGGTCTAATTTATAAGTTTTTTATTTTTCTTTTTGCAAAGTAAAAGTACGAGAGTTGACTTAAATTCATGTTAAAATAAGTAGGTGCTTCATACACATAATTAAATACTTGATATTGACTTATAAGGGTAGGAAAGGAAATCATTTCTAATACTGTGGGAAACTTCAACCAAAGGCTGACACTAATGACGAGAAAGCACTAAATTTTTTTCAATTTTTCAAAAAAGCATAAAAGGGGGTGGGGGATGTTCCTATGCGGGGAGCCCTTACCCTGCAGGGCTGCCCAACACCAATATAAGCTAAACATAATTGACATTAAGTAATAAGCATAATAAAAACTTGCACCCCTCCCCCCCCCCCCCCATTATTTTCTATTTATTCAGGAGGAGAAGGGTTTCGTTGCTCATCAGGGAACTTTGTGTGATGAGTCGAAAATTGTTCTTACAATATGGACAGATTATGATCACACCAATATCCTTTTTTAAAGCTTTTGAGAATAATTCTGATAATAAAAAAATTTACCTGAGCATAGGCGGTTATCTTCTGAATTATTGGATGGTTCACATAATTATTCAGTGATAGGTACCTAGAAGAAAGATTTGGATATTTTATTGGACAAATAGCAGGGTTAAAAAGAACCCCTGCAAAATATCTATCTTTTAAAAAATATATTCTAGGGGCGAAACCGCTTGTATCTAAAATTTGGTTTTCACAAGACTAGTTCTCATAAAAACTGATGCCTTTTCGAAATAAAGAAAAGATTGAAGACTTTCTAATAACACACAATCAATAATCCTACCACTTTGGAAGATAAAAATCCAATTACTACCTACTCAGGACGTCTAGAAATTGTTAACTTTTACAAAAACATTTAATAAAGATAAAATTTCCCCAAAAAGTGATATCACAGTACACTACACACGGACAGAAACTGACAAACTTTCTGGAGACCACTCTTTTAGAGATCCCCCCGAGTGTCATAACAATGACAAGAAAGCAATAAATTAAAATATTAATCGGTGGAAGATAAAGAGACATTAAAAATATTGGGTAGAAATAAAGAAATGAGTATGTCAGGTTGTCCACTTACCATGCATATGAGACAGCCATCACAGACAAGGCCGCTGATAATTTTAACATTAAGAACATCCAGGTATGATCTGAGTTGTAATGAATTATGCATAATAATATTTTTCATATAATGTATTAGATACCCTTTTAAGAAAATGATGTAGGTAGTATCTCAAAATAAAATATCTATAAAATAAAACTATAGGTAATAAAAATCCCTAACACTATTATTACTTTGACATTGTTTTACCCTACAATTTTTAATTATTAAAAAGGTAAAATGCAAAAGGGTAGGTAATTTGTAAAAGATATCTATAAAATAAAACTATAGAAATAAAAATCCCTAACACTATCATTAGTTTAACATTTTTTCCCTAGGTACAATTTTTAATTTTTAAAAAGGTAAAATGGCGCCTTTCCTTGAAGTTCCATTAGAAACACAGTAACCGCTCCTCCTTGTTTTGAAATAAATAAATAATAAGAGGGGGGATGGGAGGGGGGGGGTGGAGTTGTTCTTTATTACTTCAGATCAGGTTAGGTTATATAGGGTACTAGTTAGTAATGAACAAAAGAGGTTAGTCACTAGAAAAACTAAACCAGCCTTTTCCATATTTCTATTTTCATTAGTTAAGCATAAAACATTCCTTTGAAAAATTCTGACATGGACCGGTAATCTCCATCTAGATATGTTGACACATAGCTGTATGTCACAAGATAAACTAAAATAAAATAAATATTAAGATAAACTAAAAGTATGGAACTATGTAGAAACGGCGATGTAACTGCTTCTCCTGACACGATTTTTTGCTTATTCTTGCCAAATAGTTAACCTATCACTAAAAGCCAAAACATTCTGATAATAAATTAACATACTTACCAAAGGGTAAAAGTGATCTAAGAACAATGGTACCAGAAGTTCGTCTAAAAAAGAAAAATAAAGATTAATAAAAATAAGCTAGAAAACTTACCTACTTATAATATTTTTGTTGTTGAATGCAGTTTTCATGTATAAGAATGAGACACAAAAGCATAGAATGTACCTATAGCAATATCATTTTATTATGAACTCAAGGTCCCGCCTCGCTAGACCTGAAATCCTCACTGGAACTTACTCATTATTAACCAACTTTTACCTGAACATTGCAGGTGTCCTACATTTATCTAACCAGGGGGAGGGGAGGGATGTTGAACTGTAAATGATACTGCCACCAAATGTTAAATGAGAGAGGATTGCAAGAGGTTACTTATAATATACATGCAATGTTTAAAATAAAAGTGTTTAACATATCCACCAAAAAATATCTAGAGGAAATCTTAATTTATTGTCTCATCCTTTAATTGTTACCTAACATGATATTGAATAAAACTATTCTCTTCATCTTTGACAAGTCCCAGAGCTGTTAGCACGAATTCTGGGGTTAGGCCAAGCCCTCGGGCTTCCTTCGACTCATACAAAAATCCTAAAATAACACATTTTTAAAATCATTTGGTGTTCATATTACTATTGACTTTTAAAATTAAAATTTCTTTGACGTCCATTTTTTTCTAGGGGTAATTTTTATAGAGAGGATTGTGGTACTCTCTCCCAAAATAATTAAAAACCTTTCAAGGGCCTCCTTAAACTGTAAAGGAGAACCTTTTCGTTTGAGCGGTTAGCGATATACTTCCTTGCACACACACAGACATCCTGTAACTTTTTCAAAAGGATTAAATAAGCCCCATAATGATAAGGGCAATTCCATACCCCCGACTGCGGCATACCATGTAGCGCATCCGCTCGAATCTCGGCCCAACACTGCGTCATAACTAAAGACGATAATAATGGTTCCTATGGCTGGTGTATCAAATGCATGAAATAATCAGATAAATAGTAGAGAAAATGCCTTGGCCCAAAACAGACATAACACATTGTCTAACCACATTAAAATACACATCATTAAGCCAGATTTGGTTTAGAGATGCACCAAAATAAGTTCACGTGGTGTATCCAAATAGGCTACCCTCCTTCTAAATGGGGTCATAGTTAATTTTTTGTTTTGCTGCGCTATTTGTCGTTAAAATTATCCTTGTGATGTTTGTATCCACTTAATCAATACGTATCTAGACTAAACAGAGTTTATATATGTTGAATACGTACCTATGCTATGCATTTGTTTTATTAATTTCATACCTAGGCTAAACAAAAAATAAAATTACGTAGGTACCTAGGCTGAACAGAAAATAGAATACACTGAAAATAATTGTTCCAGGGACTTCGCCTACACGACTCATTTTTATATTTTTATTAACAATTTTATTATAACATACTGAAGAATATATATAAATATATGAATATAATTCTTATATAAAAGTAACAGGATGTCTGTTAGTTTTTCATTTGAATCGACCGATCTTGCTAACTGCTTTGGTTCTTCTTTGCAATTAATGTAGCTCCTCATAAATCCTTGGAAGGTTTAAAAAACTAGCTATTGTGGAGGAGAATACTACTGGCCAGTGGCGTGCGAAGCACTTTCTCTAGGGGGGGGCATTTTGAAGATTTTGTAAAATTTTGCCCCCCCCTAAATCAAAGTGCCCCGGGGGGGCACTTTGCTTTAGGGGGGGGCGTTTTGATTATATATACTAATTTTAAATAAGGGCGTTTTAAGGGGTGGGATTATTTTATTATGGGCCTTCTAGTCCTTATCCCTTCTTCCCCATCCCTTCCCCCATCCCTATTTCCCATTTATATCCCCCATCTCTTACCCCCCCCCCACATCTCTTCTCCCCCACCCCTTCTTCCCACCCTGCAATGACCGAAGGGAAGGGAGCTAGAAAGCATCTTCGAAAAAAAGTATAGAAGATAATTTAACCTTCCCCCCCCCCCCCCCCCACCACAAAACATTTTTTATGGGTGGAAGGGGATGTTATAAAATCTCAGCAGGAAGGATGAATAACCCCATTAAAAAAAAATTTTTGGGGGGGGGAAGATAAAAATACTCATTTTGGAAATAATTTACCAAAAATTAACCTAATATGTAAAACTGATTTCAAATATTTCTTTATTGTATGACAACAAGGATGACAACATCTTTAAGTAGCAAAGCACAAAAAATCATTAATAAGAATACAGACAAGTAGATTTAAAGAACATCTGTTGAAATAAATATATATTTTAGGTAGAAAAAGTTACAAATCCTTTTTCCTGTATGTTGTGTGATGACAGTCAAAGTAAATTACATACTGGATGCTCGAAACAGCAAGAAATTTTATTTTTCTAAATATTATAATCCACAAAAAATTTATCATACCATAAAAACCAAAGATATAAAGAACTATGTAAAAAATAAAAAAAATTAGTTGTCCTTTCATCTACAGATATAAAAATCTCTTAGAAATATGGAAAACTTTGGGGTATAGTCTCTTTTGTGGCAACGCCTCTTAAGGGGCATTTCGTCATATTTTCATAGTAGCTTTTAATAGGTTATTCTAGGTTAAGTTAGGTCAGGTGATTTTCCTGCAGGGTTAGGCAATTGGCCCCGCAGGAGCTATAAATAGGGGAAAAGCTACTGTGAAAATACGACGAAATGCACCTTAAGAGGCAATGTCACAAAAGGGACTATACCCAAAATTTAAAAGATACAAAAATAGCCATAAACGTCCTGAAAAGCAGTCCGACCTCCATGAATTTTTAATAGTTAATAATACTCCATAATGATGGGAATGTTAACATTAAGTTTTAGCCTTCTATCTTTAATTGCAGTTGCAATGTCACAAAAGGGACTATACCCAAAATTTAAAAGATACAAAAATAGCCAAAAACGTCCTGAAAAGCAGTCCGACCTCCATGAATTTTTAATAGTTAATTATACTCCATAATGATGGGAATGTTAACATTAAGTTTTAGCCTTCTATCTTTAATTGCAGTTGAAAAAATCACATTTCTCCCTTAGCATTACGTACTGACAGCCATAGTGAATTATAGAGAAGCAAAAAAGTTATATCAACATATCCTACCCTCTTTAAATGGCACTTTCAAACTCTGTTAATTTTTCATTAAGTGGTGTTTCCAAGGATTTATAAGGGCGGTGCGTGAAGCACACCTAAAAATATTTACTCCCTATTTGTACTAAAATCAATTAAAGACAACAAGAGTGGCGTATTTTATCAAGTTAGGAATATAGAGTGTAGTTAGTTTTAAGGGTTTTTAATGAAAATTGCCATAAAAAAAAACATGTCTTTTGGTAAGGGTATGTACACAAAAAAAATGATAAACTTATCCTGAAAATGATATGACATCATAAATAGTTATTCATTTAGACAGACATACAGTGTTAAGAAAAAGGCTTAGATAAATATCAACGATGTTTCTTTTTTATATAAAATAACTTTTTGATTAAATATTTGTTGTTTTCAAATGTTTTTATAGAAATAAAAATTAAATATACAATGTGATAAAAAGCAGAAACCATTTGGAAGGGCGCGAAGCGCAAATTTTTTTCTTCAAATATGCAGGGAAGGAGGGATTTTTGGGCTATTTATTACACTAGTCCCCAATATTTCAAATAAAATTTTCTTATTTGTTGGCTCAACAACTTTGGGGACTTTTATGGAATTTTGAATGGTTGGTTAATTAAGTCGAGTTTCCATACATTTCATCCACTAATTGTAATCTATGTAAGGGGTAATTTTGTGTATCATCATTGGGGATGTACAAAATTTCTTTGGTAAGTTTATATTATACAAAATAAAATACTTTCTATTACCTGGTTTGTTATGTTCAGTGAAAAAAGATTATAACCTAATTTCTACACTAATTTAAAAATTTGGTAAGGTTAAATGAATAGTAACTGTCTGTTTGGCGCGAAGCGCCAAATTTTTTTTTTTGAGTATTTCTTGATCTTTTTTTTGGAAACTGGGATAGTTTTGCTTTTTGTAGGGTAGGGGGCAAAAAGGGGCATTTTTGTTGACCAGGGGGGGGCAAAATGGGGCATTTTTTAACATTTAGGGGGGGGCAGGGGGGGCGGTGGCTAGGGGGGGGCAGAGGGGGGCGTTTTGTTCGCTAGGGGGGGGCGATTGCCCCAAATGCCCCCTTCGGTTCGCACGCCACTGCTACTGGCCCTCTCAGGAGAAATCACCTCTAGAAACCCCCCCCCCCCCAAATCATTCTTTACACAACTAAAACTAAAAATGTTGGAGGATTTCTTTAGAGGCCTCTAGGGGCGTAGCCGCCAGTTATAAAGTACCAAAAACATTTTTATACGCTATTATTTTAGTGCCTAATCGTCCTATATATAATAGTCACCAATTCTAACATTATTTTTTTATATGAATTAACATGCAAGATGTAATATATTATTAGGACAATTCTTTAGAGCTATAATCTGTTAAAGACTGACGGATATACCTTAATTATAGAAAATATTCCCTTTAAATATTTTATTTGACGTGTGTTAGTTTTAAAGTGTTGTTAACTTGTTGTGTGTAATGTGTATATTTTTACTAGCAGACGAAATTATTGTAAACGTAAACAAACTTTATTAATGTCGTCTTTGTTAAATAAATATTTTAATTAAGATATTATGGAACTGTTTAATAGACAAGCTTAAAGATATTCGGTTAAATTTTAAACATTTTGTACATAAATAAGGATGACAACGTCCATAAGTAGCGAAGCACAAAAAAACATGGATAATAATTAATATATTTGGGGCTAAGTAGACAGATCCATAGTGATCTATTCATGGTTACCCGGGCCGACAGAACGGATTTAGGTTGTTTATTGTTATAGTAATTTTAATTGTATATTTTATAATTTTTTTAGTTTAATTTTTGTATGCCCAAATAAATATGTTTATGTTTAATACAGACAAGGAGATTTAAAAAGCATTCTGAATGCTCTGAAAAACGGAAAATTTGATTTTGATACTATTATTCACAAAACATATGAAAATTGGACCAAAAACACCAAAGATAAGAGAAATATGAAAAAAATCCAGACTTTTATCTTTGAACACAAAAATCCCTTGAAACAATCGAAATTTAATTATTTTCCAAAAAAGTTTTAAAATCTGACCAAAAGATATGGGAAAATATGTGAAAATATAAAATTAGCCAAAAACCTGCTAAAAAGCATGGATATTTCCTTGGTTTTATTTTAATATTCTTATCTAATTAATTGTATTACTCGTCTATTTTGAATAGAAGCTGAGAACATTACCATGCAATTAGGTGGCAAATATAACAATAAGGATGACAACATCCATAAGTAGCGAAGCACAAAATTTCGTGGATGGGACTGACGGTCATTGTTGTTTTCTTCAAACGACGGGAAATTTAATTTTGATATCTTTAACTGAAAAAATTTTGAAAATCGATTAATAAACACCAAAGATATGGGGGAAAATGAAAAAATATAAAAATAGCCAAAAACCTGCAAAAAGGCAGTCTGACCGTCATTGTTGATTTCTTCAAATGAGCGGAAATTTAATTTTTAAATCTTTAACTGAAAAAATTTTGAAAATCGGTCCATAAACACCAAAGATATGGGGGGAAATGTAAAAAAAAATATAAAAATAGTCAAAAACCTGCAAAAAGGCAGTCTGACCGTCATTGTTGTTTTCTTCAAACGAAGGGAAATTTAATTTTGATATCTTTAACTGAAGAAAGTTTGAAAATCGGAACATAAACACCAAAGATATGGGGGAAAATGTAAAAAATATAAAAATAGCCAAAAACCTGCATAAAGGCAGTCTGACCGTCATTGTTGTTTTTTTCAAACGACGGAAAATTTAATTTTGATATATCTAACTGAAAAAATTTTTAAAATCGGACCGTAAACACCAACGATATGAGGAAAAATGTGGAAAATAAAAAAATAGCCTAAAACCTGCTAAAAAGCCGTCCGACCGCCATTGATGTTTTATAGGTAATTGTGCTCCTTAATGATAGGAATATTGTCAAAAAATTTCAGCTTTCTATCTTTTATAGGAGCTGAGTAAATCCCATTTCCCCCATAGCGTTACGGACGGACTGACGGACGGACAAAGTGAATTATAGAGTAGCTTCGCTACTAAAAAGAGTAGTGAAACTAGTAATGGTAAAAAAGACACCACTGCAAAAAGTAGCTGAAAGGTGAAAATTTCATTTTGAAGAAGTGCTGAACAGACCTGACTTGAAATTACGGCTTAACCAGAACCAGGACATGAAAAAGACATAGATATAAGACCACCAACTATTCAAGAAGTTGAAGCTGCTATATAGTCTAAATAATGTCATAGCACCTTGGCCAGTTTTTATAGAGTGACCTTGGTTATGTAATTCATAACTACAATAATTTGCAAGCTTTTTCCAATATGGTAAATTTTAGAGACAAGAAAAGATATCAAAGGACTGGTCTAAAGGAGTTAATGTGGTATCCGCCTAGGTTAAATGGCAGACACCAGAGTCCAAATGACTACGGCAGTGCGAACAGACGTGGACACATATATTATAGAGAAGCTACGCTTCTCTAGCAATCACTAAATAATAAACAGAGTCTATTCAGTTGTTCCTTTATTCAGGGTCTAAGGTTTACTAAAGTTGTACAACATAATATAAATACATATGGATTAGGAATAAAGATAGTTAAAGGTAAATCATACAAGTAAAACATAGATAGTTGCAATGGTTAGGTAGATGGCTATCCCTGTCCGGGGGAGGCAGGATAGCCCATGGAACAGCACAATAGGTAGATAAGCATAGAGGGGTTGAGTGGTAGGTCTGGGTACTAAAAGGGAAGGTTTGATGATTACTGTGACAACAACAGTCTGTGTGGGTGGTGATTCTATCGGGTGAAGGAAGGCTTAGATCCTTTATCCTCAGGGCTGAGGTGGTGCTGATAACTTGGTGGTTGAAGGGGAAGGTTCCGGTGCTTAAGAAGGGAGAGGGAGGGGTAACACCCCTCCCTCCACTTGCAGGACAACTGAGAGATGAAATCAATACCGTTATCTGACATATTTGCAGGTGGCTTTACAATTGTAGAATAACAGGATTTAGCTGGGTGCGTAGCATCACTATAATGTCTTGGTTTCTGCATGGCCCAGAGTTGCCGAATACCACATTAACATAAAATTAAAAATCAAAGAGGATTCAAATAATTGTGTTAATTGGAAAGGAATCACTATAACATTAAAGTTTTCCTCAAGCTAATAACATTTTCAACATTTATGAGTAGCTTTTACAAGCAATATTTCTATAAAAAAAAAGATTAAATTTTGAAAAAGTTTATTTTAAAAGTTATTTAATTACAAAATAAGTTTATAAAAATAGTTTTAAAAATTCCAAATCCAAGATCAGCCAGAATCCTAACAATAAAATAAATTTCATTAAAATGCATTAAAGATTTTTTCTTTAATTTAAATAATGATTTTGTATTGCTGTAAGATTATACCTATGATGATTATCAATAAGATCTTTATTGCCATAATTCAGCTCTTGACCACTTTTTCTCACATATTGGGTGATGCTTTCCTTGGTTACAATTAGGTGCTTTTTTCTTTGTATAATGATTAGGGGTATTGTTATTCCCAGTTTGCATATCCTCCTCCTGAAATAAAACTATCAATATATTTTCTATTTACATTACTCAAATAAAATATACTAGTGGCTCCGCCCAGGTATAAGGTATAACCAACAAGCAAAATAAATCTAAAATAATATTTGGGGGGCAAATGGAGAGGTCGTCAATTTTAAGATGTGTTGTCCCCCAACGACAGCAGAAAAACAAGTATAGGTTTCGTGATTTTTTCCTTAATTAATTTCGTTATAGGTATAAGCTTGGGGCTAAATGTTCATTAGTGATTTTTTTTTATAAATTTTAAAAGATTTTTGAAATTTTTTTTACATTTTTTCTATATTTATTTTTTAATTTTCTTTTTCGTTTTTTTATCAATTTCTTTGTCTTTGCCTTGGTGCTTTGCCCCTACAGGGTTAAGGTGTTTTACAAATTTTTTTTGATAAGCAAAAAAACGAAAAAAGAAAAATTCGAACAAAAAAAGAAACAGTTTAAAACCACCAAAGGACCAGTATTTATATTCCCTAAAGAGTAGGACCCAATCGGTTCAGAAGCTTCAGACAGACAGACGGACATGATTGACTATAGATCTTCTGAAATAGATTTTCTGAATGGACATAAATGTAGAAAACATAGTTCTACTTTGTATTTTAAATATAACTGTGGCAAAATCCGAATGTGTCGATTTTAAATTATTATTCTAACAATAGACGTACCATATAATAACAACCAGTGTTATCTTTTGGTCCTATCCAAAACCCATCTCTTCCATTGGATACATGATTGTCTACCAGCAATCCTAAATATTTGTTTCATTGTATAATAGATTTCTCTAACTTTGTTCATTGTAATTTTTAAAATTTTGTTGGTGTTTAAAACTTGATATAAGTGAAACCACCAGGGTTTTAATTGAATAATATAATTTGAAGGAAAATGAATAATTTTAGAAAATCATTAAATAAAAAATTTGTTAAAAAAAAATATTTTTACCACTAAGATAATCAGCATCACTGTCTTGTATGACTGCAAGTGTTATGTTCATTCCCAATTTCTCACATTCTCTCTTTGCATTTTCCCAGTTTACCATGATATCAGTCAACAACTTGTAGCAGGTTCCTTCTGTTTTATCAAACTGCGTACCATCCCTCACTGTTCCATTGATAATAGTTATTGTTTTGTTACTTTCAATCCATCCTGCACCACAACGTACTGAAATTTTTTTAAATTTAGTCTTTATATTCCTTTAGCTTGTTTATATTCAACTAGCGGCTATGCCCCTAGAGGCATCTAGAGACACGTATTTTTTCTTTTCTTTTCAATCTATTTTAAAATCAGCTAATTACCAAAAATATTTTTTCGCCGATATATGGTGCAAAAAATGTCCGCAGGGCGGCGTTTTTAATTTTTTTGTCGATTTCTTTGGGGAGGGTGGTGGTACCCTCCCTCAAAATAGTTATAAACTTGTAAGAAGCTACCCTGTTAAGAAGAACCCGATTCAACGGTTAGTGAGATCCTTCGGTATAAACATAAAAACACACACAGACATCCTGTTACTTTATTGTAAGGACTAGCGGCTACGCCCATAGAGGCCTCTAGGGGCACTTTAGGAGGAGAGAGTCAAATTTATTAACCCAATTTCTTATTCTAAATTTTTAAAGAAAAAGTAAAAAAAAATTTTTTGGGAGGGGGGTGCACCCCCCCTCATTTTTAATTTTAGTTAAAAAATTTAAAGAAATTTTTTTTTGGGGGGCGGGATTTTTCATTTTTTGGGGTTGGGGGGGGGGTGGGGGTGTCCCACCCCCAAAAAATAGTTATAAACCTTCCCGGGACCTATGAGAAGATACCCTGTTAAGGAGAACCCGATCGGTTCAGCGGTTAGTGAGATCCTTCAGTACAGACACACAGACACACAGATACACAGACACACAGACATTCTGTTACTTTATTATAAGGATTAAGCATAGCACAAGACCATATTAGATATAGAAGAGATAAATTACTATGATCTGCTATTACCTGGCTGCTTGCACAAAGTAGGTAAAATTCTCCAAGAACCAAAAGCATCCTCATGACAATCTAAACTATGCCATTTCCAATTATCAGGTTGGTATGCCTGTAAAAAGACATGATATTATCTTTTAATTTATTTTTTAACACTTAATTGTTAGTAACTACAGTATAAAAGGTAATAATTAGAAAAGTATAATTACCATTATACAAGCTTCAGCACTAATATTTGGTTGGTTTGGAGCCCAATCCATAAAATTTACTAATAAATAAATATACAGGAAAATAAGTTAATTGTAAAGAGTACGACATTTTTTTAGGTAAGGGGGGGGGGGGGAGGATGCATTTCTGATATTTTGCTGTAAGGATATGTGTTCTAAGATTTAAAAAAAAAGTTTTTCTCAAATGATTCAAAATCAGAAAAGCAAAAACAACTTGTGGTTGCGAACAAAAACATTAATAAACCTTTTTTTCAAACTTTGAGATGTGTAATATGTATGTATGAAAATATAAATCTAATGTAGTAAATAAGTTTCAGTATAATCTTGAGCTTTCAGAATACAGAACCCTAGACTTAGGACTAGCCCCTTGCTTTTCATAAATTTATTTTTATAAAGAGTGGAAGTTATCAGTACAATATCTGCCTGTCTCGTCCTCTTTTCGAGGAAGCTTATTGTCCTTCAAGCCCAGAATTAATTTCTGCCCCAAAATCCTTATCCCAAAGTGTGCAGTGATTGTTTGTGAATCAGCTGATCTTTGTCTTGCTTGGTTGCCATCTTAGGTGCGTATTTGCAGACACTTCTTGATATAATCTTTGTGATACAACATGTTATGAGACTATTATGATGCTTCTCGTATGTTTAGAGAGTGAATATCAACCGTAGTAGGCCAGGTGCTACACCAAAATACACTTCTTCAGGTGCGTAAGAACCCACCCATTAATTTTAGTATGAGAATATAGGGCCAATATGACTTAGTTTTCCAAAGGCATTTTTTAGCCACAATAGTAAAAGAATACTATTATGATTCTAGGATGTTTATTCTTAATTTATCCTACATATACTAAAAAGTTACCTTGCTACATTTTATTTAAAGTATTGAGCAAATTAATTTAATTAATGTATCTTCGTTTATTGAGTTTTAACCCCAAGATTTAAACAACGAGCTTTGTCTTTTATTAAAGTAAACCTAAGTTCAAGCCTTAAAAAAGCAAATAGTTGAGACCCAAATGATTATCAGGTTTATTTTTATAATATAACTAACTTATGTTGTTATTTCAGGATCTTGTAGATAGAGTTTGGTCAATAAATCTATACTCAAACCTGTTGTTTTTGGTCCTGGTCTTGGCTGTGCATGACCATAAAATACAGGTGGTCATGACACTGCCCCTTGTGCAAAAGCACCCATTATATAATTAAAAATCTATATAAACCTGGAGATCCATCAGTCCACACCCATGAGAAATTACCAGTATTAGGCACAAAACTATGAGAAAAGGCATCATAACCAGAATTGCCAGCACTTCCTCCCAACCATATACCAGCATATGGCCAATAAGAACCGATAACTGCATTTTGTGAATCATATTGATTCATGAAATTATCCAAATAACCTATAATATATTAAACTTAACCCTTACAGATCGGGCTCAATTCCCACCTTAATAGATCGGGGGGGGGGGGGGGGGGGGTTATATAGACCTTCCCTCTATCTCGGCTCCTGTTACAGTTAGAGACATAAATTTTTTTTCTGGTAGTTCATGTGTATTTTTAGAGAAAATTACTTTTTCTAGTCATAGCGGTCAGACCGCTCCTTAGCCGCTTTTTAGCGGCCAGCCGCTAAATATTAAAACAGCTGATGAGCGGCCAATTTTGCAGCTAGGATCGATGACCAAATTTTAGGACGAACTTTTATTTTTCATAACAAAAAAATTACTTTTTCTGATCATCGCCGAAAAACGGCAAATAACGGAAACCGCCATTTTCGGCGGTAAAACAGCGGTTTGCGGCGCCAATTCATATTTTTATCTGTTTATTGTTGCTCAAGGATTTACCAAAAATATTTATAGGCCTCTAGCTGTAATAGAAGCCACGATATTCATGATATATGTCTGTAGTAATAGCCGGACAAAAATCGGTTAAAAAGCCGTTCAGGGAGCGGTCAAACGGTCATAACACCACTTTTCTCAGAAGGTCATTGATATCTAAGTTTTCACCCAAAAAAAATTAGGTTTCTACCTTATACACAAAAGTCATAATGTAGAAATTTAGATTTATTTAGAATTTTTTCTAAATTTGGTGCCACCTAACCGACTTTGACCGGACGCCACGACCGACACAGACCAGATATCCTTATAAGATCAACTCTTGCCGACGTATAATTACTAAACTTAAAAAGTCATGAAGTCACAACTCTCTATCTTACCTACAAAAAAAAAATGACAGTGAAAAAACTAGATGGGGGTCAATATGACCCCCCCCCCCCGATCTGTAAGGGTTAACTAATTAGAAAATTAAATAGTAAGGTTCAGTGATTCTAAGCAACAAAATATCCCAGAAAAGAATATGCTAAATTCATAAGAAATAATTATTTAAAAAAAACAGAATTAAGTTATTGTAGTCCCACCTTTTACCAAATCCCATTCCTCAATCGACTCAATGTAGGCAATTTTTGAACCATAATCTTCACACCATTCTGGTTTATCATCCCAGTACGAAGCATCAGAAAAGTCATAATCCCAGTAACAGTATCCTAAACAGTAGTATTAAAATTTGTTTGATTAGTTTCATAAATACATAGTTTTAATAAAATCATGAATCCTTAAATAAAGAGGTTTGGAGGGGATTAAAGTTAATTTATAAATATTATTCTTAAAGATCTTTGGGCTTATTAAAGCAAGATTATATGTTAGAAAAAAGATTACTCTTTACCATATATATATATAAGACCTATTACTCAAAATACCCTTTATTGAATTTCATTCTTCTGCTAACCTAAAAAGTTACTTTAGGGGCCTAGAAATACATGCACAAAATTTCAGCGCCAGGCATGTAAAATATCAACAGATAACGGTATCACGGCCGTTTTAACAATATCTCAGCAATGTGCAGCTCAATATTTCTGTAAATAGGCTCAGAACTCATATTTTTATTGTTATGGGGGTCTTTTGCCCCACTAGCCCCTAGAAGCAAAGTCTCAAAATGAAATCTGTATTCTGTAAAGGTTACTTAGTTCGGTTATGTTAAAAAAGTTTTCTTTAAAAAATCAGGTTGATATCTTTAAAAATAAGCTCAGAAAATATCAGGTTGATATCTTTAAAAATAAACTCAAAACTCATATTTTTTAGTTTTTTTGGGTTCTTTTGTCCCACTAGCCCCTAAAAAGAATGTCCCAAAATGAAATCTGTAATGGTTACTTAGTTCAGTTAGGTTCAAAAAGTTTCATTAAAAAATCAGCTCAATATTTCTGTAAATAGGCTCAGAACTCATATTTTTATTGTTATGGGGGTCTTTTGCCCCATTAGCCCCTAGAAGCAAAGTCTCAAAATGAAATCTGCAAAGGTTACTTAGTTCAGTTATGTTAAAAAAGTTTTCTTTAAAAAATCAGGTTGATATCTTTAAAAATAAGCTCAAAAGTCATATTTTTTTTTGTTTTTTGGGGGTCTGTTTCTCTACAAGCCCCGAAGAAAAGTCTTGAAATTCAATTTTCAAAGTTTTGTGTGCACTTTGCTTTTTACTGTGTGTTGATATCTCTTTTACTTCTTGAGATAACTACTGTTGGCCGAAGAGGAGGGCAAGTAGAGGCACAGAAGTTTAACTGCCGGTTTTTGCCAGTTTTGGTGCTGGAGGCGCCAATTGTTTTAACTGAGAATAATATCTTAATAAGTTGTAAATATAAACAATGAAAAAAGTGACAAAAAATATATTTTTTAGGCCTTTTCAAAGGGCAGTTTTGAAATCCCGTTATATCATAAAAAAATTTAAATTTCTTAGAGAATGGCTTGGAAGATGAATTTAGGTGTTCTGCATATATCAACTTAAACACATAAGGCCAAAGATATAATATCCCAAAAATCTTTTGTCAAAGTCTACTCTACACCTAGCACTGGCGATTTCTTTTTTCACAATTTTAAAATGCATGATTTTAGAAAACTGACTAGCGCTAGGTGTAGAGTAGACTTTGACAAAAGATTTTTGGGATATCATATCTTTGCCCTTATGTGTTTAATTGAAATATGCAGAAGAGCTTAAAACCTGCACATTGCTGAGATATTGTTAAAACGGCTGTGATACCGTTATCTGCTGATATTTTACATGCCTGGCGCTAGGTCACCAGTAGAGATAAAGAGCTGAAATTTTGTACTTGTATTTCTAGGCCCCTAAAGTAACTTTTTAGGTAAGCAGAAGATTGAAATTCGAAAAAGGGTATTTTGAGTAACAGGTCTAATATATATATATACTAAGATATAGTCCACATAGAATGAACAAAAGTTTATTTGTAAAACATCATGTTTCATGCATTAAGCAATCTTCAGTTACAATTTAATACTAATACTAAGATATATCTAAAATTCCAGCTTAGTTCACTTGTTAAAGCAAATTAAGAAAAATATCATTAAATTTGATTTAAAAAAATTTATTTACCTGTTCCAGGGATTTCAGTGAACCAAGTTGCACGTTCATCATCAACAGCAAATGAAGGTTTATCATATAAACATGATCCTCAAATAAAAACAAATATGATTATCCAGCTTAAAAATTAAGAAATCTCTCCCAAGGCTCAATTTTTCTTAAGTCCCGTGGCCTAAATGAAAAAAAATATTGACTTGTAATTTAATTCACTCAACCATGTTCTTTTGTCTTTCCCATTAAGAAAAATTTAAATTAAAAATCGTAGGGACAGGCTACCCTGCCTCCCCATTATCTCAAAATTGAAATATTTACTTATTCTGACATTTGATACTGATGATTGGTAATATCCTCTTAGCATTTTTTTTCAATTTTAAAAATCTGAGTACCACCAACCTCCCCCCTCCCCTGACAGAGAACAACTGACCGCAGCGCTCGGCTCCCTAGCATAACCTAACCTAACCTAGGGGGTGGGGGGGGGGTACTCAAATTTTCAAAATTGAAAAAAAATTTCTAAGAGGATAATGCCTGAACATTAATTGGAAGATGAAATAAAAAATGAAATTTATTCCCAATAAAATAAATAAAAACTAAACACTCTTTTAATAAGAATAATTTTGTTATGTAACATAAAAAACTTATAATTTTGATGAAAAATGTAGATTAATTCTAAACAAGGATGACAACATCCATAAGTAGCAAAGCCCAAAAATTCATGGATGGGAATACGGTTGTTTTCTTAAAACGACAGGAAATTCAATTTTTATATCATTAACTTAAAAAATTTGGAAAATCGGACTATATACATAAGAGAAATGGAAAAAATTAAAAATAGCCAAAAACCTGCAAAAAGGCAGTTTGACTGTCATGGTTGTTTTCTTTAAACGACAGAAAACTTAATTTTGATTTCTATAACTGAAAAAAATTTGGGAATCGGACCATAAACAAACCTAGTAATAGTGTCTAACTTTTTATCTTTGTGACGTAACAAAAATCCATCTCTTTTTTAGGGGTTTCCTTTCCCACCTCCCCTCTCATCCTTCGATTTTTGTTACGTCACAAAGATAAAAAGTTAGACACTATTACTAGGTTCCCGTCATAGTTGTTTTCTTTAAACGACAGGAAATTTAATTTTGATTTCTATAACTGAAAAAAAAATTTGGAAATCGGACCATAAACACCAAGGATATGCAGAAAAATGTGAAAAATACAAAAATAGCCTAAAACCTGCTAAAAAGCGGTCCGACCGCCATTGATGTTTAATAGTTAATTGTGCTACTTACTAATAGGAATGTTGTCAAAAAATTTCAGCATTCTATCTTTTATAGGAGCTGAGTAAATCCTATTTCCCCCATAGTGTTACGGACTTACTGACGGACTGACTGACGGACGGACGGACTGACTAACGGACAGACAAAGTAAATTATAGACTAGCTTCGCTACTAAAAAAAAATATTTTAACCTTCAACAATATTTTGTATTAGACATGCAAAGGCAAGCAAACACAAAATCATTTTCTAAATATTTTAAATTATTGTAAGTAAATAAAGATTTTTTTTATGAAAATAACTTTCATTTTAGATTGATAAAAATTCCTTTGGTAACTTAAAAAGGCCAAGGCATTACCATATTTTACCATGACAATAAGCAAATCATAGTTATATAAATAAATTAATTTTATTGAGCAATACCAAAGTAAAGTAGGTATCTACTATTTAATGTTACAAAATATTTACAATATTAGTGACTTGAAATAAATAAAATAATAGTTATTTCTCGCATTGTATTATAAACGGCTTTCCGCGGATATAAAAATGTACAATTATGAGATTAAAACCATTTTTATATTTGTATAAAGCTGGATATAATTCGATGCTAGACATAGTTTTTTCGTATGGATGAGAACCGGTTCCTATCCACCGGATTCGTATGAATACGAGAAAAAAATTTACTTACCGCTTAACTGAGAGATGAGCTGAAACTGGTAAATCTTTAATCTTGTAAATACAATTTATTTAGAATAACAAGTATTTTAGTCAAAATATTTAAAGATTTTTTTGTATATCAACAATCACAAACTTACTAGGAATCATGCTAGGAAAATAAAAGTACTAGTGTGTAAAACCATCTAGAGAGACAATCCCTTGAATGGAACAAACCTTGATTTTTTTTCTCTTCAATTTAATTCATATTTTTATTATATTTTTATAAATTTGACTTAAAATAGTTTCAAAAGCTATTGATCCATCTGAACCCAAGGCTTCTTTATCAAACTAACATCTTAGTACAGGCCAAATATATATTTCAAAAACTAAAGTTTTCATCTCAGCCGTTCTGTAAAGGAAAAAACCCAGAAATCAATAAATAATACATACAAAAGTCTATTTGAAAATCTGAATTAGATGTTTAATGTTTTTTATGTGCTTTCTGATTTAATGAATTGTAGAGATGCATCACATCTTTCAAAAAAGTTGGGTAGGTAAAAATGATATTAAAAATCAAATTTTTAAAATTTATTTTAAAAGATTCTGAAATCTAAACTTTTCCATTTTATAGCAGAGATGTCCTGCTAGCATATAAGTTTGTCAGTGTGCTAGTTTTGTTTTCAATCAATGTTTTCTCAATATGTTACTTTATCTTATTTATCTGTAAAAGGAATTAAGCAGCAGTTCAGATGACTTTATTGAAATATTCCTGATGAAAAGGGCAGAGGGGGGGATGCTACTTAAGGTTTCTTATTCTCTTTTTATGCTTTCAGGCTTGCCTTAATTCCAGTATCTCTTAATCTCAGTTACAAAAAAATGATAAGTGTAGTTTTAAATCCAAACAAAGTTGGGTAGCTACAGTTACAGCTTTCACAAGGCAGTTTATCTAATTGTTATTTTGCCTGAGGATTGCTTACTCTTAGTGTAAGAGTGCTTATTCATACTCTAAGTCACATAGGGCTTCTACTAAAGTTGGGGATTACTGGGTGACTCAGCTAGGCTTTTGTAATTAGCTTAGCTGTCTGCCAAGCTATGGACAAAGCCAAAATATTAATAACAAAACCGTTTTGAAATAGAGGGTTGTGTTTTTGAAATAGTGTGCTGTTTTTGCTGAAGGTTGCTTTATCTGTCTGTGGGGACCAACAATATTTTTTGGCTTAGGATGTCTTTAAGCGACCTATCAATTACCTCATACAAAGCTGTTGTCCATGAAACTTTAGCAGATACTACAATGGATATGGAGAGCCAAATCTCTTCTTTTCTGTCCATACACCTTGGATATTAGGTTAAGTAACAGCCAACAGACAAACCACTCTTTGATTGCACGATCTTTGTCTAGAAGTCCCAAGTGTTCATGGAAATGAGTAGCGCCTGTGTTTGGCCGATGCGTTACCCCTACTCTGTCTGTTAACGTTCGCAATTAACATAGCAGCAGTAGGAACCATATTTTATCATCTTTAGGGTATTAGTACTCAATTGATTAGTTAAAAATCTTACAATACTCTTAAAGAAGACAAGAAATTTAGAGGTTGATTTGTATACAAGGGAAAAGATCAAGGTCAAGTGATTCTTTTATATAAAAAAAACTAAGAAGGCAGATACCAATGAAAATCAAATTAAAAAGTTTACAACCTAACCATTTTATATAAATTTAACCTTGTTTATGCCGATCCCAAGCGGAAATATAAGTTCTTGTGATCAAAATGTTGTCATTTGTAATGATGTGCTGCATATGAACATTTTTATTTTAGATTTTTCCAAAATTGTTTTACTTTTATTATTTTGTATAAAATTTTTGTGAAGCAAAATTAACAGATGAAAGTTTAAGTCATGAAAAAAAATTTTTGCTCTTTACCTGTATGATCCTGCCAGGTATCCTGGCATCCTGTGCCCGACAGGATGGAGATATTCAACTTTCAGTAATGTGTCGTGCCCATTTTAAACAAGTCACTTAGTTACAGATCTAAATCTTTCACACACAGAAAATGAGATAGAAAATACCAGAAAGGGGGGGGGGGGGTGCCCCCCCCCCAGACTGTTAAGGGTTACCAAACATTGTTTATTTGGTTGTGCAATATCTTTTGATATAATTCCCGTCAATGTAGCTTAAAAACAAAGGAAGTTACAGCTTCTGATATGTGCTTATTAGACTATCTTTACACCCCCCCCCCTTGACGCCCTTTGTGTAAAACCCCTATTATAAGTATTTTCACCATTATTTTAAAAGATATATGTATACTTATTGCTTTTTAAATAAAATTTCATCAAAATGTTCAAATATACACTCTCTATGATTTTTTGTCATTTTTCGGGATTTCTGGAACACAGTGTTTGGGGACTTTTAACATCTAATGAATTTTGATTGGTTGTGTCCAAAAGTTTCAACCATTGACTGTAATCAAAAGAAGAGTATTTTCTGTGTCATCATTGGGGATGTACATCAATTTATCAGTTATTTTCTTATCCCTTACCATCCCTGCTTAACAAGTGAATATAGCTGACGTGTATCTAGAATAGACCAAAATGTATCTATTGCATCAGAATAAGTATTATTTCATTTGAGTATTTAATTTGAAATATAATTTAATTAAGTTAAATTTTATATACAGTTTGAAATTGGTAATAAGATTAAGTTAAAGCCTTAGAACACAAACAGATGAAACAAATATCGATCTTTTATTTTTTGTTTTTATGACTTTGTTTAAATTTTAATGCCCAAATAAATATGTTTATGTTTAATCCTATTATCAATAAAAGAGCATAACTTAAAAGGTCAGGTCGGGATCTAAAACTCAACCCCTTAATATCTACACTCCTATTATAGCTAGAGGTCTAAAGATTTCTTTGGCGTGTCCTTTTTTTGTACAGAACGTTTGTTTTCAGGTAAATTTGATATCTCTATCTATAATACAATGATGTCAGTCTGTCTGTCTGTCTGTTTGTACCAAAGGACCTCGCTAACCACTTAACCGATCGTGTTCTGTTTTACAGGGTAGCTTCTCATAGGTCCCAGGAAAGTTTATAACTATTTTCTTGGGAGGTGGGACACCCCCAACTCCTCAAAATAAAAAAATCTAAAATACGAAAAATTAGGTTGATCAAACCTCTTGGGGGAAAGCCACTAGAGGCTAGGGGTGGAGCCGCTAGTTTATTACAAACATCCTAAGAAAGAAAGTGTATGTTAGGTAGGAACAACCTATGTCCAGGAGATTAATGAATAAGTTAATGCGGGCTCAGACAATTGACGACCAAATGATGTGCGCTATGTGTGTGAAAAATAGAATAATTGGTGCAAAGAATGGGAAGTACTAGATTGTAAAAGTCTCAAGAATTTGAAAAAATTGCAATGTAGCCAAAAAAGATGTACATCACCAATAATGATTGACATAATTATTACCCCTTCTGTAGATTGAAATTATTTGTGAAGACTTTGGCACTGATAGCTTATAGATAAAGTAAAGTAACATTTAACATCTTTATCTTAACATTTTTGAAATTATCGATATCAAGCTTTACATTGATAGCGGATGGTTTTAGACTATTTAATTTTATTTTTAACACCACTAAATGGAACCTAAAAATATTTCCAGTATGGGTTCGAAACTAAATAATATACACTAGATTAGAACCGAGTCTACCCCATATTAAAAAATCATGTAAAGCATCATATTACAGAAATTTTTTAATTTTATTTAATGCTAATATTTGTTGATAAAGTCAAGATATTTAGTATAGCTACAAGTGCATTCTATCTAAATAAGTTGTCAAATTGCATTCAATAACGAACAAAAGTCTATTTTTAGTAGCAAAGCTACTTTTTAATTCAATTTGGTTGCATATTGGGTAAATGTGATTTTAAAGGCTGCTATTTCACATAGATTACTCAGTTTTGGTTTCAGATTCTTCTTAACAAAGAGCATGCATATAGTATATCATAAACTGTTCATATTTTGACATGTAAAGAATTCATGATTCTTAGAAGCAAGGGACTGGGATTATAACGACCAACCTCCTCTGTTTCTCCCTTATTTCCCACGCCAACATTACGACACAAAAATACCCAAGTTTTTGTGGTAAGCCGAAGCGTTTCAGCTTACCGTTGCGAGTTCGAATCCAACGAGCCCCTAGCCTTGAAGAATTCTACCAATAACAAACTAGCAGGATTTACTCATACAGAAATTATATTTAAACTGAATACATTTACAATGGGTGATTACTATATATACAAAAATAGATGATAACAATAAGTTAGGTTTGAAGGGGGTGTGGGGAGACAGGGCGTAGCCCGCGGCGGTAGGCATCTGTGGGGTAAGCTGCAGTAAAGGGGAAGGTAACCACTTCCCGGTAGGATAGTTGCCTGAGGGGCGCGGGGTTGCTAAGTGGCCGTGTCCCTCCCCCATTTAGCCAGTCCAATCTGACCGCTGCCGGTGGGGTCATCAGTGGTCATGAGGTGAATGGTGATAATAGGATTAGTGCAGAAGGCTTGACTTGATAAGCCACTGCGTAGCAACTCTGTAAAATGCCCGTCCGTATGCTGCCGTCTTACCACATTTTTAGCAATTTCAAATAGAATTAATTTTTTCCTTTCTCCTTTTTAAAAACCTTCTGTTTTTATAACCTATTTTATTCGTCGGTCAAAAATTGATTTTTGGACTTCGCTTCATATGGATGTTGTTATTCTTATTTTTAAGTTGCATCAGACCAATTAAAAAACAGCAACAGATTTTCATTTCAGTATTTTCTTTTAATGTAGAATTTCTTTTATGCTCTTCATACACGTGGCTTTGTGGCAATGGTGCTACTAAAATTAAACAATCATGTAGTCTATTCTTTACCAGGAAGGGGACATTAGGCCGTTTATTACACTAGTCCTCAAAGTTTTATAATAACGTTTTCTAATTTGTTGGCTCAACTTTTTTAAGGGCCTTTAATTAAATTTTGAATAACTGGTTTATTAAGATGAGTGTTCAAATATTTCAACCACTAATTGTAATCTATGAAAGGTATAATAATTGTATTATTTACATCAATTTATCAGCCGATGCCAATGCCTTCAGATCACTGATCCTTTACAACGCAATAACTGAATTTTTTCCTTAATGCCGTAAGATGACAAAAAAATTTTATTATCCCCATAGGATTTTTTTCTCAATAATTTTGTAAACTTTAAGTATTAAGTTAATATTAAAAAGGCATACAATTATTAATTGTATAAATACATAGGGAAAAATTTATTAACCTAGTAATAAGTCATATTTTTAAGACTAAATTGTAGCACGTCCATTAGTACATTTATTATTATGATAAAATTAAAAAGTAAAAAAAAATTAGTGTTTAAAAGATTAAAACAAAAATATATGTATATAAATAAACTATAGCAATCATTTTTATAACTTAAGAGAAGAAAATTAAATTTTTAGAATAGAAAATGTTTATGTAGCAAGTCTAGACACCTTAATTTGTTATTTATTGCATCATATTATAAACAACTTTTTGCGGATATAAAAATGTACAACTATTATGATTGTACATTTATGATACGATACAGAAATTCAGTGTGGCTTAGAACCGTCTTCAATCTACCAGATATTAATCGGTTTGTAAGCAATAATGGAAAATGATTTAGACTGCAGCTCTATGACAAAAGTAGTAAAAATACAAATACATTGATCAATAAACAGGCACAACTCATTACCATGCAAAGCATAGACGTCCAAGGAGTGTGGTAATGGGGCGATTACCCCCCCCCCCAAACGATTTTGGGGGTGCCGTAGCCACCCCCAAATTTTTTTTCAATTTACCCCCCCATTTAAAATTTACCCCTGCACCCCCAACCATTTAGGAGGGGGTATTTAGATATGGCTTAGTGGTTTAACGTCCGCTTATCTGTTGGGGAGGTGTCGGGTTCGAGTCCCCAGACCGCATCAATACTAAAGATGTAAAAATTAGTACCTACTGCTGCTCTTTCAGGCGTTAGAGATTTGGAGTAAGAGTAGGGGGGAAGCCTTAGCCCTAAATCAGGTATGCATGGGTGGTCCTTGGCATGGTGCACTAGTGATCGAAAACGCTGTAAGGTCATAGGTTGATTGAAAAGTCCTTGTGGACTAGCATTGTGTAGTAGCTCACTAGTGTATTAGTGGCGTTTGTTAGTTCAACGACTTGGAGTCATGCTTGGATCCTAGGTTGTATTGAAAAGTCCCTAGGATTTGATGTGGCTTCAGTCATTGCTGATACAGCGTCATGTTCATGCTTGGGTTGCATTAATTGTCGCAATAATACCGTGACCGAAAAATCACGAAACCTTAACTCTCCACCCATAAGGTTGAAGTGTAAATTACCCACAAGTCCTAATTAAAGTGCCAAGGAAATTGATGGGAAGGATGCAACTCGAATCCGCGTCATACCAAAGACGTTAAAAATGGTACCTACCTGCTCTGTTCGGCACAGGACATCAAAGAGTTAGAGTAGGGGGAATGCCTTGGCCCCAAACAGGCGCAACTCATTACCATGCACAGTTAGGATCTCCAGACAAAGATCGTGCAATCAAAGGGTTGGTTGTCTGTAATGTACTGTACCACGGGTATGAGGTGAAGGACCAAGAGTCTGGCCTTGAGTTGACAAGTTGACTGTTCAGTCCAGGTGCAACTCACCCACACGACATTAACATTAACATTACCCCCCCCCCAACAATTTTGGGGGGGTAAATACCCCCCCCGCAAAATAAAAATCCCTAAAACAAAAAAATTTTTAATACTAAATATTTAATAAAATTTAGATTACATCCCCCAAACATTTTACCCCGGGGGTAAATTTAGGGGGGGGGGGGGGTAAACTAAATTTACCCCATTCAACAGACTTCAGGGGGGGTAATTACCCCCCTCAATCAAATTTTCCCCCCCGGGTAAAAATTTTTTGGGGGGGGGGTAAAAAAAATAGCTTGGACGTCTATGATGCAAAGTTAGACCATACACACAAAGGTCATACAATTAAAGAGTTTTTGTTTCTGATTAATAATACTCCCCTAGTGCTTAGTCGAGCACAGAACCCCCCGTTCTTTATCATAAAAAAATATCAAAATAGGAGAGGTTTCTTGTATCTTAATTATTTTAAGTCAGATGAATGTTTTCATAAAGATTTTCTTAAAACAGAACAAAAAAATATTACATCAATGATAGTAAACACAATAAAGCATTATTGGACAAACGGACAAAGTAAGTTATATATTTTTTTATATAATATTTATCTGAATAAATAGAAAGATAGATAGATACAGTGGGATGCTTTCAAGGTGACCGATTTTATTTCGAATTGCTTTCACTTTTGTTCTTCTGGTGGGAGTTTTCTCTTTATCATGCCAATACCTTTCTATAGACACCTTAACATACAAGATAAGTTTAGTTTATCTCCCCTGGTGACTCGGCAAAGTCAAAACTTAGATTTGGCGTTCGGTCACCTTGAAAGCATCCCTATGTAATTATAATAATTCTAGATTTTCATTGTCTTATCATTGTATACAGTGGTGCTACATATTATCTTCAGAAATTCGAATGTTTGTAAAATCTTGACCATAGCACTTCTTTGAGTTCCAATATGAGGTGAAATTTCTGAACAAATCCTAAATTAAAGTATATAATTATTGTCACAAATACATTTGTCCCTGCGTAAAAAAAAATACTGTAGGATTAGTTACTTTTTAGATTGCCACGCAGGACTGAAAGCTTAGGCCAACATAAAATGGAGAACTCTATTGAATTGTTTTCAGGGCTCAGCAGTAGCCTTAGACTTTGCGGGAGATCAATCTTTAACAAGTTAAAAATCAGCTGGAAGTCCAAACCTAACCAATATGGCAAAACCTTCTTTAAAAATTTAAAAAAAGATCAAACGGATTTAAATCTGAGGATTAGTAGCGGCTGCCAAGCCTTGATTGTTTTCCTTATTAATATCTTTAAAAGGAAACATTTTTATTATTACTCTAGCCTCTAGGGGCTTCGCCCTATAAAGTTATGGGAAGTCAACCCTCCTTAATAGAAATATTCAAAAAAATTATTCTTTGTTTAATTACTCTGTGGTAAAATTAAACCCAGGTTGTGCGCTTTCTGCACAAAAATTTTCATTTGTACAAAAAAATTTCAATTCGTAAAAATTAAACCTAGGTTGTTCGCATAAACAAAAATTAAAATTAAAAAAATATTTTTTTTTTTTTGGGGGGGGGGGGATTCATGGGGCCTTCACCCCATGTTGCAGTGGTATTCCCCCCCCCCCCAATTACTGGTTTTGTTTACAAAAATTTTTAAAAATAAAAAATTTTGGAAGTGGGGATTTTTTTATTTTTGGGGGGGTTGGGGTGTCCCATCCCCCAAGAAAATGGCTTAAAACCACCAGAGGACCAGTAGGTATATTCCCAGAAGGGTAGAGCTCAATTTGATCAGCAGTTACTGAGATTTTACAAAAAATGTAAAAAAAAAATTTTGGGGGGTGGTTTTTTTTTTGGGGGGGGGGTTGGGGGTGTCCCAACCCCCAAGAAAATAACCTAAAACAGACAGACAGACAGACAGACAGACAGACGGACAGACAGACGGACAGACATCAAGCTACTTTGTTTTATAGATAGTTCAATATCATTTTTAAAACGTACCGGAAGTTATCCTAAAATATAGTGACTGGATGTATGTTTGTTTGTCTTAACTGATTGAAATATTAAGCTTTTTTTACTTTATCTGGTAAATTTTTTGATTTACACCTACCTTTTGTGGTTCTTGTTTTTGATAAAGTTTTTGACAAATTTGACATCCAGGCCATGGGGTTTCTGGACACTCTAGCTGGTACCATTCCTTCCACTCCAGGTATTCATAATATTCATCTAAATAGATAGGAAGCTAGATAGATAATCATAATCTTCACAATAATTATAAATTACTTACTTGGATTATTTTGAAGATGAAGTAAATACTTGGCAAGTTCTGCAGGACTGGTAAAGTCAGCAACATGGATAAAGGATTTGGGAGGAGCTACTCTTTCATAGTCAGATCTGAGCATTTAGTCAGTTTCATAGTTTTATATAACATAGATACTCTATTATTACTTAACAGTACTACATACAAAACCTAATGAGGATAATAGTCCAGTTTACAACAATTGCACTCTGAACTTACAGACAAAGGGCGTGTACAATTAATAGGTTGGTTGTCAAATATCTTTATCTTTTTAAAGCATGTAAACTAGACTATAAAAGTTTTTTTAATTTCTAATCAATATAATAGATTTGAAATCTGCATAAAATTTTAAGGATTTTTTATAAAATTAGTTTTTTATATAATTCTTTATTCAAAGGCGCAAATACAAATTAAGTTAAATAATTTTGAGATCTGTGATTGGTGGATTGAAAACTATCTGCGCTCTGATTGGAGAAGCTTAAGTGACGTACATCATTCAACCAATTAGAGCATAGGTAGTTTCCAATCCAGCTATCCTATTGGTCGAAATTTATTAACTTAAATCGTATTTGCGCCTTTAAATAAAGAATTATATAAAAAACGAATTTTATAAAAAATCCTTAAAATTTTATGCAGATTTCAAATCTATTATATTGATTAAAAATCTTTCCAACTTTTATAGTCTAATGTAAACTCCACCCTCCCCTCATGAAAAAAATAAGAAATAAACAAAATAAAACAGAAGGGAAGTACTACTGATGATTGTAATCATATGATAATCATGTACTTAAATAAAAGTAACCGGATATCTAACTGTGTGTCTGTCTGTCTGTTTGTCCAACTGATCTTGCTAACTGCTGAGCCATTATTGTTCTATTTTTTCAATGTAGATTCTCATAGGTCTCTGGATGATATAGAACTAATTTTAGGGATGGTACTACTACTCTTCTAAGATAAATTACCACTAAAAAAAATGACCCCTTCAAAATATGTTTTCTTTTAAAACTTAAATTAAATAGAGGGGTAGGTCGACTTATCCCTAAACCCCCCACCCTCCCCTCCACAAGAGCTCCTCGATGCCTCTATTTGTAAATATTTTACAATATAAATATGAAACTTTCCTCGGAGCTCCCATAACCACAGGAACAATATTTTGTTTCAACATTTGAAAAAACTTCTCAGTAATATAATCATCACAAAGAGAATTCTCAAAGCTTAAATAAAAATAGTAGTTATCCAAATTTTTGAAGGCATCCTCAGTTTTTTCACCCCTTGTGCTACATTTACCATAGATGGTTACATTGAAAAAACCTGTGGCCTCAATATCCTGGTCATTAACACAGATTAACTTACAAAACCTTCATAAAATGTTAATTATTCAATTAAATCACAATTTCTATGAAAAATATTAAGGGATGAAAAATAATATGTCTTCTTTTATTTGGGGATTGCGATATTTGGGTCAGGTTTATACTTTCAACTGATTTACAAAGGGTTGATTTCCCTGAGACTTACAGGCGGCTGTCGATCTCAGGAAAGAATAAATGGCGCTTTCACTAAATATGAAAGAAAAAAAATGTGGGGAGGGGGGTTTGTCTTAGTTTTATATTAGGTCAGGTTAGGTTATATTTAGAAGCATTTTTAAATATTTGAAATGATATGTTCTAATCTTCGGGATGGGTGAAATTGATCAATTCAACTGTTTTTGGGCTCTTAAGCATTATAAAAATAATTGATCTGTGTTTCCTGAACATATTTATCTCTACCACTGGGGGCATTACAGTGACTCACCACCCACAAAGCTGAATTATTCTTGGATTTTAAAATTGATTCTTTGTCTATTGAATGTTTTGTCTCTCTTTTCACATAACTAAAAAAATCTTGTTTATATCAAAACGTTAATATAGAATAGCATGAAATATTTCTGACTTTAATTAAATTACTATAGTATAGGTTAGGTAGGCTTATATTGGGTACTGGATAGCCCTGCAGGGTTTAAGCATCGCAGGTTTAAGCAACAGGGCGTTAAGGCATCCAACACGGGTATGTCATAGGAAAAAAATATTTCCCCTTTTTAAATATATTTTTTAATGGGGGTTTCAGTGCTGGATATCCACTTTGAGGAAAAGCACCGAAAATTGTTATTTTGGTAAGTAAAAATTTCCGTTTGAGATCTTACCAGATACACAAACTAAGCATACATACCTGCATTTTTTTTGATAAAATCCTGTAAAAGTTGCATCCGAATAATAACTAGCTGTCCAATCAAAAATGTCGTCCAACATCTTAAAAAAGAAACATGTTTTGTTTTGCATTTTCAGTGCTTTACATCAAAGTATTTGACAGGCACAGAACTAGGGTTGGGCTGGATACTTTTTTCGCAGGATACCGGATATCCGGATGAATTCAAATGCAGGATATCTGCTATCTGGCCGGATATCCGGCCAAGTTAGCAGATATTTAAGTAGCAAAAAAAATTGTTTTATTATATAAAATTAAGGTAATAAAAATTAAGTAACTATTAAATCTTTCTTCTAAGTAAATAATCTACTGAACTACGTTAGTTTTTGATATGTTTTGCAAGAATTTGCTATGTTTTGCAAGAATTTGCTATGTTTTGCAAGAATTTGCTATGTTTTGCAAGAATTTGCTATGTTTTGCAAGAATTTGCTATGTGAAGGACAGAAATGATAAGTTTTGCAAGAATTTGCTATGTTTTGCAAGAATTTGCTATGTTTTGCAAGAATTTGCTATGTGAAGGACAGTAATGCTATTTTTTGCAAGAATTTGCTATGTTTTGCAAGAATTTGCTATGTGAAGGACAGAAATGCTATGTTTTGCAAGAATTTGCTATGTTTTGCAGGAATTTGCTATTTTTTGCAAGAATTTGCTATGATTTGCAATAATTTGCTATGTGAAGGACAGAAATGCTATGTTTTGCAAGAATTTGCTATGTAAAGGACATAAACTATTTTATGCAAGAATTTGCTATGTGATTACCAAAAAGCTAGGTTTTGTGTGGTGAGGGGAGGCTACTTATGTCCTCCATCTTGCAAAATCTTAGTTAAGGGAGACAAGTTATGCCCTTCATCAATAAAGGTACTAAGAAAGAGAGGTAATCAGGCTCCGCCAATAAAAAATCCCTGTGAGAACCCAGCAGACCTGCTATTGGGTAGAAACTGTACACATTTTGGTATGAAAGGCCTTATTTTTTTTATTTCTTCCCAATAAAAAAGTCGGCTATAAACGGTCGAATTTCTTAATTAAAACCCATAGATCAATTCGTTTCAATAGTTTTCAAATTTAGTGCGAGAGTGATGTTAGGAACACTGCTCCTTAGTTCTTTATAGATTTTTATACATTAAAAAAAAAAAAAAAAAAATAGGGGAAAAACTATCAAACTTAAATAATAAAAAACGAGTCTAATCCCTTTCCATTTTTTATAAGTGCAATTTTAATTTTGAAATTAATTGTCACGATGCATTTTTTAAAAGCTAATGGCTTTAGTCCAAGTTTTTAGAGGATTCGCTAAAAAGATGGATGAGAGTAACCCTAATATGAAAGATTAAAAAAATATAACATATGATAATTGAGTGTTTTTTCTTTCATTTTTTCTTTCGTCGGTTTATATATTTTACGTACTGATATCTTCCAATATGAAAAAAAAACTACAAGCCGATATTAACACTTCCTGAAAATTGAGCATAAATTAATATTCTATATGTTGACGAGATCTTAAAAGACATACCATGCACAAACCTATTTAATTTTCTTTAAGTATCTTCTTTTAATTAAAGAATCTGGTTTGCGTACACTTAAGTAATCAGTTCTTAAATAACAAATATTTGATTACATTTTTTTAAAAGATAATATTGGAATCTAAAATAATTTTCTCAAATGCAGAGTAAAAAAAAATTAAATTTTTATGTGCATTATTATTAGTAATGTTTATAAAATTCTTTAATTAGTAAAAAAATCTATTAAACTAGTTTTGGTTCTGAATAAACATGCGGCGATTAAAACTTTTAAAAAAATAAATGATTTTTAAAACCGTTTAAGATTCTACCTTACCTGTTTTTTTATTCTTTTTTAACAGAAAGATTTTAGCTGATTCTAATGAGGTTTTAACTGTTACAATTTCTTAATAAAGAAACCATCTAATAGTTCCTTTATCATTATGATCAATTTCTTTACTATACATTAGTCTTCTTCCCTCATAATTCTATTCCTTCATCTAACAAATTCTCACATAGGGGAAGCTACTTATATCCTTCCTAGGAAGGTGACTTCTGTCCTAATTAAAGAATGACTTTGTTTTCTTTCCATGATCCTAAATATAAAAGATTATATTGCCGGATATCAGGCCAAACCCTACCCAGAACCCATAACTCCTCACTATTTAAAAATAAATTGAGAATAAGAGGGGAGGAGGGCATGCTTTATTATGCACTTTGATGATTACCGTTGTAATGTTAATGAATTTGAATTACAATATGACATTAAATTACATTTTTGAGTTGTAATGACTGACATCAAACATTGTTTGTTAGGGCTAGGTAATATTTGGTTAGGTGAGTGCACCGCAGGGTTAGGCAATTAGCCTCGCAGGGTTAGAGCCCCCTGCAGGGCCTAGAAATATTAGAAAATCAAATGTGAAAATAAGAAGAAACGCCCCTTTAGTGGCGTTCGAACTAGTACCTCAACCAATATAAACTTTGTGGGGATGTATTAATTGAGAGCTTTTAACTTAATCCCTAAAAATATCAGCCTTGGAAAATCTAGAAAACTTAAAATCTAGGAATCGAACAAGCACCCCAACCAATCGGCAAATCTCAATAAAACTTAATAAAAGTATGCAGAAAATTTAAGTATTTAATCCCTGAAAATTGAATAGATGTTGAGAAAATCATGAAAACTTAAAAATGTATGAAACTATCAAGTACCCCATTTAATGAACAAATCTTTAAAAATTTGAAGAATGTTAACTTATTTAATCCCTGAAAATTTCAGCCTTCTATCTTTTATAGGAGCCTAGAAAATTCCCCCTTTTTGTCTCTAACAGACGGACACATGGATGGACGGACATTTTGAATTATATAGTAGCTTCGCTACAAAAATTTTTCTTGCGCATATAAAAGGTTTTATGATTTTTCTTTAAAATATTATTTCATGTAAATTAAAAAATATTACTTATTTATATTATTGGTTTGATGCTTATTTCTTATTCACAAACATTGATTTGACCGTTTCTGCTCCACCCCACTCTCCACCCTTCCCCCGCAAAAAAATATTCTTTTTTTGGATGGACAGTAATAAAATGCTGTTTCACGAAGTTGTAAGCGGCTATACGCAATGTTGGGAGGGTGACGCAAATTTCGGAACTACGTTGGAAATTCCACTCCTTATTTCCAAAATTGTCTACGAGTCCAACTAATATGTTATGGGAATATAAAATTAATAAAACTTAACCTGTAACCAAGAGGTAATATTATAATGTTGAGCAAAATACCAAGGCGCCTCTGCCCAGAGAGCCACCCACTTCTGGTGGTCTGGAGGTATGTAACCACCAGGGATCCAGGTATCAGCATCAGAAGGTAGACCTGGCAAAGAAACCATCACAGCAGATGCCTGACAAATGGTGAGGTAATTAGTTCTTATATTTCTATGAATCAAAATCGATTTATTTTTAAAAAGCTAAGAAAGACATTATAATTCAAATGGTCTTGATGACTTTCTAGAAATGCATATGAGGTTGAAACACTCAAAAAAATACCATATTATCAAAGAAATCATTACAAATTTCCTTGATATTTGAAATGAGTTACAATAAAACTTGCTAATAACAAGGATGACAACATCCAAACGGACAAGGCTAAAAATCAGACGCACGAATAAGAATTCAAAGAACTTTATCATAGAGATGCTTCGCTTATAATATTGTACTTTGATGTCCTGGGAATCATTATTTTAAAATCAGAAGAATATAAAATTAAAGATAATCATTAAAAAAATTATGTGTCAAAAAGGTTAAGAATCAGCCTTTTTAAATAGACTTACAGACGATCTGATAATGATTTTTGAAATTGATGGAACAATTCTAACATGCCTAAATTAAAGATATATCAATCGGTTACGGACATAGGGATGGAAAGACTTTAATTATAGAAAAGCTTTGCATTTTTCTAATGGTTTTCCATTATTGAAGTACGGGCAAGCCATAAATGTAGAATGTTTAGGTTATTTATCGAATCATATTATAAACAGTTTTCCGCGGATACAAAAATGTACAATTATAACATTAATTTTTAGTAGTGAAGCTACTCTATAATTCACTTTGTCCGTCAGTCCGTCCGTCCGTAACGCTATGGGGGAAATGGAATTTACTCAGCTCCTATAAAAGATAGAAAGCTGAAATTTTTTGACAACATTCCCATCATTAAGGAGCATAATAAACTATAAATCATCAATGGCGGTCGGACGGCTTTTAAGCAGGTTTTAGGCTATTTTTTTTATTTCCCACATTTTTCCTCATATCTTTGGTGTTTATGGTCCGATTTTCAAAATTTTTTCAGTTAAAGATATCAAAATTAAATTTCCCATCGTTTGAAGAAAACAACAATGGCGGTCAGACTGCCTTTTTGCAGGTTTTAGGCTATTTTTATATTTTTTACATTTTCCCCCATATCTTTGGTGTTTATTAATTGATTATCAAAATTTTTTCAGTTAATGATATCAAAATTAAATTTCCCGTCGTTTGAAGAAAACAACAATGACCGTCAGTCCCATCCACGAAATTTTGTGCTTCGCTACTTCTGGATGTGATTGTACATTTTTAAATTCGTAGAAAATTGTATTTAATACAATACGATACATGATTTTTCAGTATAGCTTAGAACCGGTTCTAATCAAGCGGTTTTCAAAGCAACACTGGAAAAATTTCTTACCTCATTTAATTTCTCATGGTCTGTTGTAAGCCGACAGGAGAATCCATTTTTACATGTAAACGGGCTTTCAAGAGGAAAATACCATTTCCATTGGTCATAACCGTCTTTAAAACCTCTAAATACTGGATCGTATAACAAAATTAGTTTCAAATCTTTATTGCTATCTTCTTCAGTTTTTTTGATAATTTTGAGGCCATCTTGATAATGTATATTAAAGTTTGATGTGGTATAGTTGCTTAGATTTGGGTTGGATAAGATTTTTTCAAATTTTTTCTTCCTGTTGGTTTGTATTGGCTCTATATCTAAATCAAATAATTGTTATAACAAAACCTATGACAAAACACTTGGGCAAAACTGGTAATTTTTTTTTTAATAACACACAGAAATCTATTATATCCAGGAGAGTAGAAACATTAGGCTGTTTATTACCAGGGAGTAAGGGAGGGGACAATGGATCGAATATTCAATCTTTTGGAGTCTCAGACTTTGGGGACTGGCTTAAAGGGAATGTGCAAGAATTTAGCAGTTTCTGACTGAGTTTGGGGACTTGCGCAATAAATGCCGTTACTCGTTTTGTTAGTTTTGAATATATATAGTTTTGCAGACAGAGAGTAGTTCAAATATAAATACACGGCCCCCCTCCCATACTATATTTGACTCCCTTCATCCCCACCTCCTTTTTAAAAGTAGACGAGAAAGGGAAATGGAGAAGTGAGGTGGGGGAAATAAACAGGATAAAAAGGGGCAGGAAGGTGTGCGGGTCATATACTTGCCCATCTCCAGCTACACGTCTGCCTGCCCCTTTTTTTCCGTGTTCACATCACTTGCCCCCAAATCTCTTTTCTCTTTCCCTGTCATTTGGAGAGTTCCAGGGAGATATTTCTAGTAATTAATTACAGAATGGTTATGTCAGTCTGTAATACTGGTAATCTAATTTTCAAATGATTGCTTTATTTTCTTGGAACTTTTTTCTTAGTTTATGGTTTTCTAGATTTAATCAACAATCACTTTACAATTTCAACCATATTTTCGGGATTATTCTGGTTTTCATGGCCTTTCTTCAAAAACTCTTAAATTGAATTAATTGCCCATTGTCCCCTCCCTTACTCCCTGGTTTATTACACTAGCCCCCAGTGTAAGAAGGAATACGCCATGTTAGAAGTGTAACGCAAATTTGAGATCTCAGTTTTGCGATTTGATTTACTAATTTTCTCTATAAGACAAAAGAGCTGCTTGCAAGATTATCTAATTGGCTATGATATAAAGATGCGTCACCCTCCCAACATTGCGTATAGCCGCTTACAACTTCGTGAAAAGGCATTTAATTACTGTCCATCCAAATTAAGAATATTTTTTTTGCGGGGGAAGGGTGGAGAGTGGGGTGGAGCAGAAACGGTCAAATCAATGTTTGTGAATAAGAAATAAGCATCAAACCAATAATAAAAAGAAGTAATATTTTTTAATTTACATGAAATAATATTTTTATAAAAAATCACAAAACCTTTT
This sequence comes from Acartia tonsa, assembly GCF_053477335.1. Classification (NCBI taxonomy): domain Eukaryota; kingdom Metazoa; phylum Arthropoda; class Copepoda; order Calanoida; family Acartiidae; genus Acartia; species Acartia tonsa. The sequence continues at coordinate 33,213,769 of NC_137273.1, forward strand.
ATATGCACGAGAAATTTTTTTTGTAGCGAAGCTACTATATAATTCAAAATGTCCGTCCGTCCGTCCATGTGTCCGTCTGTTAGAGACAAAAAGGGGGAATTTTCTAGGCTCCTATAAAAGATAGAAGGCTGAAATTTTCAGGGATTAAATAAGTTAACATTCTTCATATTTTTAAAGATTTGTTCATTAAATGGGGTACTTGATCGTTTCATACATTTTTAAGTTTTCATGATTTTCTCAACATCTATTCAATTTTCAGGGTTTAAATACCTAAATATTCTGCATACTTTTATTAAGTTTTATTGAGATTTGCCGATTTGTTGGGGTGCTAGTTTAATTCCTAGATTTTAAGTTTTGAAGATTTTCCAAGACTGATATTTTTTAGGGATTAAGTTAAAAGTTCTCAATTAATACATCCCCACAAAGTTTATATTGGTTCAGGTACTAGATCGATTCCTAAATATTCACATTACAAATCTGACAAGGTTTTGTGATTTTTTTTAGTTTAATGTTTTTTATAAAACTGCTCTGTGCCAATTTTTTTGGGGATATCCATCCATCCATAATTTTTGAGCTTTGCTACTTAAGGATGTTTTCATCTTTATTAAGTTATGAAGATGAATTTTGATTAAGATTTCGACGACCTATGCGCATCCAATTTAAGTATTGTTTTGTCCATCTGTTTGTCATTAATGTAAGTAGATTAAATATAAAAACTATTAAAACTTTTTACCTTTAAGATTATGGCACCTTGAAACTAATTCTAACACTCTTAATAAATGTTTTGTATCTTAAACTAGCTGCTTCCCCTGTTGATAAAATTAGCCTAAAACCATGCCAAAACTTTAATTTAGAAATTAAAGTTTTTCTGTTGGGGAGGGGGAGCTATTTCTTGAGAGGGTAAAAGAGTTGGGGTATGGTCACTTTCGTGACAATGCCTCTTAAGGGGCGTTTTGTTGAATTTTCACAGTTTCTTTTCCCCTATTTCTAGCCCCTGCAGGGGGCTCTAACCCTGGGGGCAATCATCTAACCTAATATAACCTATCAATAGCTACTGTGAAAATACGACGAAGTGCCCCTTAAGAGGCGTTGTTACAAAAGGGAGGCAGGCTCTTAGAATTTGAATTTAAGGGTGGTGTTAACAATCTTCTAAACCTTCATTCCACCTGCTTATCGCCTAAAACAATCCCAGGAGCTAAGTAATGCTTTCCTTAAATGGAGATCTCAATCAGACAAACAAACAAAAAAAACTTAACTACTTATTATATTGGAATTGGAATCCATAATTATATTTTTGTCAATAAGTAACGCATTATAAAAAATAGCTTTTCAGGAGAGCATTGTATTTGGATATTAAACATTAATTGCCTTGTTTTGTTGTCAATGACTGGATCAAAATAAGATCTCAACATAATATCCTAAAATAAAGCAATCAAACATAAAATGATAGCCATAAGTAGCAAACTTTTTTATATTAAAGGGTGTGCAAAAAATGCGCAGATTTTTAAAATTAAAATTGCGCGGCTTCTGTTAATAGAAGAATAAGTTTTAAATACCGTTAGAACCGCTCTAAGCTCTAGTTTATGGAAATACTAGAGTTGGCTCGATATAACTATCTCCCTATTGGCTAGTTTTCTATATGCATATCTATTTCTCAATAAATCTATTTTCCTCACCCGGCATTACTATTTAAACGGAAGTAAATATTTAATAATTTAAATGATCTTAAAAAGATTTTTTTAATTATATTTTTTTCTTTACATTACCATCACCAAAGGGTTTATTATATGATTACAATTTTAGTTTAATATTTGAACACACAAAGTGTCGCCACAATCGAATTCTTTTAAAACAGAGTTTTCTTAAATTAGTTATATTATAAATTAAAATTTTCGGATCATGGAAAGAAAACAAAGTCATTCCTTAATTAGGACAGAAGTCACCTTCCTAGGAAGGACATAAGTAGCTTCCCTTATGTGAGAATTTGTTAGATGAAGGGCATAACTTGTCTCCCTTAACAAAGATTTTGCAAGATGAAGGACATAAGTAGCCTCCCTTCACCACACAAAACCTAGCTTTTTGGTCCTTCACATAGCAAAATCTTGCATAAAATAGTTTATCTGTCCTTCACATAGCAAATTCTTGCAAAACATAGCAAATTCTTTCAAAACATAGCAAATTCTTGCAAAACATAGCATTTATGTCCTTCACATAGCAAATTCTTGCAAAACATAGCAAATTCTTGCAAAACATAGCAAATTCTTGCAAAACATAGCATTTATGTCCTTCACATAGCAAATTCTTGCAAAACATAGCAAATTCTTGCAAAACATAGCATTTATGTCCTTCACATAGCAAATTCTTGCAAAACATAGGAAATTCTCGCAAAACATAGCATTTATGTCCTTCACATAGCAAATTCTTGCAAAACATAGCAAATTCTTGCAAAACATAGCATTTATGTCCTTCACATAGCAAATTCTTGCAAAACATAGCATTTATGTCCTTCACATAGCAAATTCTTGCAAAACATAGCAAATTCTTGCAAAATATAGCAAATTCTTGCAAAACATAGCATTTATGACCTTCACATAGCAAATTCTTGCAAAACATAGCAAATTCTTGCAAAACATAGCATTTCTGTCCTTCACATAGCAAATTCTTGCAAAACATAGCAAATTCTTGGAAAACTTAGCATTTCTGTCCTTAACATAGCATTTTGGTCCTTCACATAGCAAAATCTCACAAAACATAGGTTTTTCTGACCTTTTTCTACCAGGAGATCAGAACTAAATCAGAACACACATAACAAGAGTTTTTACATAATACATTAAGATTATCAATTATGCATTTAACTATGCATAAATTATGATAATTCATTATTATTACCCCTCCCCCCCCCCTATTTAAAATTTACCCCTGCATAAATTATGATAATTTATGCTGAGTTAAATGTACTGTTTGAACTTCTATCTAACAGGATATGAGAACTTAATCAGAACACACATAACAAGAGTGTTTACATAGTACATTCAGATTAACAATTATTCGATTGGCCCCTTTGCAGTCCATCATATGACTTGGGAAGGAGGTTGAGGAGCATTTTATGCAGCCTAAATTCCACTATGCTATGCCTCTTTTCCTAAAAGGCGTCATAGCTGGCCTCTTTTGTGTCCATCATATGACATGGGAGGTGGTGCCATGTAGGAAAAGTGGCATTGCATTCTTGGGAATTTAGACTGCATAAAATGCTCCTCAACCTCCTTCCCATGTCATATGATGGACTGAAAAGGGGCCAGCTATGACGCCTTTTAGGCCCTAGAATGCAATGCCACTTTTCCTACATGGCACCATAGCTGGCCTCTTTTGTTATGTGTGTTCTGATTAAGTTCTCATATCCTGTTAGATAGAAGTTCAAACAGTACATTTAACTCAGCATAAATTATCATAATTTATGCAGGGGTAAATTTTAAATAGGGGGGGGGGGAGGGGTAATAATAATGAATTATCATAATTTATGCAGAGTTAAATGCATAATTGATAATCTTAATGTATTATGTAAAAACTCTTGTTATGTGTGTTCTGATTTAGTTCTGATCTCCTGGTAGAAAAAGGTCAGAAAAACCTATGTTTTGTGAGATTTTGCTATGTGAAGGACCAAAATGCTATGTTAAGGACAGAAATGCTAAGTTTTCCAAGAATTTGCTATGTTTTGCAAGAATTTGCTATGTGAAGGACAGAAATGCTATGTTTTGCAAGAATTTGCTATGTTTTGCAAGAATTTGCTATGTGAAGGACATAAATGCTATGTTTTGCAAGAATTTGCTATGTTTTGCAAGAATTTGCTATGTGAAGGACATAAATGCTATGTTTTGCAAGAATTTGCTATGTTTTGCAAGAATTTGCTATGTGAAGGACATAAATGCTATGTTTTGCAAGAATTTGCTATGTTTTGCAAGAATTTGCTATGTGAAGGACATAAATGCTATGTTTTGCAAGAATTTGCTATGTTTTGCAAGAATTTGCTATGTTTTGCAAGAATTTGCTATGTTTTGCAAGAATTTGCTATGTTTTGCAAGAATTTGCTATGTTTTGCAAGAATTTGCTATGTGAAGGACATAAATGCTATGTTTTGCAAGAATTTGCTATGTTTTGCAAGAATTTGCTATGTGAAGGACATAAATGCTATGTTTTGCAAGAATTTGCTATTTTTTGCAAGAATTTGCTATGTTTTGCAAGAATTTGCTATGTTTTGCAAGAATTTGCTATGTGAAGGACATAAATGCTATGTTTTGCAAGAATTTGCTATGTGAATGACAGAAATGCTATGTTTTGTGAGGTTTTGCTATGTGAAGGACAGAAAAGCTAAGTTTTGCAACTTGAAGGACATAAGCAGCCTTCCTAATGTACGAATTTGTCAGACAAAGGACATAAGTCACCTCCCTTAAGTTAGATTTTGTTAGATGAAGGACATAAGTAGCCTTCCTTAGACCAATTTCCAGTGACTTCTGTCCTAATTAGGAATGACTTTGTTTTCTTTCCATGATCCAAATTTTCTTTTTTATGATTAGAAATTAAATACTTCATTATAATGTAAATAGCAACATGGAATGAAAAAAATGAATTTATTTTTAATAAAGTAAAATAATGGGTCTTATTGTTCTGGGCAATGAGAGTTTATTATGGATTATTGGAGCACTATGAGTTTTCAACGAATATTCCTTGGAGAACTTGAGCTCATTTATAGACATTTATTTCCTATATAGATCTGACATGGATCTTGAAGCAATTAAGCAGGCCGTTTTGAACATGTTAAAAATTGGAAGATTTCATTAAATAAAAGTTATCGCAAATATACTTAGTAAATAAGAACCATTACTGTGCTGCGCATAGATTAGGAGCTACATGCTAAAATTTCCCTACTGACTTTAAACTTGATTTGTGAGTAAATCATTAAAGATTAAAGTATTCAATAAAAATGCATACCTTTTTAAAAGCGAAGCTTTCCTATAATTAGGGTCGGTCCGTCCATCCGTCCGTAACGGATAGCTTTTATTTTATTAATTTAGGCATGTTAGAATTGTCCTATCGATTTCCTTTAATAGTTAGGTACGATTTAGAAAGCGTAGCAACTCTATAATCATTGCCAAAATGTCTGTACGTCCATTTTAAACATGTTGATTTTTTTACTTTTTTAACAACAAATTTTTATGTGATCTAATCATCCGATTGATCTGATTTTTGGTATATTGATTCCTGGGACAACAAAGTATAATGTAATAAGCGAAGCAACTCTACAATCAAGTCCTAAAAATGAAAATATGTCCATAAACATTATCCTGAATCAAGCAGTTTTTCAACAAATTTACTTACAATTTTGCTTTGACTCTTATACATTTATATTATGATTATTCAGTTCTGACACTATACAAGTGTTAATGTCCGTTTGTCCTACCGTTTCAGTGCTTCGCTTTTTATGGATGTTGTCATCCTTGTTAAAATTCTAATTGGGCATCTCATGTTAAAGGTAGACAAATTCCTAAGCTTTATATAGTTTTGTAGTTACGAGGTAAAATGTTCCTACTGATTTAAAACTTGACTGGAGTGTCTGTGTAAATCATTAAAGACTAAACTAAAATCCATGATGATACTAGAATTAAGGGGAAAGTGGGAGCACCAAAGTAATGATTCTTTATAATTTACCTGATTACCAAGTCTACCACGTCCAAAGCTGCAGAGTAAGGATCTGACCAAGGCAAAATCATAAAGTTTTATTCAAAAAATTACTAATTGGGGTTGGGGGTGCTAGGGGCCGTCTATTCGAAAACTGTGAGCAAAATGGACTAAATATTGAGCAAGAATTTTTAAACTTGATACATACGCCTAGTCCAAGAGGTACATTTTAATGGGAAAAAATAAAACTTTTTGATTCCTTTGATCATGCGGAAGATAAATAAAGTGTATGATTATGATTAATATCCCTTTTGTCACAAAATAGAAATTATTATCATTAAAGTTTTAAAATTAATAACCATTATAAACTTACAAGTGTAATTTTCATTTTTAATCCTTTGATTGCGGAAATTTAGCTGGAAGTTCTAACCTTGCATGATACTGTTTTAGGCCTATTTATCAGAGACTTTTAGGAATAAAACAATTAAAGATAGATTGATAAACATTATTTGCAAGATATCACCTTCCATAGATTATAATAAATGTTTGAAAAATTTGGAAAGTACACTGAAAACGATATTCTGGTGATAAAACTTTGGGTACCAGTATAATTTACAGTTCAATGTCCCCTTCCTCCCTGCTGTTTATGGATAAATTATTTACCCCAACTCTTACTAATTACGTAATAGTAATAGTAGCAGTTGGTACCATTTATGGTCCTTAGTATGATGCAGTGTTATCAAGACCCAACACCTCCCCGACATCTACGCCACTGCCACCAGTTTTTTGTGTGAGAAAAATAAATTTCATCACGTGTCTTATGAGTGGTTTCACACAAAGATCCTGTTGAGCAATGATCCTATTTTGAAAATAAGGGGAGGGGGGGGGGAGGTTCAACTCTATGCTTAAACCCTTCAAGGACCTTTGACCCATTAACCTACCTAACCTAAATAAAGTAATAAACAAACAAACGTAAAACTGCTTTATGCGAAAGCGCCGTTTTATATTTTAAAGTATAAAAAATGATGTTTTCTATTCTGTTCCTAAACTGACTATAGTTAGAAATACATACACCTGAAAAAATAGGTCAATATTAAAATTGAGGCTATTTCATAATTAGGGTTGCAAGGTCCGTCTGTAGCAGTTATCTCTTTTTGTTCATTTAGAAATGTGTCCTATCGATCTCAAACTTTGCATCATGATTCCTTTAACAGCTAGGTACAATTTAGAAAGCTCACCAACTCTATAACCGTTACTAGAAAGTCCATACATCCATTTAAAAATGCCATTTCAGAGCTTCACTTTCATGGATGTTGTCATCCTTGTTTTATCCATGACACAAGTAGAACACTGTATGACTGTCTGTGTGGTTGGCCGGATGACTGTCCGGATGATATTTAAGATCTTTTTGCAGAATCTTTTATCAATAAACTTTTATTCATTAAAGTTGGAGTTTCAAAATCCAGCCCAATAAATTTTTAAAGAAAATGTCTTTGTGAAATAAAATGAAAATCATAGAATTATTCGATATTTTATAATAATTTTTCCATTTCAAAGATAACTGTTTACACTACTGTAAAATAAAAAATATGTTTTTGGTATTTTGTTTATTTATATTTGTTATCTAAGTTTCTATTAATGATTAGTTATAATCCTTACTATTTTTATACGTGTTATAACCATATTATACATTGTATAAATCTTACTCTTATCTTCATATGAAAAGGCACTCTTCGAAAAATCAGCCGCATTTTTATCTACAAATTTGATAATTTTAAATTTACTATTTCTTTACTACTAATATATGAAAAAATGTCAAAATAAGCAATTAACTTGTTAAAAATTGTATATGTTTTTATATGCACTATTTTAAAGTCGGTATGGCAAAAAGCTTAGACGCAAATATAATATATAATTATAGAGTAGCTTTGTAACTATGGAATTTTTTCTGGTACATTAATAAGCAATAGCCCCTACCCGTAAAAAAAACTCACTAAAAAACTACACGGACATCTTCATATGAACAAATTCTATTTGCCTTTAGTTAATTTATTATAATTGAGACAAACAACATTGTTTTTTTCTGATTTTGCAACCAAATAGTGTTTCTTTATATGAAACATCCACGCCCCCCCCCCTCTCCTTGTTCAAAAATGCGATTGTCCAAGAAGTAAAAACTAACCCATGTTGGAACTTATAACAATTATAACTCTTTTATCAAATATATTTTCCTTGTTGCGAAAAAAGTGTGTATGTATATATTGGTTACTAAAATGAGACTGCCTGCAAATCTTTAAACTACCAGTAAGATTAATAAATTATTTAAAACACGCACCTTTTTTGCACACTCGCTTGTTTTTAGAAGTGTGTGGCGCTTATAAAAATTCTGCAATAGTCTACCTGCCAATTCGTTTACCCACCCTCTCCCCTCCTTGGACGTCCTTGACCCAATCCCTTTCCCAAGTAAGGCCAACTTTAGATGCTAAAAACGTCCCTACTGTACCGCCAATTTCAAATTAGCCAAAAGAATGTTTATGTGTACTTATATTTTTACTTTATTTTTAAAACTATGTTAGCTAGTAGTGTACAAACCTTTTCAACCGGTAATCAATCTACAAAAGGGTTAATTTTATTATCATTGGGGATATACATGCGCTACATATGTGTCCATTGTCTTATCCCCTAGAGTCCCTGATTATAATCTATAGTTCATTGTTGAATATTTCTGCATAACTCCAACCTGAATAATTATGCAGTTTAATTCTAAAAAAATTTAAACTAAATTTGTATTACCAAAACTAATTATTCTTTAACTTTTATATTTCAAAGCATGTTACATAAAAGGTTAAACTCCATTGTACCCCCCCCCCCTCATAACTAACCTAGCTAGCTAGACCTAACTTTAAAAAACTGGTCTCAGTTTATTTAATACCTATATTTGCGACAACTTTTATTCTATAAATTCTTCCAATTTTTAGCATCAACAAAAACCCCGCCCCTCTCGGAGAGAATCGAACCCGGTACTCACGGATAAGGAAACCAACATTCTATAATTAAGCTATGAAAGAATCCAATTATCAATGGTGAAAAAAGACATAGTAAACAAAAACTTATTTCTTATAGTATACTTTAAAATTTCATGGATTTTCATGTCTGTCATTTTGGCTCAGGGGTAGAGGTGAGGTTCCAGTTGGAAGGTTGTGTGTTCGAATCTACCCAACCTCAAAATATAATTTTCAATGTCTGAGATAACAAATAATATTTGGTAAAAGTTGTTGTTGAAATGATTTATTCTTACAGAAAAAAAATCATACATGATAAAATAAGTAAAATACGAACTAAAAAAATTAATAAATTAGATAAGTGTTAGTAGGTTAAGGGTTAGCTGTTATACATATAAAATATTAATAACTAGCATAATAAACTAAATACACAATTAAATTGATAATGTTTAAATTGGTTTGGTGTTTGAGTTTAGTTTGATAGAGTTGGTTGGTTTGATTGAGAGCAAGAATTTTGGGCAGGAGTAGATTATGGAGGTGGAGGGTCCCAGTTTAAGTTTACTGGGCTCTTTTGGGGACTTACAAAATTGAGGAAAAGTCAAAATTGTAAGGTAGTCTTATAATAAAAAGACTACAAGAGTTCTTGCCAGGATTTGAAAGTATCACTGTAATAAGCGAACCCGCCCCTAGGCTTTTGCGGGTGAAAATACCCCATAAAATATGGGGGAATCTGCACAAGAATAAAGGAAAAATATTTTCCCTTTCACACACACTAAAATAGATAATAAAAGCACACAAAGGATTTCTAGCGGGTTTATAGATGTTGTAGGCACGTAGGTGTAGTTGAAGTTTTGAGGAGGGGTTGTTGACAGAAGTTTGGAGGGGAGAGAGGTGGTGAGACAGTTGGTGAGGAGGAGGGGGGGGGGGGAGGTAGGTCATCTGGCGGGCGTCTAAGTTAAGCGTCATGGGATTAAGTTACCAAACAATGTTTCCAAGAAAGGAAACAAAGGAAATCTAAAGATTTGAATAAAAGCTTGAGATGATGTAGCAGGAAAAAAAGCAGGCAGTCAGAAAACTGTTTCTTCTTTTGGTGGCAGAAATCATCTGTGTCCGATTACCAACACTATCTTCAAAGCACCTATCAGGAATCCACGAAGATTTTGTTATCACACAAATAACAAATAATATTGACACAAATAATGTGTGCAGCGGTCAGAGAAGCACACATGTTGTGTGTTACTCCCACCGCGTCCCAGAGCAGACTGATATTTGGTAAAAGTAATAATATTTTTTAAACTACATTATAACAACATTCACTTAAAATATAAAAAAGCTTTTTTTATAATTTGCTTAGAGAGTAGATATCATGACAATTGATAAAATAGTAAAACTTTAACATTGGAGGAGTTGAACCTGCAATCTTCCTATCCATACCCTAGCGCGATAACCCCTACACTAAAGAAGACTAGAAATTATGCAAGAAAATTTAGGTATAGAATACAATAACCTCTCTCCTGTACTCTGCACATAATTTTCAGTATGGCTGAGAACCGGTTATAATCCAACGAACATAAATCGGTTTCGAAGCACTACTGTTATATGTTATTTTTAAAGGAAGAACAACTTGATGTCTATTATCCCATAATCAAATAATAATTTTTCCTCCACGGTCTAGATCCTGCAACCATTGTAATACAACACTTTGACGCTAACCACAAGACTAAAAAAGAAAAGAATTTTTCCAAAAAACGTTGACTAACCAGTTATGCATTGTATTATAAACAGCTTTTCACGGAGATAAATATGTACAATTACAAGATCAAAGCCAGTTAAATTAGTCACGAAATGCCAAAGGCAAGGGCTCAAAAATTGGTTTTAATTTATTCTTAGGAGGGTGGTGGAACCCTCACTCAAAATAGTTACAAACCTTCCCAGGAACTATGATAAGCTAACCTGTAAAGGAGAACTATATTATTTCAGTAGTTAGTGAGATTCTTTGGTACAAATAAATAAACAGAGAGCCAAACAAACATCCTGCTACTTTATTATATGGATGATAGCTACAATCTTTTAAGTTACTTGCCGGGATTTGAACTGGAATTCTTAGATAAGTTACGTAAAAATTTGCCACAAGACTACAGCGGCACAATTAATTTAATGTGATTTTTATATAAGTATAGCGAAAAAAGACAACATAATCATTTTCATAACATTTCTCTCTCTAATCAAAAAGAATATTAGCTGACACGGAGTTAAAACCTTCCAACTAGCACGATAACCTCTAAAAGAAGAATAGGTATAAAACAGTAAAATTTAAGTCAATGAGCTATGAAAACAACCGAACATTCTTGGTGAAAAAGACAAAGTAGACAACATTTTCAACACTCATTGTTTAAATTCACCATTTATAGTAATCTACTCTGTAGCTCAGTGGATAAGATCAACTTATAGTTATAATCCCAGCAGTCTGAAGCATATCGGATCAAAACCACCTCAGTGAACAAAAATATTATTTTTTAACATTGATAACATTGTAAGTAAAAAAAAATAAAACCAATTTTAAAAAGTCACTTAAAATCTTGGAAAAAGCAATTAAAAAAAGAGAGAGAGAGAGAGAGAGAGAGAGAGAAAGAGAGAGAGAGAGAGAGAGAGAGAGAGAGAGAGAGAGAGAGAGAGAGAGAGAGAGAGAGAGAGAGAGAGAGAAAAAAAATTTCAGAAAATAAAAAAAATAAATATTTTTGTTCTTTGACCGCGGAGATTTGAACACGCGACCTACAGATAAAGTAAAATCTAAAAGAAAAATTTTACTTTTACTCTACCACAGAGCTACGTCGGTGCTTAAATGTAAGGAGAAAATAGACATATTTAATCCCAAGAAACACAAATTTTTTGAAGATTTCCACAGATATAAAAATGTACAGAAGTAAGATTAAAAATGATATTTTTTGCACCGATGTCAACAAAAACTGAATAGAATATGATCCCAAATAATTTATCAGTATGACTGATATCCGCTTCTTATCCACCAGAAGCGATACTAGAAAAAGAAGAACTCAATTAAATTAATATTAAAACATAGTAGACAATATTTTAATTATATAGTCATTGTTTACAATTAGACCAATTTTCAAAATAATATTTGGTGGTGCCAATAGCCCTGTGGTTAAACACCAGTAACGTAAGATCTAGAGTTCCGGTTCAAACCTCCAATCTTTCATCAAATTTTTGGGGGAGTTGTGATTTTATTGGGTGGGGTGGAGGGGGGGGGGGGGGGAAGGCCAATTAACCTCCATTTTTAATTTAAGTTTTTAATTTTGGGGTGGATTGTAATTTTTTTCTAACGTGATTTTTTTGGCAGTGTGATAATACCCTCCCCCAAAATAGTTATAAACCTTCCGAGGGCCCATAAGAAACTATCCTGTATAAGAGCACCATATCGGTTTAGTGGTTAGCAAGATTCTTTTGGTACCAACAGATAGACAAACAAATGGACATCATATTTTACTTACTGATGTAAGAATAGGACAGATTTTCTACTAAAACAATTTAGTTCTAATAGTTCTTTGGTACAGTGACTGCAGAGAACCATCTATCATCCAGGTTCTAATCCCCTAATTGTTTTTTGGGGGAAGGGTGATTTTAGTTATTTTTTGGTGGGAAAAGAGAGGGGAGGTCAAGCAACCACCATTTATAATTTTAGTTTTTTAAAAAAAATTCAAAAATTTGGATTTAAAAGAAGAATTAAATCAGTTCAGTTGTTATCGAATTCTTAATCTACAATCTAAATAACCCTTCATACTTACTACAAGGTTTTAAAAATATTCGTTTTCAATACTTGGAGGAATAGAACCGAAAACCTTTCTAACACGAGACTGCCGCTCTAAGCCCTAGACAGTAGGTATAAAGATATGTTAGTTGAAAATTTAGGTGATAATAATAAAAATAAAGTAAGTTTTGCTAGAGCAAATCTCCTCTAACTTTTTTACACCTTATATTATTATTCAACCTTTATTTTATATCTTTTTTTTCTTGAAAGAAATATTACTTATAAATGAGAGGAAACACTACATTATAGTCCATTGTCCATTGCAGAATAAAAACCTATTGACATTCAATTCTTAGTGGGATTGAACCTCGAACCTTTCCAATACAAGACTGTCGCACTAGCCCCTAGACTAAAGGTGAAGAGAAATTCAGGAACTTATTTAAATCAACTAATTATAATATAACAATCTATTTAACAGAGAAATAGGAATTTCTACAATACCCCCTCTCATTCCCTCTCTTTCTCTCTCTCTCTCTCTCTCTCTCTCTCTCTCTCTCTCTCTCTCTCTCTCTCTCTCTCTCTCTCATGCTGTATTAATCACGGAGGTTTAGTGGGCATAATTTTTGCATAATGGAAATAATAAACAAGGATATTATTACAATGAATTTTTTTGTGTAAAATCTTATATATTGTAAAACCAAAAGAAAGTAAATAAAACATTGAATAAATCTAGCCAATCGCGTGATAATTTTAGAACGCGGACTCTAATAGTTATATAAGCAGACGCCTTAGCCCTCAAAATCACTCAGCCAATGCAATAGAAGAAGGAATCTTTTAGAATACTGAAATTGTTATAGATTTGTGTTTTGAAAAGAAAAGTTTTATCAGGGAGGGATGAGACATCATAATATAAACTTAAAATCCCACTAATTAATTTTGAATGCTTCGTACACTAAAAAAAATATAGAAATCTTCCTTGAAGGGTAAATAAAATCAGGGGGGTTGCGTGATTTTACATTTAACATTTTGGGAGTTGCGTGATTATCGCAACACAACATTTTGAGTTTTATTGTGGTAATACGACACCCATACGGACAGGCCCAATACAGAGTTGCTTCGCTGTGACTTATGATAACAAACCCACCGCACTAATCCTATTATATCACTATCCATCTCATGACCGCTGTTAACCCCGCACCCGGCGGTCAAACTAAGCCTGCCTAAATGTGGGGAGGGGACTTGAACATGCAATTATCACGAGTCCATCATGCACTTATATAATCGGGAGGCACTGCCTCCCCTTTTACCACCGCTGCCCCCACAGCCTGTCTACCGTCGGGCGCTAAGCCCTAGCGCCCCACACCCCCTTCAAACCTAACTATTGTCATATTTTTGTTGTATATATATAGTAAACATAACTTGTAAAGATTATTCAGTTTAAATATATAATTCTGTATGATTGAATCCTGCTTGTTTGTTTGGTAGAATACTTAAAGGCTAGGGCCCGTTGAATCCGAACTCGTTACCCTGTGGGCCGAGTACGCTCGGCTTACCAGAACTTGGTGTCAGCGTGTTTCAATCGAGCCTTACAGAACTAGCCTATTCTACCTCTGATTGGACCCTTTGGCAAGTAAGGGGACAATCAGCCGCCAACTGAGAAGCCAACTGACCCGTGAGACGGCCTTTTTAGGTCGAATTTCCATCATTTTGAACGCAATATGTGGGCCTCTGGCCTACGGCAAGCAGATTTAGCCTGCTAAAAGCGCCAGTTAAGACGCTTTGTCCGTGTCGTGTAGGAGTAGCGCTAGGTGCGCAGCCACGGCAACCGGATAATTTAGCTCAGACGGCTACAAAACTGAGTCTAAATTGGCAAGTGTAGCTGGGACAAGCCCCAGGACACCCAGGCCAAACCTACGAGACAGACAGCTGTGTGCTGGTCTCCCTAAGAAGGCAATGTGTGGCTGCGAAGCTTCAGCACACAAGTAAGCCCTACCACTGCGACGGATAGCAGATTTTGAGCCACAGGCACGGCAGGACGGGACATTCCCTGCCGCTGTCTCCCAGGATTCGAACCCGAGGCGCTGTAGGACGGGCCATTCCCTGCCGCCATTTGTCGGGATTCGAACCAGCGGCGCTGTAGGACGGGTCATTCCCTACCGCCGTCACCCCTCTGAACCTTGCAGGACGGACATTCCCTGCTGCCAGTGCTTCCAGAATCACACCTAGAGCTCCTAGTGATAACAACACATCATTGTGTATAAAAAGTCAACCAAGTGATAAAAATAAATATAAAATTGTTGACCAAGTGATAATTAATAAGCTCTAGTGATTCGAAGCTACAGTCTAAGCCACCATGGTAAGCGATACCACCATAGCTGCGGTGCGGCCACCACCAAAGTTTCTGCCAACCCCAGCCGAACGAGAGGCCCCCTTGTCTCAAGGGCAGGACCTCCACTTCCCCTGCCATATCAGGGTGAGGTTTCCTACTCCTGACCCTGCCCAGCATGTACAGGTTGATGCCATGGTTGATTCTGGCAACCGTGTACCAGGGTCTGCTGTAATTTCTGAGCACCTCATGCACGCAATGGGCGTGCAACGCATGTTGATTCCGGACAACACCCAGATCCTGACTGCTAATGAGGAAGGCCAGCCCCTCCAGGTAATTGGAAAATTAAAAGAGTTATATATGGCAGTTTCACACACTCTTATACTCCATCTATACCACGTGACTGTGGTCCGAAATCTCTCCCACCCTCTTAACTTGGGTGGGTATTTTCTCAAGGAGTTCGGAACTAGGCTCTGTTTCGACATGCAACCACCTTGCTTGTGGGCGCGTGGGGAGTTTATCCCACTCCGTGGCGTCCCCATTGACCGGGAGACAGCCGAGAGAGAGCTAAGCTATGAGGGGCCTCTGCCAGGCCCCCTGCCTGAGCAGCCGCGTGTGGTTGAGAAAGGCACACACTGGGTGGACGCTGAGCTCAACGCACACAAGGGCGCTAACCTGCTAGCCATGGGGTTGCCCCCAGTGCCCAAGGTGCCAAGGGAGAGCCTGCCAACAACGTTTCCTGAGATTGCCAGCCCTCCAGAACCAATCTTCTCCTCCGACATTTTTATCAACGGCCAGCCGTGTCCACCTGGCCCCCTCTACCTGGGACCTCCAGCCAGTCCACCAGCCAAGCCCGAGTCCAGACCCGTCAAGTCGCGGTCTGATGTACCCGGAGCCACACTCAACTCTCAGGCCCCAGCCTCTCCCGGCGCCGTGCCCGTCAAGTCGCGGCCGGACGCCCACGGAGCCAAAGCTGGACCCAGCATTTTGGCCTCTCCCAGCACCGAGCCCGTCAAATCGCGGCCGGACGCCCCCGGAGCCAAGCCTGGCTCCGACACGTCAGCCTCTCCAGAAGCCGAGCCCGTCAAGTCGCGGCCGGTGGATCCCGGAGCCAAGGCTGACCCCTCACCAGCCACGTATAGGCTGAGCGCTGTCACTCCAACTGACGGTCAACCACCCCAGCTCCGCACAGCCAAGCGGGTGGTCCTGCCTGGCCGCGGGGTTATGGCAGTCCCTGTTGAGCTAGTAGGCCACCGCACCAAGGATGCCATTCAACTAGCTGCCCCAGAACAGAGGTTTGGGGAGGACCTTGTTATTCCAGAGGGCCTGTATGCCCACAGGCCTGGCTCTGCCACTGTGTTTAGAGTACTGGTGGTCAATGAGGGGGAGGTGCCCCTCTTGCTGGATGCTGGCCTCCCAGTGGCAGGGGAGCTGGTCAAACCTGACATTCTGGAAGTCTCTGATACGCCTCCCCCGCGTCTCCACTCGGTCCAAGAACCTGCTGAGCCCATAGACATGCAAGAGTTGTGGGAGGCCTTGGAGATGGAAGACAATGAGTTCCTACGCAAGGACCCCTTACTCAAGAAGGAGGTCTGGACTACGTTGTCAGAGTACAGGGACGTCTTCTCCAATTCTACCCCCGGCTGCACAGATGTGGTTGAATTGCAGCTGCGCCTCAAGCCAGGGACCCAGCCGATCCGCCAGAGATTTAGGGATCTGAACCCGCGGCAAGAGGCTGAACTGGAGAAACAACTGGACACTTGGCTGCAGGAAGGAGTCATAGAGCCGTCGGACTCCGCCTGGAGCAGCCCCCTGGTGCCCATCAAGAAGAAGGACGGGAGCACCCGCTGGGCCGTCGACTACAGGGCCCTCAACAAGTGTCTGGAGCTGGACAGCTACCCCCTGCCTAGGATCCAGCAATTGGTGGAACGAGCTGGCGGGCACCGTGTCTACAGTGCTCTAGACGCGGTGGCCGCCTACTACACCATCCGTGTGTCTGAGGATAGCCGGCCCTGCACCGCCTTCACCACCCCCAGGGGCTTGTATCAATGGAAAAGGATGCCCTTTGGCCTGGCTACGGCACCGTCTGTCTATTCCAGGTTTATTGCAGGGGTCCTAAACCCACTAGGCACAGCCAACCTCCAGTCATACCTTGACGACGTCCTGACCTTCCACCAGGATACCTGGGCCCACCTGGCCAGGCTCCGAGAGGTCTTGGAAGCCCACCGCAGGGGAGGGATCCGCCTCAAGCCAGCCAAGACCAAGTTGTTCCGGTCCAAGGTGGATTATCTGGGTCACACCCTCAGCCGAGAGGGGATAGCCATGCAAGAGGACTATATTGACCGCATCTTGGACTGGCCAGCCCCTAGCACCCCCAAGGATTTGCTGGCGTTGCTGGGCTTCTTTGGATACTACCGCCTGTTCATCCCAGAGTATGCAGACCTCACATACGAGATGAATCGGCAGAAGACGGCCAAGGCCCTAACCTGGACGCCTGAGATGGAAGCCCAGCTGCTGCAACTCAAGGACAAGTTCCGACAGGCCCCCATCCGAGCGCCGCCCAGGTTTGATTTACCAGCAGTGTTCCAGCTCACCACAGATTTCAGCAGCCGCGCCATCTCTGCCATACTGAGTCAATGCCAGGAGGGCAAGGAGAGGCTGATTGCCGCCGTGGGGCGCAAGACAACCGACCCTGAGACGCGCTACCCGTCCTGGAAGGGAGAGATGGCCGCCATTATCTATGGGATCCAAAAATTCCACGGCATCTTGTCCTACCGCAGCTTCCAGATCAACACTGATTCCTCTGCCCTGCTACAGATGAAATCACTGAACACATCCACAGGGATGGTGGCCCGCTGGCAGGAGGAGCTAGCGGCCTTAGACTTTACCGTCTGCCACAGGCCTGGCACCCAGAATACCAACGCCGACGCCCTCAGCCGCCGGGAAGATGCCAACATGCCAACGGCTAGCGCCGAAGAATTAGCAGAGCAGGCTGAGTATATCCACAACCTGGCCCAGCTAGGGGAGCCCGCAGCTAGCCGGCCTCCTGCCGCCCGACTGGACTCAGCTAGAATACTGCCAAATGTATTGATCAGAAGCAAAAGTGTGTTTCACAAATTATAACCACAGCATAAACTGCCCCATTCTTATTTGATTCGCCACCTTTTTTATATATTCTTTTTTATTAGATACTAGCGGCTTCGCCTCTAGTGGCACTGTAAATGTTTTTTTTAAATTCAAATACCTATCTAATTTGATGAAATAATTTGTCTATGATGCTTTCAAGTCTCTACGCAAAAGCAAGAATATTACATTTTAAAAGATACCCTGTTAAGATAGCCTGATATCTAGTTGCCGAAAGTGTACGCAGTTTCCTGGGTGTTTCCTCATCCTAGCTCAATATTTACTACTAGCTAAAAAAGCTTCAAACTTAAAAAAAAAATAAAAATTTAAAAAATTCAAATGTATAATGTATAAATCGTTTATACATTCAAATTTTGATTTTTTTAATGGAAGTTTGAAGATTTGTAGCTAGTAGTAAATATTGAGCTAGGATGAGGAAACACCCAGGAAACTGCGTACACTTTCGGCAACTAGATATCAGGCTATCCCTGTTAAGGAAAACCCGATCGGTTCAGTGGTTAGCGAGAGGTACATACAAACAAATTGTATTTTTGGGAATAAAGACAATTTACAAATATAAAACTTTTGGGGAAGTGATGGTACACCATAAGAATGGTTCGCATAGAAAGATGTGTTGCCCATTTAATATTTTTTTTGTGTGTGTTGTCTGTTGTGTGTCTACACTTCTAGGGAAAAAGTGATGGCTAATTGGGCTACAAAAAGCGCACCCTCACGGTGGCTGAAGCCCTGTTGCACCGCCACCTGGCCACGTTCGGATGCCCCCTGAAGATCCATTCCGACAATGGAATGGAATTTACCGGCCAGGTATTCCAGGAACTGGCCTCCCGGCTTGAGATTGGCCTGACACATCCACCACCCTACAATCCGCAGTCCAACCGAGTGGAGAGGTTTCATAGGACGCTCAACACAGGCATGCGCCTGTTCCTAGACAGAGACGATAACAACTGGGAGCCCCACCTGCCTGCCATCGCCTTTGCCTACAACACCAAGGCCTGTAGGTCCACTGGTGTGACCCCGTTCCTGGCCTTCTTTGGGAGAGAGGCCAAACTTCCGGTGGACATGGTGCTACGGCTGCCAGAGACCGAGTATGCTTCAGTTCCAGCCAACGTCCAAGCTCTGTTGCAGCGCTACTATGCAGTTTATGATGCCATCCAGCAGAAGGAGGAGGGAGCCATCAGGAGGAGCGCGGCAGCTTACGAAGGCACGGCCAAGTATGAGGTGGGAGACTTGGTCTGGTACCTGGCCCCCCGCCTGGTGCCAGGAAAGGCAGCCAAGATTACCAAGAGATGGACTGGCCCCTGGAAAGTAGTGAGGAAAGCTACAGAAGTCCATTATGTCATCAAACCTGCCTCTCCAGTAGCCAGGATCTCAGAAGTTACCGCGCATGTAGGCCGACTGCGCAAATACACTGGAGATGTGACTGCCCACCAGATCCCAGAGGACATCCAAGTTGACGTGGACGGCGACGAGGATGCCACCGAGCTGCCAGTTGGAGCGGCGGCGCCCGCAGCTAGCAACCCAGGAGAGTTCCCAGTGCACCAGCCAGCCGCAGCCGCCCCACAGCCTAGCGGCCAAGATCGTGACCCAGTGGAGGAAAACCTGCAGGAGCAACCCAACGAACCACCGCCGCCGCCGCCTGCTCCAGAGCCACTCAGAGATGCCATCTGGAACCCTGACGCAGACATGGAGAACCTGCCAGCCAGCAGCGGACCTGTAGGAGAAGAGCCAGCCACTGCGATGGAAGAAGCCGCCCCAGAAGAAGAAGAAGAAGCCATGTGCCCCCTGCTGATGACAGCCATCCCCATCCGGGTAGGAGCCAGGAGGCCAAGCAACCTGAACCAAGCAGGCGCCCCCATGGAGTTCTATGCGCCCTTTGCCATCACCATTCCACCCTCAGGAACCACCAGAATCTGCCTAGGCCTCCGTGTCCAGTTACCAGCCGAGACAGAACTGATCCTGCAGACGAGGCAAAATTTCCAGCGGCGAGGCCTGGCCGTGGCCAACCCACGCCTAGAAGCCAACCAGGAGCTGACAATGCTGATCACCAACCACAGTCAGACCGAGCAACGAGTGTCCCGAGGAGCCTGTGTAGCCCGAGCTGTCCTCCATCGAGCTGTGCCCCAGGAACTGCCTGTCCGGCGCATGAGCCGGCTGTCGTATCCCCAGGTTCAAGGCCTGGTGTCTCAAGAGCCACGCAACCCTTGAAGGGGAGGTTGTGGTAATACGACACCCATACGGACAGGCCCAATACAGAGTTGCTTCGCTGTGACTTATGATAACAAACCCACCGCACTAATCCTATTATATCACTATCCATCTCATGACCGCTGTTAACCCCGCACCCGGCGGTCAAACTAAGCCTGCCTAAATGTGGGGAGGGGACTTGAACATGCAATTATCACGAGTCCATCATGCACTTATATAATCGGGAGGCACTGCCTCCCCTTTTACCACCGCTGCCCCCACAGCCTGTCTACCGTCGGGCGCTAAGCCCTAGCGCCCCACACCCCCTTCAAACCTAACTATTGTCATATTTTTGTTGTATATATATAGTAAACATAACTTGTAAAGATTATTCAGTTTAAATATATAATTCTGTATGATTGAATCCTGCTTGTTTGTTTGGTAGAATACTTAAAGGCTAGGGCCCGTTGAATCCGAACTCGTTACCCTGTGGGCCGAGTACGCTCGGCTTACCAGATTATAACATGTTTCCTTTTTCTAAAAAAAAAATTTAAAAAATATAGTAGGATCCCATACCTAATATTTTTTAAAAAGAGAGGCAAAATTATAAATATGTTTTTAAATAAAATAATGAAACTAATAAAGAGACGGAAGAAAAGGGATGATAGAAAGGGACATTAAATCTTTAAAAAATATGAATATTTGTAGTTTGATTTTTTTCTTACTTTCTTAGTCAGAGATAAGACAATGGAAGAAAAAGTTTAATATTCAGGGATAATACAATGAAAGAAAAGATTTAAAAGGCAGTGATAAGACATTGGAAGAAAAGAGTTAATAGTCAGGTATACGACAATGAAAGTAAAGGGTTAATAGTCAGGGATAAATAGCTATTAGTTGGGGATAAGACAATAAAAGAATTGAATTTTTTAGGTGGTGCCTGCACCACGATTTTTCTTGAAAAATTTCAAGAGTAAGATCACCAGAACATTTGAAAATTGCATTAATTGATGATTATGTAAATAACATTGTATTCAAGGATGTATTAATTTGAATTAATATTTGTAATATATAATAATTGAAATACAAAATAATATTTTGATCCTACAAATAATATATCAGAAGATAGTAAAGAAACGCGCAGCCAATAGCGCGCTCATAGCGCGCTCATAGCGCGCTCTTGGCTAGTACTGTATATAGTATACAACTACGGGGAAACGCAGTAAAAAGCTGTGTCATCAACACTGCCAAATGTATTGATCAGAAGCAAAAGTGTGTTTCACAAATTATAACCACAGCATAAACTGCCCCATTCTTATTTGATTCGCCACCTTTTTTATATATTCTTTTTTATTAGATACTAGCGGCTTCGCCTCTAGTGGCACTGTAAATGTTTTTTTTAAATTCAAATACCTATCTAATTTGATGAAATAATTTGTCTATGATGCTTTCAAGTCTCTACGCAAAAGCAAGAATATTACATTTTAAAAGATACCCTGTTAAGATAGCCTGATATCTAGTTGCCGAAAGTGTACGCAGTTTCCTGGGTGTTTCCTCATCCTAGCTCAATATTTACTACTAGCTAAAAAAGCTTCAAACTTAAAAAAAAAATAAAAATTTAAAAAATTCAAATGTATAATGTATAAATCGTTTATACATTCAAATTTTGATTTTTTTAATGGAAGTTTGAAGATTTGTAGCTAGTAGTAAATATTGAGCTAGGATGAGGAAACACCCAGGAAACTGCGTACACTTTCGGCAACTAGATATCAGGCTATCCCTGTTAAGGAAAACCCGATCGGTTCAGTGGTTAGCGAGAGGTACATACAAACAAATTGTATTTTTGGGAATAAAGACAATTTACAAATATAAAACTTTTGGGGAAGTGATGGTACACCATAAGAATGGTTCGCATAGAAAGATGTGTTGCCCATTTAATATTTTTTTTGTGTGTGTTGTCTGTTGTGTGTCTACACTTCTAGGGAAAAAGTGATGGCTAATTGGGCTACAAAAATATGACAAGAATTGCGATAATTCTCTGTAGTTAGGATATATCTGTAAGTTTTTTTTTATCAATAATTAAGTAAATGAAAGTAGGGAGATCGATAACACCCCCCCCCCTCGCCCTTAAGGGTCCTTAGAGGCCTTTAGCGGCATAGCCGCGCGCTGGTTAAGTAAATAAAGTTATAAATCCTGCTTTATTCCCTACTGTTCGTTTTACAGAAACAAGGATGACAAAACCCATTAAAGCGAAGCACTGAAACGGTATGACAAACAGACAATAATACTTGTTTAGTGTCAGAACTGATAATCAGAATATAAATATATAAGAGTCAAAGCAAAATGTTAAAAATCGACGTACGGACATTCTGGTAATGATTACAGAGTTGCTACGCTTTCTAAATCGTACCTAACTACTATGGAATCACCATGCAAAGTTTGAAATTGATAGGACAATTCTAACATGCCTAAATTAACGAAAAAACCTATCCATCTCAGACGTACGGACGGACGGACCGACCCTAATTATAGAAAAGCTTCGATTTTAAAATGCTTTTATGTTTTCTATTACTGTATTAAAAGTAGCTTACTTAAATTACAAAACAAAAAATAACGGGGTTTTTTTTTGGGGGGGGGGGGATTTTTTTTCTTGAGGCGATTTTCTCTCGGAGGGTGGTGTCACCCTCCCTCAAAAATGTGTTGAAAACCTTTCCAGGGCTTATGAGAAGCTACCCTGTAAACGAGAATCATTTTGGTTCAGTAGTTAGCAAGATCCTTCAGTACAATCAGATAAACAAAGAGACATCCTGTTACTTTATCATAAGGACTAGCGGCTACGCCTCTAGAGGCCTCTGGGGGCACTTGAGGAGGAGAGAGTCGAATTTAATAATTCAATTTCTTATTTTAGATTTTAAAAGAAAAAGTAAAAAAAAAAAATTTTTAAGGGGGGGGGCGAACATTTTTTTTTTTTTTGGGGGGGGGGGGTACCTCCCCCTCATTTTTAATTTTAGTTAAAAAAAAATTTAAAAATTTTATTTTTGGGGGGGGTTGGGGGTGTTCCACCCCCCAAGAAAATAGATATAAACCTTCCTGGGACCTATGAAAAGCTACCCTGTTAAGGAGAACCCGATTGGTTCAGCGGTTAGCGAGATCCTTCGGTACAAACATACAAACAGATAGACAAAGAGACATCCTGTTACTTTATCATAAGGATTTATTTATATGATCCTTTATTTCATACACTTAAAAATATTTTGATGGTCTGGGGATGCAATGTAGAGGGAGGGGGGGGGGGGGGGGATGGATATGGGTGGTGACTTCTTAGAAAAATCCGAAAATAAAATGACGCAAATGTATACAATTTGCGCAAATTTCTGATCTCAATTTTCGTTTTTTTTAAATGCAACATATATTAATAACTATTAAAACAATCTTCAAGCATAACTTTTATCTTATTAGGATAACAATTAAATAAGAAAAATATTTTTACCATATGCAATTCGTGATCAAACACCTAATTTTAAAAATATGCAAGACATAGCTTTTAATTAAAGATAGACTAGGGGAGAAGGAGGGAGATAAGTAAACCGCCCTTCTACTTTTAAATTTTTTAACAGAAGCCAAATTACGAAACAGCGCTAATAAGTTTTGGAATGATTATCCAGAATTATCTACTTCATGGGGAAAGGAAAAAGAGAGGGGGTAGAACAGGTTTGAAGAATACTGAAATATCTATGAACTCCAACTTCTGTCACCTATATGGATTGCTGTGTAGTTTCTTTTTTTAGTAGCGAAGCTACTCTATAATTCACTTTGTCCGTCCGTCAGTCCGTAATGCTATAAGGGAAATGGGATTTACTCAGCTCCTATAAGATAGAATGCTGAAATTTTTTAACAACATTCCCATCATTAAGGAGCACAATAAAGTATAAAACATTGATGGCGGTAGGACCGCTTTTTAGCAGGTTTTAGTCTATTTTTGTATTTTTCACTTTTTTTCTCAATATCTTCTGTGTTTATGGTTCGATTTTCAAAAAATTTTCAGTTATAGATATCTACGTTAAATTTTCAGTCCTTTAAATAAACCAACTATGACGGTCAGACTGCCTTTAAGCAGGTTTTAGGTTTTTTTTTGTATTTTTTACATTTTTCTCCATATCTTTGGTGTTTATGGTCCGATTTCCAAAATTTTTTAGTTATAGATATCAAAATTAAATTTCCTGTCCTTTTAAGAAAACAACTATGACGGTCAGACTGTCTTTCAGCAGGTTTTATGCTATTTTTTTTCTTCACATTTTTCTCCATATCTTTGGTGTTTATGGTACGACATCCACAAATTTTTCAGTTATACATATCAAAATTAAATTTCCTGTTGTTTAAAGAAAACAACCATGACAGTCAGGCTTCATTCTGCATGTTTTTGGCAATTTTAAAATTTTTCCATATCTTTGATGTATATAGTCCAATTTTTCAAAATTTTATAAGTTATAAGGAATTAAAAATTAAATTTCCTGTCGTTTTAAGAAAACAAGCATGGCGGTCAGACTGCCTTTTAGCAGGTTTTTGCTATTTTTACATGTTTTACATATTTCCTCATATCTTAGGTGTTTTTGGTCCAATTTTAAAACTTTTTTGGGATATCAGTATCAAAATAATTTTTCCCATTGTTATGAGCATCTTTTATGTTACTTACTTTGATTGTCATCATTATACAAAATAAAACAGGGTCTCGTGTTTATTTTCTCCAATAAATCAATTAATAAATAAACTTTAACTTGTACGTATTACCATCTATGATTTTATCTTTTGTGCTTCGCTACTTATGGATGTTGTCATCCTTGTTTTTGCACAGGATCGTTTTTGGTAATTTTATAAATCTATTTATAACAAACACCCTAAGGAGGGAACTGTATATGAGGTAGGACATACAAATGTCCGGGGAATTTAATGAATAAGTTAATGCGGGCTCAGACAATTGACGACAAAATGATGTGTGCCCTCAATAAGGGGAAAAATAAAATTATTGGTGCAAAAAATGGGAAATACTAGAAACACTCTGAAAAAATTGCAATGTATCCAAAAATGATGTACATCACCAATAATGATTGACATAATTATTACCTCTTCTGTAGATTGAAATTGTTTGTGAAGACTCCGACACTGATAGCTTATAAATAAAGTAAAGTAACATTTAACATCTTAAAAAAACCCCACTGCACCATGGGGCGAAGCCTCTATGAACCCCCCCCCCCCTACAAAAAAAGAAAAAAAAAATTCACCCATAAAAATTATTGGGCTTCTTGTAATTTTAAAAAATTGACATCTTTTAAAAGTTGTCGCACATTAAATAAAATTTACAGAGAAGAGTTTTCAATTTTTGTGTATACGGGGAACAACCTGAGTTTAATTTTTACGAATTGAAATTTTTGTGCGTACGGTGCACAACCTGGGTCTAATTTTACCAAAGAGTAATTCGGCAAAGAATAACTTTATTGAAAATATAACTCTAAAAAATTTCTTATACGAGGGTTGACTTTCCATTGCCTAATGGGGCGAAGCCCCTATAGGCTAGGGCGAAGCCACTAGTATATAAATAAACTATAGCAATCATTTTTATAACTTAAGAGAAGAAAATGAAATTGTTAGAATATAAAATGTTTATGTAGCAAGTCTAGACACCTTAATTAGTTATTTATTGCATCATCTAGACACCTTAATATTATAAACAACTTTCTGCGGATATAAAAATGTACAATCATAAAATAAAAACTTGTTTCAATATTATGATTGTACATTTTACGATAAGATACAGAATTTCAGTATGGCTTAGAACCGGCTTCAATCTACCGGATATTTATCAGTTTGTAAGCTATATTGGAAAATGATTTAGACTGCAGCTCTACGACAAAAGTAGTAAAAATACAAATACATTGATCAATAAACAGGCACAACTCATTACCATGTGAATTTAGACCATACACACAAAGGTCATACAATTAAAGATTTTTGTTTCTGATTAATATTACTCCCCTTAGAGTGCTTACTTGGGCACAGAACCCCCCGTTCTTTATCATCAAACAAGGATGACAACATCCATAAGTAGTGAAGCACAAACAATTAAATAAGAATTTAGGTATTAGTTGTTAAAAGCATGTATATTAGGGAAAAAATCACGAAACCTTTTCAACATTTATTTTTAATTTCTTAATATTTATATTTCAGTATTATGACTGACAGACTGACAGTCAAAGTAAATTACATACTGGATGCCTAAAACAATGGGAAATTTAATTTTGATATTTTTAACTACAAAAATTTAAAAAAAACGGACCATAAACACCAAATATATGAGGAAAAATGTGAAAATATAAAAATAGTCAAAAACCTGCAAAAGGGCAGTCTGACCGTTATTGATGTTTTCTTGAAATGACAGGAAATTTAATTTTGATATCTATAACTGAAAAACTTCGGAAATCGGCCCATAAACATCAAAGGTATGGAGAAAAATGTGAAAAATACAAAAATAGCCTAAAACCTACCCAAAGGCAGTGTAACCGTCATAGTTGTTCTCTTGAAACGACAGGAAATTTAATTTTGATACTATAACTGAAAAAACTTTGGAAATCGGACCATAAACACCAAAGATATGGAGAAAAATGTGAAAAAATACAAAAATAGCCTAAAACCTGCTAAAAAGCGGTCCTACCGCCATTGATGTTTTATAGTTAATTGTGCTCCTTAATAATGGGAATGTTGTCCAAAAATTTCAGCCTTTTATCTTTTATAAGAGCCGAGAAAATCATGTTTCATTCAAACTAAGACGGACATACGGACAGACGGACATTTCAAATTATAGAGTAGCTTCGCTACTAAAAATATCAAAATAGGGGAGGGAAATTTTTCTTGTATTTATTTTAATTACTTTATGTCTAATGAATGTTTTCATAAAGATGTTCTTAAAACGGAACCAAAAAATATTACATCAATGATAATAAACACAATAAAGCATTATTGGACAAACGGACAAAGTAAGTTATATATTTTTTTATATAATATTTATCTAAATTAATAGAAAGATAGATAGATACAGTGGGATCCTTTCAAGGTGACCTATTTTTTTCCAATCGCTGTCAATTTTGCCATTCTGATAAAGTTTTATCTTTATCATGCCAATACCTTTCTATAGACACCTTAACATCCAAGATAAGTTTAGTTTATCTCCCCTGGTGACTCGGCAAAGTCAAAACTTAGATTTGGCGTTTGGTCACCTTGAAAGCATCCCTCTGTAATTATAATGATTCTAGATTTCCATTGTCTTATCATTGTATACAGTGGCTACATATTATCATCAGAAATTCGAATGTTTGTAAAATCTTGACCATAGCACTTCTTTGAGTTCCAATAAGAAGTGAAATTTCTGAACAAATCCTAAATTAAAGAATATAATAATTGTCACAAATACATTTGTCCCTGCATAAAAAATGAAATACTGTAGGATTAGTTACTTTTTAGTTTGCCACGCAGGACTGAAAGCTTAGGCCAATAAAAATGGAGAACTCAGGGCTCAGCAGTCGCCTAAAGCTTCAGGAAGATCAATCTTTTACAATTTTAAAAACAGCTGTAAGTCTGAACATCCTTTAAAACATTTTAAAGGGTTTATTTAGGTTTAAAAACAGAAGAAATTATTGATCGGATTGGAAACGAAGTTGTCTTAAGAATAAATGTTGGAAATGAGCTCTTCTATTTGATGGAAATAGCCCCACATTTGTAAGGCAATTTTTAAATTTAAACTTACTTTTTGTGTTTCTTTATTTTCATACAATTTTTGACAAATTTGACATCCAGGCCATGGAAATCCTGGACACTCTAGCTGGTACCATTCCTTCCACTCCAGGTATTCATAATATTCATCTAAATATATAGATACTCATAATAATTCTGGATTCTCTAGCTGGAACTATTCCTTCCACTCCAGTTATTCATAATATTCATCTAAATAGATAGATAGATAATTATAAATAATTCTGGACACTCTAGCTGGTACCATTCCTTCCACTCCAGGTATTCATAATATTCATCTAAATAGATAGATATATAATTATAAATAATTCTGGACACTCTAGCTGGTACCATTCCTTCCACTTCAGGTATTCATAATATTCATTTAAATAGATAGATAGATAATTAATTCTGGATACTCTAGCTGGTACCATTCTTTCCACTCCAGGTATTCATAATATTCATTTAAATATGTAGATAGATAGATAATTATAATAATTCTGGATACTCTAGCTGGTACCATTCTTTCCACTCCAGGTATTCATAATATTCATTTAAATATGTAGATAGATAGATAATTATAATAATTCTGGATTCTCTAGCTGGTACCATTCTTTCCACTCCAGGTATTCATAATATCCATCTAAATAGATAGATAGATAAATAATTCTGGATACTCTAGCTGGAATTATTCCTTCCACTCCAGGTATTCATAATATTCATCTAAATAGATAGATAGATAATTATAAATAATTCTGGACACTCTAGCTGGTACTATTCCTTCCACTTCAGGTATTCAAAATATTCATCTAAATAGATAGATAGATAATCATAATAATTCTGGATTCTCTAGCTGGTACTATTCTTTCCACTTCAGGTATTCATAATATTCATATAAATAGATAGATAGATAAATAATTCTGGATACTCTAGCTGGTACCATTCTTTCCACTCCAGGTATTCATAATATTCATCTAAATATATAGATACTCGTAATAATTCTGGATACTCTAGCTGGTACCATTCTTTCCACTCCAGGTATTCATAATATTCATTTAAATATGTAGATAGATAGATAATTATAATAATTCTGGATTCTCTAGCTGGTACCATTCTTTCCACTCCAGGTATTCATAATATCCATCTAAATAGATAGATAGATAAATAATTCTGGATACTCTAGCTGGAATTATTCCTTCCACTCCAGGTATTCATAATATTCATCTAAATAGATAGATAGATAATTATAATAATTCTGGATACTCTAGCTGGTACTATTCTTTCCACTTCAGGTATTCATAATATTCATCTAAATAGATAGATAATTATAATAATTCTGGATACTCTAGCTGGTACTTTTCTTTCCACTCCAGGTATTTATAATATTTATCTAAATAGATAGTTAAATAATTATAATAATTCTGGATACTCTAGCTGGTACCATTCCTTCTGTGGTATTCGGCAACCGTGAGCCATGCCTATGGCAACCCTGACCTGGGTTCGGGGAAGGGCCGAGGGCCCTCCCCCGAGTCCTGGGGAAGGGGTCTGCCGACCCCCTCCCTATGCCTAAAATTAATGATAGATTCTGACAGCCTTATTATGGTTAAGCTGTATTGTTAATTCCCCCCCACCCTTTCCAGGGATGGGGGATCATTATTGCCCAAACTGACTATTGTATATGTATTATATTGATTCTGTTTATGATTATTTATTCCTATCTGTGTATTTATTGTTTGTTGTATATAACTTTAGTAAACCTTAGACCCTGAATAAAGGAACAACTGAATAGACTCTGTTTATTATTTAGTGATTGCTAGAGAAGCGTAGCTTCTCTATAGTATAGGTGTCCACGTCTGTTCACACTGCCGTAGTCATTTGAACTCTGGTGTCTGCCATTTATCCTAGGCGGATACCACACTTCCACTCCAGGTATTCATCATATTTAATTAGATAGATAAACATGATATTACTTACCTGGATTATTTTGAAGATGAAGTAAATACTTGGCAAGTTCTGCAGGACTGGAGAAATCAGCAACATGGATAAATGACTTTGGGGGAGCTACTCTTTCATAGTCAGATCTGAGCATTTAGTCAATTTCATAGTTTTATATAACACAGATACTCTATAATTACTTTACAGTGCCTTACCAAAACCTTGATAAGGATAATTGTCACGACTAAAACAATTACATCCTGCACTTAAGACAAATCTTGCACAATCAACAGGTTATTTGTCAATTATCCTTACCTATTTATGGCGGTAAAGTCCACCCTCCCACCCCCCCCCCCAAAAAAAAAAATTTAAATAAATAAAATCAAAACAGAATACTATTGAGAATGGTAATCATAAATATGATAATCATTTACAGGTAAAAGTAACAAGATATCTAACTGTACATCTGTCTGTCTGTACCAAAGGAACTTGTCCCTAGAAGATATATAATGATTTTTGGGGATGGTACCACCACCCTTCCAAGATAAATAACTACTATGCTAGAAAAAAATAAGCCCTTCAAAATATGTTTTCTTTTAAAAACTTAAATTAAATAGGGGGTGGTACTTACTCCCAGCCCCACCCATCCCCCACCACAATAGCTCCTCGATGCCTCTAGTGGCGTAGCCCCTATTTTTAAATATTGTACAATATAAGTATGAAACTTTCCTCGGAGCTCCCATAACAACTGGAACAATATTTTGTTTTAGCATTTTAAAAAACTTCTCAGTAATATAATCATCACATAGAGAATTCTCAAAACTTAAATAAAAATAGTAGTTATCCAAATTTTTGAAGGCATCCTCAGTTTTTTTTCCGCTTGTGCTACATTTACCATAGATGGTTACATTGATTAATCCTGTGGCCCCAATATCCTAATAATCAACACAGATTAACTAAAAAAACCTTCATAAAATGTTAATTATTCTATAAAATCACAATTATTCATGAAAAAAATGAAAAAAAATTATATGTCTTCTTATTTTTGGTTGTGAAAGAATGAGGGCTCGGCAGCTGCGACTTAGCCTTTAAACTCGTTTGGATGCTTTAACAAATGTTTGAAAAGGGGATTGCAATATTTGGGTCAGGTTTAGACTTATAGATGATTTAGTAAGAGGTTGATTTTTCTGAGGCTTACATGTAGCTGTCGAGCCCTGGAAAGAATAAATAGCAATTTCCCTAAAAATGGAAGAAAAAAAGGAGGGGAGGGGGGGGGGAGGTGGTGTCTTAGTTTCATATGAGGTCAGGTTAGGCAAATTTCTATTGGGTACAAAAGTAAGACCACAGGGTTAAAGCATTAAAAACAATGAACACTAAACAAATGAGGATAATTTCTTTTATTTCTTTGAAATATTATTTCCAAGTATTCAAATATTCAGCTGTTTTAGGGTTCTTAAGTAAAAATAAAATAATTGATCTGCATTTCCTGAACATATCTGTCTCTCCCACTGTGGGCATTACAGTGACTCACCACCCACAAAGCTGAATTATCCTTCGATTTTAAAATTGATTCTTTGTCTATTGTCTGTTTAGTCTCTCTTTTCACATAACTAAAAATAAAAATATTTGTAGTAAAACTTAAAAATAGAAAAATAAAAAAAAATATTTCCAACTTTAATAAAATTGCTATTGGTTAGGTTAGTGTATTTCGGGTACTGGACAGTCCTGTAAGGCTGAGGGCATCGCAGGCAGGTGTAAGCCCCAAGAGTCCGGCATAGGAGACAAACTACCCCACTCAATTTTGGCAGGATATGGTTCCCGTACCCAAAATAGCTGTACCTCCCCAAGTCTTATGCAAACCTATCCTGTAAAGGAGAACCAAATCGGTTCAGGGGTTAGCGAGATACTTCGGTAGAGACAGAGAGACCTACAGATATAGATCCTGTTACTTTTATATAATGATATATTTGATACCTGCAATTTTTTTGATAAAATCCACTAAAAGTTGCATCCGAATGATAACTAGCTGTCCAATCAAAAATGTCCTGAAATTTTGCATTTTCAGTGCGTTACATCAGAGTATCTGGTGGGCTCGGAACCCCCCTCACTTTGATTTTGAAATAAATTGAGAATAAGGGGGGAGTTCCAATTTCATGCTTTACTATGCACTTTGATGAATGCCGCTGCAATTTTAATGAATCTAAACGACAATTTGACATTAAATTAAATTATTGAGTGGTAATGACAGACATTGTTTATGTCGACTATATGTAGCATTAAATTTAAGTTGTCTAAGTTGACATAAAATCTACTTTAGATATTCTGATCCTTCGACTGAAGTTTTATTGAACACAGTAATAGTGTCTGACTGATTTTGACGTAACAAAAAAAAATTAGCCAATGAGAGGCCACTATAAATTTTACCATTGATCAATAACGGCCTCTCATTGGCTAATTTTTTTTGTTACGTCATAATCAGTCAGACACTATTACTGTGTTCGTTTTATTGTTTATGAATAGTAGAATTATAAAAATATCCTTTTTTAAATAAAAGGATACAATACATTCAAAATTAACATAGTAGCACTTTTAAGGAATAGAAAAACATAAAATTAAACCTAAAATTAAACTTTACCTGCAACCAAGAATTAATATTTTGATGTTGAGCAAAATACCAAGGAGCCTCCGCCCAGAGAGCCACCCACTTCTGGTGGTCTGGAGGTATGTAACCAGCAGGAATCCAGGTATTAAAATCAGGGGGTAGACCTGGCAGAGACACCATTACAGCGGAAGCCTGGTAATAGATGTTTTAATTAGTTCATAATCGTTATATGAATTAGAATTTCAAAAATATTATAGCATCTTGCAACACGTAAAATTTTTGTAAAAAATGAAAAAAATAGAATTTAATAGATCTGTGGCTTTTTATAGGATTTTGTAGGAGTTAGTCCTTGTTTGGCAGGCTTCTCAGTTCTTTGAATAACGAACATAGGTGTAGACATACGGACATACAGGGCTTTAATTATAGATAAGCTACACTTATATTGAATCACTAACAAGATCAAATCTATTTTAGTATGTATAAGATCAACAGTTCACAAGTACCTACCTTTAATTACCTCGTATGGGCGGGATTTCAGTCCAGGACCTTTTTGACTTGATGTACTGTCCAGGTCCTGGTCAAGCAATCCAGGAGAACTAAGAATGAATGTTACGCATCCTTCTGTGTCCAAACACCCAAGGATACTAGGTTAAGTAACATTCAACCGACAACCAACTCTCTGTGATGCACGACCTTTGTCTGAGAAGTCCCAATTGTACATAGTAACGAGTTGCACCTGTTTTGGGTAGGGCATTCCCATTCTTTAGTTCTGATGCGGTGTCGGCCCAAGATTCGAACCTATCACCTTCCTGACGACGAGCGGATGCACTACGTGTTGAGCTACAGTTGCGGGTTACAGTGACACAGTGTATTTAAGTTAAAACCCTAAGAAAAAAACAATTTAAGGTAAGTTTTCACATCAAAATAGACCAAAAAAAGTCTAAAAACCCAATTTCCGCATGGTTTTTCTTACCTAACCTAACCTAATTTTGCTCATGGTTTAAAGGAAGCCTGCAAGAAATACCATGCTTTAACTGCTGAAAGACTGCCACAAGTAGACCAAATACCCCAAATTTGAAGCCTTCAGCTTCTAAAACAAAAAAGTTCTAGGCATTTTTAACTGACATTTTATGTCCAATGAAAATTTTGAAAGAATTACAATGCTCATGTTGAAAACTTTGAAATTAAACTACGTGGCCTAGAAACAAAATTATAAGCTTATTTTTGTCATAAATTTAGGTTTCCAGTAACTAATTATATTTTTACAATAAAAATACCCATTTCTATAGTGAAAATAGTTTTAAAAAATTAAGTTTAACTTGCGTTGTACCGAGTGTACTGTAATCAGGCTGAATCAACTTAACAACCAATCACAGCTGAGCTTGTGTTGGTTTCCCCCTTTGTTTCCGCTATGATTTTCGTTTAAAAATGTAATTTAAATCGATTTTTTTTCATAGATTTTGACTATGAAATGTGGTGTTTTTATTGTAAAAATGTAATCAGTTACCGGCAATCTAAGTTTCTGACAAAGATAAGGTTATAATTTTGTGTCTAGGCGACGCAATTTAATATTGTTTTTTCTTTTATGAGCATTGGAAATCTTTCAAAAATTTCAGTGTACATAAAATGCTATTTTGAAATGCGTAGAACTTTTTTTGTTATTGAAGCTGAAGGCTTTAAATTTGGAGTATTGGGTCTACTTGTGGCAGTCTTTCAGCAGTTAAAGCGTGGTATTTCTTGCAGGCGTCCTTTAAGAATAGATGTCATTACGTCCCCCCCCCCTTATTAAAAAGCTTTGCTTTTTTCTTATGGTTTTCCATTATTGATGTACGGGCAAGCCCTAAATTTAAAAACAAACTCTAACCTCATTTAATTTCTCATGGTCTGTTGTAAGCCGACAGGAGAATCCATTTTTACATGTAAACGGGCTTTCCAGAGAAAAATACCATTTCCATTGGTCATAACCGTCTTTAAAACCTCTAAATACTGGATTGTATAGCAAAATTAGTTTCAAATCTTTATTGCTATCTTCTTCAGTTTTTCTGATAATTTTGAGGCCATCTTGATAATATTTATTAAAGTTTGATGTGGTATACTTGCTTAGATTTGGGTTGGATAAGATTTTAAATTTTGTCTTCCTGTTGGTTTGTTTTGACTCTATATCTAAATTAAATAATTATAACAAGGTACACAAAGTTAATAATAAGCAAAGCTCATGCAATTTAGGCAAAAAAATGCTATAAACTTCAAAATCAAACTAAACCTATTATATCTAGGGAGGAAGGGAACATTGTGGTGTTTATTAAACTAGTTCCCAGCAGGGGCGTCCAAGCTTTTTTTTTTTTTTTTGGTTTTTACCCCCCCCCCGGGGTAAAATTTTTGTGGGGGTAATTTGGACGTCTATGGTTCCCAGACTTTCTTTTCTATTTTGTTGGCAAAACAACTTTGGGGACTTAAATTTTGAATGGTTTGCTCATTTGCTATGTCTAAAAGTTTCATCCACTAATTGTTATTTACAGAAGGGGTAATTTTGTGTATTATCATTCACGATATTTATCATGTCAATGTTCCCAATACCTCCCATGACATCGAGCTTATGTGATACATATTGTTATACATCTCCCATAATTATTTAATTGGTTTTTTTCTAACCCTTAAGGTTTTTTGCTCTCTACCTGTATGACCCCGCCAGTTTTCCTGGCATCCGGTATCCGTCAGGATGGAGATATTAAAAAAATAATCTCTTAAACCTAGAGTCAGTTGACTCTAGACCTCTTTTTTTCACACTCCATTAGGGTAAATTAAATTCATTATTTACCTTTTACATATTTGTTTTGATTCAGTTTTGTTTCCATATTTTGATGTGTATATTGTATAACTTTTGTCACTTACTTTAATAATATTAATGTTATCATAGTTATAGAGTAGCATAGTTGAATTATACAAGCATAAAACTAGGAAGATAACTAAAAGTACTTTGTACACATGCGGATGGTTAGTTAGGTTACCCATTTTTGTCCAACTTTCTCTTGTATAGGAAATAAAACAGATAAATCTAAAAATTAATTGAAGGGGGTTAAAAAAAATTTGCATAACTTAAATTATAATTGATCTCGCTAACCGCTGAACCAATATGGTTCTTTTTTACAGTGTGTCTGGGAAAGTTTATAACTATTTTGGGGGAGGGTACCTCCACCCTCCCAAGAAACATTGCCCTGTACAACAACACTGACACTCCTACAAAAAAATTCTATTTAAAACTAAAATTGAATGCTTTCAGAAGCTTCTAGGGGGCGTAGCCGCTAGTTACACATTAAAAGTAATAATAATAATTACACCTTAAAAATAAAAAAAAATATTCAAGAGGAAAATAGTTTCAACATATGTATGTTGTTGATTTAACCAAAGCTGTGTGTTGAAAATAGAATTCAGATTTCATTTATATATATGTAGGTATTTATAAAGTATCATATATCGCAAAAAGTTGATAAGAATTTTGAATAACAATTTGTATTAATGGGATGGGGAGGGTAGTTGTTTGAAAGTTATGTGGTTAAATGAAGAATATGCGAGAGCTGATAGACAGTAATAAAATTTAATTTCTTGAAGTGCTTGCAAGATTATCTAATTCTCTATGATATAAAGATGAATTTATCTCAAATCGCGAAAACGGATATCTGAAATTTGCGTCAACCTTCCAACATTGTGTATAGCCGCTTAGGGCCTACCGTCCATCCAAATTAAGAATATTGTTTTTTTTTTGCGGGGGAAGGGAGGGGAAGTGGGGTGGAGCAGAAACGGTCAAATCAATGTTTGTGAATAAGGAATATCATAGTTTTTTTTTATAGCTAAGCATCAAACCAATAATATAAAGAAGTAAGATTTTTTTATTTACATGAAATAATATTTTTTTGAAAAATCACAAAACCTTTTATATGTGAGAGAAATTTTTTAGTAGCGGATCTACTCTATATTCGAAATGTATGTCCGTCCATCTGTCCGTCTGTTAGAGACAAAAGGGGGAATTTTCTCGTCTCCTATAAAAGATAGAAAGCTGAAATTTTCAGGGATTAAATAAGTTAACATTCTTTAGGATTTGTTGGGGGGCTTGATCGTTTCCTACATTTTTAAGTTTTCATGATTTTCTCAGTGATTGAATGCCTAAATATTCTGTATACTTTTATTTAATTCTATTGAGATTTGCCGATTGGTTGGGGTGATTGTATTGTATTGGTAATTTAGTGGTTTTTAATGTTTTTTTTGCGCTAGCATGAGATTATGTTTGGATTTTGAGAAGAGAATAAGACGGTTATCCTTTTTAAGACAAAATGTTGTCTTTTTGTGCATATGAGAGCTTAAGTAGTGGGATGAGTGTTTTATGAATGATCATTACAGGTACGTGTGTTAGATTTATCTATACCCGAAAATAAGAAATTGCAGGTTCAAGCATAGTACAACTAAAGGATATTTTTTTTAGTGTATATGATTATTTTTTAGTTAAAAAACATAAGAAATAAAAACCAAAATATTATTTAAAGCCCAGATATTTTTTTAGATTTTGAAAAACCTCAGTTTTTTTTATATAACGAAGAATTTACTTTTTAGCTTTGATTTAAACAATGCCGAAGTGGTCCTAAATGCAATTTATTTTTTTTTTGAACAGAATATTAATAAGCATTTTGATATTTTAAATATAATATTTTTAAACTGTATTAATTATGTATTTTATTTACAGGATGTTATATGTTTTCTATGGTTTTGATTCTTGAATAAAACTTGACCATAACCTGTTTTGACATTAATCTCATTCAATAATTGGACGTCTGTTACGTCCTAATTGAAAAATTGGCTTTATTTGGATTGCAGCCGTAGCAAGTATGATTCTTAGATTTTAAAGTTTTCATGATTTTTTGGCTGATATATTTTAGGGATAAAATAAGTTCTCAATTAATATACAGCGAGCTACAATCGCACACGAGTTCTTACGGTAGCGCTAAGTAATCGCCCAATTCACATCGACGATATGCATACGATAAATGCAAGAAGGTACTTACAGATGTGGGATACACCTGTGAAATCGTAAGCGATATCATAAGATTTGTAAGCAATATCGTGCTTAAACTGTACATAAAAAAATGTTTAACATCATGTAATTTTTTAGTAAATATTTTACGTAATAATGGGTTACATAATCATTTTCATATTAATTTTACAGAGAGAGAGAGAGAGAGAGAGAGTTAGAGCTCAGGACAATAGAGAGAACATTTTATATTCTCTGTGACCTTACTTGTTGTATGTACTCTCAAATGTTTTCAATGAACTTTAGAGATTCAAAAAGTTTTTCATACTGAAATGGCAATAATTTAACCACTATTAATAATGTTGTTATTTAGAAAAAAAAACTTTTTAAAAATACTTTTATAAACTATATTTATCACACAATGATTTTGATTATATGTTGGTTGTGTGTCTGTTTGTAAATGTGTGTTGACAAACATAGAATGCGAGACACATACGATTTCTTAGTCAAATCGAGGTTGCCACGGTTTTTACTACAAATTTTGGTTAGGGATATCCCTCCATAATTTTTGAGCTTCGCTACTTATGGATGTTTCCATCTTTATTAAGTTATGAAGATGAATTTTGATTAAGATTTCCACGACCTATGCGCATCCAATCTAAGTATTGTTTTGTCCTTCTGTTTGGTGTTAAATGTGAACATAAAAATTTCTCATCTGATTATCAAATCTTAACATTTTCTAAGCACATTTCACTACACTGATCAACCAAAAACGTCCTCTTAACAAAATATCCAAGAATAATGCCTTGATTTTATGGTATTTTGGGAGGGGAAAAGGTAAAAACAGGGAAAATCTGAACGTTTTTGTTTCTTATAATGTTTGTAGGGATATTTAACTTGTCATATATAGATGAAACAATTTACTTACTGTTAAGGATTTATTTAGTAATTAGGTAATAAAGACCTATTTTAAATTCGTATTATTGACAAAAAATACCTCACTGACTACAAAGGTTGAAACTCATAGGTTATTTAAAATAATAATATCCTTTTTTATTGTGTTGGACAATAAATAACCCACTTTGGAGAATTAGTTTACACTTTTATCAGACTGTTTATAAAGAAATATTGCGTCTTTATTATTTACAAATTTGTAATTGAAGGTGGGCCATCTAAAGTTAATTGGATACTAATAAAAAAAACCTGTTTCTAGCTTTGTTATTGTATTTGGTTTTCAATAAAAAATATTGCTTATTTTATCAATTTCTAAGTAACTAGGTATACATTGGTTTAAAGCAAGGATTATGTTAAAAGTCACCTTAACCGTTAGGAAAAATCAAGAACTATGTGAAAAAGTTTAATTTTAGCTATAATGGGAGATAAAAGCAATTAAATGCACATTTTATATAATACGGAAAATTTCTTCCTTTCCCTTTACCTTATAAAAATCGTCGGAAAAAGCCGTTTTTTAAGCAAACAAGAGCGCGTTTTGCTCTATCTGTGGGATATTATGAATGAGATAATGTTAAAATTTCATATAAAGATGAGAAAAAATTACGTGCACAGTCCCTTTAATGTTAGTAGATTAAACTAAACTGTTTACCTATAAGATCATGGCACCTTGAATCTAATTCTAATACCCTTAATAATGTTTAGTATCTTAAACTAGCTGCTTCCCCTATTGATAAAATTAGCTTAAAACCATGCAACAACAATTAAATAGTATAAAACAGTGGAGTGCACTGTGTTTTGATGTAGGGTGGGGGGTATTTCTGAGAGGGTAAAAGAGTTAGGGTATGGTCCCTTTTGTGACAATGCCTCTTAATTTTTCAAAGTGACTTTTCTCCTATTTCTAGCACCTGCCGGCTTCTCCTATTTCTAGCACCTGCAGGGGGCTCTAACCCTGTGGGGCAATCACCTAACCTAAATAACCTAGCAAAAGCTAACTACTTATATTATTAGAATTGAAATCAATCAGTAACACATTATAAAAAAATAGCTTTTCAGGAGAGCATTGTATTTGGATATTAAACATTAATTGCCTTGTTTTGTTGTCAATGACTGGATCAAAATAAGATCTCAACATAAAATCCTAAAATGAAATAATAAAACATAAAATGATTTCTATAAGTAGCAAACTTTTTGATATTAAAGAGTGTGCAAAAAAAATGGCAGATTTTTAAAATTTAAATTGTGCGGCTTATTTTAATAGAAAAATAAGTTTTGCATACTGTTAGATCGAACCGCCATAAGCTCTAGTTTTTGGAAATATAAGAACCATTCCTGTGCTGCACATAGATTGGGAGCTACGTGTTAAAATGTTCCTACTGACTTAAAACTTGACTTGCGAGTAAATCATTAAAGATTAAAAGTATTCAATAAAAATACATACCTTTTAAAATTTCGCATTGCGCAGCTTGTGTTAATAGTAGACAAATTCCTGAGCTTTTTATAGTTTAGTAGTGAAGTGGTAAAATGTTCCTACTGATTTAAAACTTGACTGGAGTGTAAATCATTAAAGGTTAAAGTAAAAGGAGTGCTAAAACTCATAATTTTTTTTAAATTGAAACAGTGCTGCTCGTGTTAATAGTAGAAAAATGCTTTAAATATCGTTAGAACTGTCATATGTTCTAGTATCTGAAAACTTAAGTACAATTTTTGTTCTATTTGTAGTTTAGGAGCTACATTGAGAAATTAAAAAAAATGTGAGAAAAGTTTATGAAAGTAAACTTGCATTTTAAGTCAGTTGGTACTGTTGGTAATGCAGCTCATAAGGTAAGTGAAGAAAGTCGCTCAAAAAATTAGCATATGACGTCATTGATGATGAGTGATTATCTATTTTTTTCAGAGCTTATAGTGGTTCTAGCAGTATGCAAAACTTTTTTTCAACTATTAACACAAGTCGCACAATTGGAATTTTAAAAATGTACGCATTTTTTGGATACCCTTTTAATATAATAGGATAGGTTGATATCTATACATTTTAATATTATTAACTATAAATGTTTGAATAATAGGATAGGTTGATATCCATACATTTCAGACAGAGCGTACATTGTACAAAAGATGACAACTAAAATATAAAAGTTTGTTTGAAAAATTACCAAAAAAGAAGAACTTTGATTTGTAGATTGTAAATTAGATTAGTACCTAAAGATTTAGAATTTTTTAAAAACGTTCTCTCATTCGTTGACCTAAAACTTTTGATACTTTAAATGATTTATATTTAGTTAATATGAAACTTTCTAACCATTTATTTCAATCTACAGGAGTAGTAATTTATTTATCATCATTGGTAATATATACTGATATGTCAGCCAATGTCTTAACCCCTAAAATCCATGATGATACTAAAATTAAGGGGAAAGTGGGAGCACCAAAGTAATGATTCTTTATATCTTACCTGATTACCAAGTCTACCACGTCCAAAGCTGCAGAGTATGGATCTGACCAAGGCAAAATCATAAAGTTTTATTCAAAAAATTACTAATGGGGGTTGGGGGTGCTAGGGGCCGTCTATTCGAAAACTGTGAGCAAAATGGACTAAATATTGAGCAAGAATTTTTAAACTTGATACATACGCCTAGTCCAAGAGGTACTACATCTTAATGGAAAAAATAAAACTTTTTGATTCCTTTGATCATGCGGAAGATAAATAAAGTGTATGATTATGATTAATATCCCTTTTGTCACAAAATAGAAATTATTATCATTAAAGTTTTAAAATCAATAACCATTATAAACTTACAAGTGTAATTTTCATTTTGTTGAACCTAGTAATAGTGTCTAACTTTTTTATCTTTGTGACGTAACAAAAATCCATCTCTTTTTTAGGGGTTTCCTTTCCCACCTCCCCTCTCATCCTTCGATTTTTGTTACGTCACAAAGATAAAAAGTTATACACTATTACTAGGTTCCATTTGTTTATAGGAATAAAACAATTAAAAATAGATTGTTAAACGTCATTTGCAAGATATCCAATTCCATAGATTATAATTATTGTTTGAAAAATTTGGACAGTACACTGAAAACGATAATGTGGTGATATAACTTTGCAGGGTACTAG
Source organism: Acartia tonsa (assembly GCF_053477335.1). Lineage (NCBI taxonomy): Eukaryota > Metazoa > Arthropoda > Copepoda > Calanoida > Acartiidae > Acartia > Acartia tonsa. Next base: position 33,255,263 of record NC_137273.1, read on the forward strand.
TATAATTTACAGTTCAATGTCCCCTCCCTTCCTGCTGTTATGGATAATTTGATTACCCCAACTCTTACTAATTACATAATAGTATTAATAGTAACAGTTAATACCATTTATGGTCCTTAGTATGACGCAGTGTTATGAAGACCCAACACCTCCCTGACATTAAGCGGATATTTATCTACGCCACTGCCACCAGTTTATTTGTGTGTGAAAAATAAATTTTATCACGTGTCTAATGAGTGGTTTCACATAAAGATCCGGTTGAGCAATGATCCTTTTTTGTTGTTGAAATAAATTGAAAAAAAGGGGGAGGGGGATTTTCAACTCTATGCTTAAACACTACGAGGACCTCTGACCCTATAACCTAAGTAACCTGACTAAAGTAATAAACAAACAAACGCAAAACTACTTTATGCGAAAGCGCCGTTTATATTTTAAATCTCGAAAAACGTGCGGCTAGAGCTAACACACTTCTTTGTAGAAAATATCTTTCACTTTATTCAAGTCTTCTCAATTCTAATTGTTGAGAGTTTATATTTTAGAGTATAAAAGATTAATAGTTTCTATTCTGTTCCTAAACTGACTATAGTTAGAAATACATACAACTGAAAAATAAATCAATATTAAAAGCGAGGCTATTTCATAATTAGGGTCGCTCGGTCCGTCCGTAAGGGTTATATATAGGGTTGGGCCGGATACTTTTTTGGCCGGATACCGGATACCGGATATCCGGCTGATTTCAAATGCCGGATATCCGGTAACCGGCCGGATATCCGTCTAACGCCGGATATCCGGCAAATATCCGGTTATCCGGCCAAATTACCGGATATCCGGCCGAATAACCGGCAAAATTACCAGATATTAAAGTAGTAAAAAAAAAATTTCTTCAGAAATCTTATATAAATTTACATAAAGTTAAACTTATTCAGAAAAAATATTCTTCTAGCTTCAATAATAAGAAAATTATAGCCATTTAAGATTTTAAAAAGCAGAGATTTTTGGTGTAAAGTATAAAAAATTATAAAGCCGGATATCCGGCCGGATAGTTTCAATATCCGGTATCCTGCCGGATATTGAAAATGGCCGGATATCCGGCCGGATATCCGGCCACACCGGATATCCGGCCCAACCCTAGTTATATATTTTCGTAAATTCAGAAATGTGTCCTAACGATTTCAAACTTTGCATGATGATTCCTATAACAGCTAGGTACAATTCAGAAAGTTCTACAACTCTAGAACTGTAAACAGAAAGTCCATACATCCATTTAAAACATGCTTAATTTACTTTTTTGAAAGCATTTTCAAAATTGAAAATAATCCTAACAGGAAAATACCCATTTGTCTTACCTTTTCAGAGCTTCGCTTTCATGGATGTTGTCATCCTTGTTTTATCCATGACCAAGTAGAACACTGTATGTCTGTCTGTGTGGTTGGCCGGATGACTGTCCGGATGATATTTAAGATTTTTTTGCAGAATCTTCCATCAATAAACTTTTATGCATTGAAGTTTGAGTTTCGAAATCCAGCCAAATAAATTTACCATTTTAGTTTTATAATGTAAAAATGGCTAAGAGTAATGTTCGTTGTATAAAACCTGTTATTAAACTTAACCTTGCTGAAACAAATGTTTTGAAATGTTTTCATAAAAAATGTCTTTACGAAATAAATTGAAAATAATATAATTATCGATATTTTTCCATTCCAAAGATAACTGTTTACACTACTGTAAAAAAATATGTTTTTGGTATTTTTTATATTTATATTTGTTATCTAAGTTTCTATTAATGATTAGTTATAATCCTTACTATTTTTTTACGTGTTATAAACGTAGTATACATTGTAATCTTACTCTTATCTTCATATGAAAAGGCACTCTTCGAAGAATCAGTCGCATTTTTATCTACAAATTTGAAAATTTAAAATTTACTATTTCTTAACTACTAATAAAATCAAGGATGACAACATCCATAAAAGTGAAGCTCTGAAACGATATGACAGATAACCATTAACTTTTGTTGAGTGTCAGAACTGAATATACAAAATATGAAAATATAAGGTTTGATAAAATTATACGTAAATTTGTTGCAAAACTTCTTAAATACAGAATTCTGTTTAAGGACATACTGACATTTTTAATACTTGATTATAGAGATGCTTCGCTCATAATATTGTACCTTATTGTAATAGGAATCAGTAATTAAAAAGTCAGATCAATCGGATGATTTTATCACATAAAAAGTTGTTATTAAAAAAGGAAAAAAATCAACATGTTTAAAATGGACTTATGGACATTCTGGTAACGATTATAGAGTTGCTACGCCTTCTAAATAGTACCTAACTACTACAGGAATCACCATGCAAAGTTTGAAATCGATAGGACAATTCTAACATGCCTAAATTAATGAATACAAGCTAACTATCTCATATAGACGTACAGACGGACCGACCCTAATTATAGAAAAGCTTCGCTTTTAAAAAAATGTCAAAATAAGCAACTAACTTGTTAAAAATTGTATGTTTTTTTTATATGCACTATTTTAATGTTGGTATGGCAAAAAGCTTAGAAGCTGATATAATCTATGATTATAGAGTAGCTTTGTAACCATGACATTTTTCTGGTACCCGTAAAAAACTCACTAAAAACTAAACGGATTTTTGTACATACAGTTAGAAAATAAAGATATTTTTCCATTACATTTTGGGGGATTTTTCATCTAAACAAATCCTATTTGCCTTTAGTTAATCTATCATAATTACTTATAAGGGCTTTTAATGGCAAAAATTGTGCAGCCAAAATAGTGTTTCTTTATATGACACTCAGACACTCCCTTTATTAAATATATTTTACTTGTTGCAAAAACATGTGTACGCATTGGTTACTAAAATGAGACTGCCTGCAATTTTTTAAAAACAACCATTAAGATTAATAAATCATTTAAAACACACACCTATTTTGCACACTCGCTTGTTTTTAGCAGTGTGATGCGCTTTCAATATTTTTGCAATAGACTGCCTGCATTTCTTTAAACTACCTTTTTTGCACACTCACTTGGTTTTTGCAATATTTTTTTAATGTAGCAAATATTTTTGCACCATATTTTGCAAAACTGGTCTAATCTTATAATTGTACCTTTTTATATCCGTGGTAAGCTGTTTATAATGGAAAGTCTACCCTCCAGAATAATTTTATAGTTATATTTTCAAAAAAGTTATTCTTTGCCGAATTACTCTTCGGTAAAATTAAACCCAGGTTGTGCGCCGTATGCACAAAAATTTCAATTCGTAAAAATTAAACCCAGGTTGTTCACCGTATATCTCGTACGGGGTGAGCATAAGCGAGTACCCTGTATGCGGCACAAGCTCTGATAGTCCCACTGATTGGACCACATATACACAAAAATTGAAAACTCTCCCTATAATTGCAACAACTTTTTAAAGATGTCAATTTTTAAAAGTTACAAAAAGCCCAAAAAAATTTTTGGTGAATTTTTTTTTTTTGGGGGGGGGGGGATTCATGGGGGCTTCGCCCCATGGTGCAGTGGGGTTCCCCCAACCCAATTACTGGTTTTTATTTACAAAAATAAAAATAAAGAATTTGGAAATTTCTTCTGCAATAAAAAAAAAAAAAAAAAAAATGGGGGGGGGGGGATTTTTTGTTTTTTGGGGGGTTTGGGGTGTCCCACCCCCCAAGAAAATATCTTAAAACCACCACAGGACCAGTAGGTATATTCCCTGGAGAGTAGAGCCCATTCGGTTCAGTGGTTACCGAGATCTTAAGCTTTAGACGGACAGACAGACGGAAAGACATCGTTTTACTTTGTATTATAGATAACAATAAATAACTAATACTGTTTATACCACTAGCGGCTACGCCCCTAGAGGCCTCTAGCGACACTATGCGGCAGAAATATTTAATATTTTTGATTTTATTGTGATTTCTCTTGGGAGGGTGGTGGTACCCTCCCCCAAAATAGTTATAAACCTTCCCGGGACATATGAGAATCTACCCTGTTAAGGAGAACCCAATCGGTTCAGCGGTTAGCGAGATCCTTCGGTACAGACACACAGATACACAGACAAACAAACATCCTGTTACTTTAGTATAAGGATTACTGCTACACTGTCATCTGGATAAAATATAAGACTATACTGAAGTGGATTCTTAAAAAACTTTTTGGCTCACTGGCTCACCAAAATCTGTGAGGCTCGCTAAATTTAAAAAAAAAAATTGCTTGACAAACTTTCTAAGCTTGGAATCAATGGTACAGAATTGACATGGTTTAAAAATTACTTAGCAAATAGACAACAATTTGTTCACATCAACAATGAAAAGTCTGATATGAAATATATTAACAAAGGTGTACCTCAAGGATCTATTTTAGAACCCTTACTATTTTTGATTTATATCAATGACTTAGCTAAATGTACAACTCTATTTACATTACTTTTTGCTGATGATACCAGTTTTGTAATCTTAGGCAGAAACCTGTATGATATTATCAATATTCTTAATATTGAATTAAGAAAAATAACTTATTGGTTTAGAACTATTGAGTTAAACCTACATCCATCAAAGACTAAATTTATGATATTTACAAAAAATGAATCAACAATTGACTTTGATAGCATTAGTATTAATCTTGATCACAATAATGATAACCAAAATGATCCAAATTTGGTACACAAACTTTCATATGTAAACTAAAGGAGTGAAACTCCTGCAATTAAATTTCTAGGTGTTTATCTAGATTCAAATTACACTTTAAATATCTTATTGATGTGATAAATAAAAAGATTTCACGCTCACTATTTGCTATAAATGCTGCAAAACATATTATTGGTGGAAAAGCATTGCAAACTCTATACAATTCACTTGTCCATAGTCATCTTACATATTGTGCCCCAATTTGGGGAAGTGCAGCAGCATCGACTCCTGATAAAATTGTAAAACAGCAAAAAAAAGCACTGAGAATAATTACCAACTCAAAATATAATGCACATACTACAATTTTATTTAAAAATCTAGAAATTCTTCCTGTAACTCAACAAATTGTCTATTCTAAATTACAATTTGTGTTTGATTATGTTCATCATAGGCTTCCATGTTCTTTTGATAACTTATGGATTAGAAATAGCACAAGAACAACAAGAGTTCTTAGAAATAATCAACAGTACAAAGTTCCATTTTATATTCTTTTTTTTATTTTTGTATTCCTAAAAAAAGGGGCTTTAGGAATCAAATACATTATCCCCATTTTAGTTAAGATAGTACTCCTGTAGCTCCTGGTGCATATCCTGAAAATTTTCCTTCTTTTCCACCAATTTATATTTAGTTAATAATTAAACTCTTAGTCCATATTATTTTATTTTTGTATGAGATTAAACATCATAATGTAAACTCTAAATTGTTGATAGATAGCAGCAATTTAGAGTATTGTATGTGCTATCTCCTAAGTTGGGGGGTACCTGGCAGCACCAAATAAACATTATTATTATTATTCAAAATCGCATCAATCGCATCACTAATTTTAGTGAGCCAAAAGGTTTTTTAAGAATCCACCTCTGTTTTCACAAGCACAGCAAAACAACTTTCAAACAATTCAACCAAAAAATCTTTGAACAAAACTAGAGAACTTTAGATTTGGCAGCTGGGGCTAAGGTGCAACGTCTGACATAGCTGCAGCCGCCTAAATATGACAGCCTAAATAAATGTTCTGCCTATGAAAGCTGCCATATTGGAACAAGTATCGGGAATACTTTTAAGATAACGTTCAAGTGCCTCCTATACATTTCATTCTCCACCCCCCCTCCCCTAAATAAAAACATCTTGCAAACTATATCCACATAAAAAATCATGACTTAAAATTCGTTTAACTTATAGAGTAGCTGTGTAAGATGACAAGAAAAATCTTTAAATAATCTATTCAAAACAAGTCTCATAAAAATTTTATCAGATGTTTCTTGGGTTATTATTCAGTTTGTATAAACATACATTGCATGTGCAGAATCAAAATATCCCGACCCCTTTAAAGTCTCACAATTGAACTGTAAGGCAGACGCATGGGAGAGAGTGGGTATTGGACTGAACATTATATAGGCACCCAATGTTTTATAGTTTTATGTTTTTTAAGATCATCATCCCCAAAATTAAGATTTAGATTATTTTTTTTTCACCATATTAAAAAAACTTTATTATTGCTAACAAGTATTTAACTACATCCTGTCAACTGGAGGCTGGCAGCTGATCTCTGAAGGGATAGAAGTCGAAATTCTTACTTTCCAAATTTTCTTTCTTTGAAATACATTAATTTCTACACAATATTATGTTTCTTAATAATCAATGTATAAATCCCTTCAAGAATAGCCAATTTAACAGAATCAAACTTTAAAAATGATAGAAAAGTAAAAAAATAAGTATTTTTTCTGTTGATTTTATGGTATCTGTGCATATGAAAGGTAACACCCAAATTTGCATTTCTTTTGGTATTTTCATCAATTTTCCTTGAAATATAAATTTCTTTATACTGATTGATTGGGCTTGTGAAGGAACCATTTGACTATCTTCAGTCGAAAAAGGTCTGATTTGTGAGCATTTTTGACCAAGTTGTGGCCAAATAATAATGAAACATATAAAAAGGTAACACACTTTACACGTTCTATCTTTTGTTGGCTAAAAAGAAATTTACTACTTTAATCAATTTTGATTGATTGGTAAACACTATGGGTGTCGACACTTTCCAACCAATAAGTTTAATCTAGAGAAACGGTAATATATTTGTAATAATTGGGAATGTACATCATTGTCTTATCCTTAAATTTGATAACAACATTATATATTACCTTTTTTTCTTATTTGGTAAAAAAATATTTATAAATCCATCCTGATTCAATCTCTTTAAATTTAAATTTCCAGTCATTAACATTAATACATTAACGGACATTAACACTTGTATAGTGTCAGAACTGAATACTCAGAATATAAATGAATAAGAGTTAAAGCAAAATTGTGAGTAAATTTGTTGAAAAACTTCTTGATACAGGAAAATGTTTATGGACATATTTCCATTTTTAGGGCTTGATTATAGAGTTGCTTTGCTTATAATATTGATCTTTGTTGTCCCAGGAATCAGTAATCAAAAATCAAAACAACATAGATCACATAAAAAATTTGTTGTTAAAAAAGTAAAAAATCAACATGTTTAAAATGGACGTACGGACATTCTGGTAATGATTACAGAGTTGCTATGCTTTCTAAATCGTACCTAACTACTACAGGAATCACCATGCACAGTTTTAAAACGATAGGACAATTCTAACATGCCTAAATTAACGAAAAAGGCTAACTGTCGGACAGACGGACGTACGGACGGATGGACGGACGGACCGACCCTAATTTTAGAAAAGCTACGCTTTTAAAAATATATGAAAAAGGTTTTGTGATTTTTTTTATCCAACAACATTCCTTATTTTTACAAATACTCTCTAAATTTCCTTGTCCGTATTCTTATGGTTTTTGTGCTTCGCTTCTTATGAATGTGGTCATCCTTGTTTATTAATATAAATTAGATTGTCATAGACTAGAGTAATTATGATATTTAATTTTAAAAATCGTTTAAAAAAAACACATTTGATGTGACAGACTTACGTAACACATAATAAAGTTAGTAAAGCTTCACTTAATAAATCATAATTTTTATTTAAGTATAACCATACTAGCGGGTGCGACATAGCATCTGTATTCAAAGGGGTAAGAAGGTGGAAGAAAAAAATCCTAAAACCATCCCAAGGCTTAAATATAAAAATAAAAAAAGCCTAAAACCATCCTTGGACCTATTTAAAGCTTCAATGTAAAGGAGAACCATATCGGTTCATCTGTTAGCAAGATCATTTGCTACAGAAAAGAAAAAAACTTACAATTTTATTTAATGCGACAAAAATAGTACAACTTTACTTTGCTGACAAAAGTTAATTTTACTTTTATTTGTTTATATTTCTTTACTTTTTAGCCATTGAAAGTCTCTAAAACCAACAAGGATGACAACAACAATTAAAAGCAAAGCTCTAAAATCAGACGGAAGAACAACAAACATTAACACTTGTAGAGTGTCTGATTTGCATGAGCAGAATATGATCTTATAAGTCTAAGCAAAAGAGTATTATGTTTTGCTGTAAATACAGATTACTTTAGAGATGCTCTGTTCATAATATTGTATTTGTATAATTGACAAGGATAACAACATCAATAAAAGCGAAGCACTTAAACAGTAGGACAAACGGACATTAACACTTATATAGTGTCAGAACTGAATATAAATGTATAAGAGTCGAAGCAAAGTTGTAAGTAAATTTGTTGAAAAACTGCTTTATACAGGATTATGTTTATGGCCATACTTGCATTTTTGGGACTTGATTATAGAGTTGCTTCGCTAATAACATTATACTTTGTTGTCCAAGGAATCACTATACAAAAATTCAGATCAATCGTATGATTAGAACACATAAAAATTTGTTGTTAAAAAAGTAAAAAAATCATAGTTTAAAATGAACATACGGACAATTTGGTAATGATTATAGAGTTGCTACGCTTGCTAAATCGTACCTAATTACTAAAGGAATCGCATGCAAAATATGAAAATTTAATTCGAATATTGACACTAATTTTCAGGCATGTTTGATGGTATAGTACTTTTTTTAGAAACCAAAATACAGACATATTTAAAACTACGAAATTGTATATTAGTTACTAGAAAGATTATATTTTTTTTCTTGCTCTAAAAAAACATTTTGTACATAAAAACCCGTAATGTCTTCATTATTGACACAAACATGCATGCTGTATAGTTTTAAAAAATTTAGTCAAATAAAATACCTGAGATGGGTTCTTAAAAGATAATGCCGCGTTTTTTCGACATTTTTTACGCAATGAATAACAAGCGCGGCATTCGCGAAATCTTAAGGAGTATACAACGATTTATTTAATTATTTCGCTTTTGTTGGTACAGCCTTCATAGAAGGAAGAAAAGCAAATTATCTTCTATCCATTTTTGCTGCATATTAATTAATGCATCTTTTTAGAGCTGTGTTAGACATTATGAAAATTGCTAAAAAAATAATTTAAGATTCAGTATTCTTAAGTTATATACTCTGTTGAAATTCTATCGTCTTCGTTCAATCAATCAATGTCTAAAAAACGCCGAAAAAACGCGGCATTCATCTTTTAAAAACCCATCTCTGATTAGAATACAAAGCAAGAAATAAAGGTTATCAACTCCCTATGAGCTTTTTGTGTTAAATAGAATTATTAATAAGAATAAAAGAGTTTCGAACAATAGTAAAATAAAAAAATGTTAGGTGAATTGTTAATATTAAATCAATCAAAAAATGTTTTACATTCTTATAATAAATTTCAATAAAACATATATATGTGTGGTATTCGGCAACCGTGAGCCATGTCTATGGCACCCCTGATCTGGGGTTCGGTGGAGGGTCAATGGCCCTCCCCCGAGTCCTGGGGAAGGGGTCTAGTGACCCCCTCCCTACGCTTGGAATTAATGATTTGAATCTGTCATGTTTATTATGGTTAACTGTATTCTTAATTCTCCCCCACCCTTTCCAGGGATGGGGGAATCATTATTGCCCAAACTGACCATTGTATATATATTATTTATGCTTTTATGTTATGATTATTTATTCCTATCCATGTAATTATTGTTTGTTGTATATAACTTCAGTATCTCTTAACCCTTCAATAAAGTGACAACTGAAAGTAGATGTTGATCATTATCTAGTGAAAGCTAGAGAAGCGTAGCTTCTCTATAGTAAGGTGTCCACGTCTGTCACACTGCCGTAATCTAATTGAACTCCGGTGTCTGCCATTGATCCTCGGCGGATACCACAACTTTGGTGACAGCTGTGTGAGATTACGGCGAACCACAAGTGTAGAGCAGACGCGCATCTGAGGCTAAGGTACTCCCAGCAGTGAATCTGGCAAAACTGACGCAAGCAACCTGAATTACCCACCCTGGACAGCAAAGTTTAACTCTGCATCCGGCAGTTGTGGAAGCAAAACAGCGAAACCTGACGAATAACCGCGAGCAGCGCTGATATCTAACGGAGAATTGAGCGCCAAAAGGGCTGAAACAGGCCTGCGGACCGGCTGAAACAAGCCAAATACGTGTAGACGGCTGAAAATAGGCCAACTTTACTGCAAGAAATAGCAGGATCCGAACCAGTTGCGCTAGCAGGACGGGACATTCCCTGCCGCCGATAGGCTGAAACATGCCACATAGCTGCAAGCTGCGAGCTAACATACGGGTGTAGTGCACCAGAACAGAGAAAAACTACGTCAACCCCGAGTATCCTGAGAAGCTACAACGCAGCCACCCATCTAGAAGACAGATAGTATATCACATTTGCAGGGATTACCACCCCAATGTGATGACCAAACAATAGATTTATGAGCAAAGCTTGGCAAACAAATTGTTGTGTTGTGATAAATCTAAGAATAGAACAGGCTTGGATTACTGTTTATTGTGATAACAGCTAAAAATAGAACAGAGTTGGTCAACAAATCTGTTATGCAATTGTGATAAGGACAGCAATAAAAGTTAGATGTAATATAATCAAAACAATTTCAAGCCCACAGCACAATAACAAATACACCCCTTATTCCAAGGGAAGGGGAGGGGGCCCCTCTCCATTTGAAGACAAATACAATCAGGGTTATATAACAGATAAGCCTGAGATTAAGAAGCAGAGGCCCCATTACACCAACACACAGTTACCCCCTCCCTCACAGTGGGAACGGACGGAGTTACCCCCGTCCCCTCACGCGCTTCCCCCTTCCTACCCACACTAGGCTAAGTCCGTCTGTAATGTGGAGCTAGCGATCGGATATACAGAGCGCCATTCACGGGTAGCGCAACAAAGTGCGGAAAACATCATAAATTCAACGGACGAAGCGGACCAATGAGGGAGCGAGCTGAGGGGTGAGAGCGCGTTTTCCCCGTGTGCGCGGATTTGACGGCGCGAACGCGCGTTACAAGGACAGAAGATTCCACGCACACACACACACACACACACACACTTTCACACCAGAGCAGAGCTACTCCATAGCATCTAACAGGGGTATTTTTAGCAAATAAAGAATTGCAAGTTTCTTTCCTCCTAGCTCTAGTGTGATAAGGGAAAACCCAATCAGTTCCTGACAGCAGTTCAGACCCTCAACATCTATCTACCTCAACACCTAACTATTGATAAGTACAGCTAAGTTATACCTTTGCAACTAAAACTCCCAACCTAGTGATACAAACAGTGTTGGCTGTTAGGCTAGGAAGCCTCAAGTGACAACCCATTCATTGTAGTCCTGTATAACTTTGTGCCCGCCGTTTCACCGTTGACCCAATGGACCAGCATCAAGTCCCAGGAGGTGACCAAGCCCCAGGATGGCTCCAGGATGACCCTCAGCCGGCCCCAGCCGAGTACCGCAAGCTGATGCTGAGCAATCTGCCGGAGTATAGAGGGCCGCCCAAGCAGTCCTGGTCGGCACATATCCGCCGACTGGAAATGTCATGGGCGGCTTACCGCGTGCCACCTCATGATTCCCTCAACCGCCGCAACGCCCTACTACTGTCATTGGTAGGGCAAGCGGCGGAAATGGCGTCCCATCTGTTTGGCGAGGCAGGCCAAGCCTTGACCTACGAGCAGGTCAAGACCGAGTGTGAATTGTTATTTCGTCCTACTTTTGAGTCCCAAACGCTTAAACAAGCGTTTAGGGACTACAAGCAACACTCGACAGAACCTATACAGGCGTACATATCAACAAAGTGCGCCTTGTATAGGGACGCCTACAATCATGAGGATCTTGAATTGTTGGTGGATGAATTAAACCGTGGAATTCGTAACGCCAATGTAAAACGCCTCATGATGAACCATGAAATTGCGAGTGTACCTGAGTACACTCGCAAGGCCATGTTCACCGTGACCATGGTTACTAAGCAGCTGAAGGAGGGTGTGTGCTTAGTGGACTCGACCGACGGGCTGACTGGATCTGCCTGCATCCAGTTGCCCCAATATGACGAGTCGGAGCCAATGGAGATTGGCTCCTTGGCTCCGGGTCTCCACCAGATGGGGAAGGTCGCTCCAGATGACAAGGTTCCAGGCCGCTGCTACCGCTGCCAGGGGAGAGGCCACCGAGCTCGAGACTGTCCAACGCCTGTGGAAGTTAGCCTAGAGGAGAGGCGCACCCAGCCACGCCGTGACCGTTCTGCCAAGTGTGAGCGTTGCCACTATGACGGCCACACGGCGGCCGAGTGTAGAGCTGACTGGGCCCAGGTAGCCAGCCGCAGGCGCACCGCCGACAAAGGTGCCCCTCCAGGGAAGCCCAGCAGAGTGGCCCATATGGAAGGGAGCGCGCCCCCAGCACCACCACCGCAAGCAGCCGCCTCCAGAGCTGCGGACCGAGCCGATGGGATGCCGCAGTTCGGGACTGTCCCAGCTAGGATCAACGTACTGGGCGGCGCGGCTGAGCCCAACCGGGTTGGCCTAGGCTTCAGTCTTAACCATCTGGGGCCAGAGCTGATACAGCCCAACAACATAGCCGAGCCAGAGGTGCTGAGGCCCCAGCCTTTCAGTCTCAATATGATGGAACCTGCCCGACCGAGCCTACCCAGCAAGAGTGGAGGGGCGCTGCCCAGCGTCCCTGAGACGGTGTATGGGGAGGCCCTGGCAGCCGCTGAACGAGAGAGGCAGGAGGTGCTAGCCAGCACCTCTGCATCGATGTATGGGACGCCACCCGGCGTCGCCACCTGGGATGATGGGGGGGTGCTATCCAGCGCCTCCCACCGTGTGTCCGGGGCGACAGCCGTCGCCGCCACCGAGATACCTGGATCCTGGAACGAGCCAGCCTCCAACCTGATGTCTGGGGCGACACCCGTCGCCGCCACCGAGAGACCTGAGTCCTGGAACGAGCCAGCGGTCCCAGAGGAAGGGGTGACACCCGTCACCCCCAGCCAGCCAGCGCCACCAGCCTGCAGGGAGAGCCCAGCTACATGCCAGCCAGCGCCACCAGCCTGCAGGGAGAGTCCAGCTACATGCCATCCAGAGCCCTCTACCAGCCAAGGGAACCCAGCGGCTCACCATCAGGATAAGTTGAATTTGTTAAATGTATTGAATCCAAAACCTTGTAAACACCCAGCCTTGCCTGTGCCCCCTGCACTTGAGGCTGGGGAGATTGAAAATTGGGAAAATAAGGGCTTGCCTGTGCCACATGCACCTGAGTTCCTAGGGCAGGGGAGGGCATTGAGTAAGGGCGAGCCTGTGCCACATGCACTTCAGCCCCATGCCACTGGGCATGCCTTGGACCAGGGAAGGGAGCATCTAGGGCTAGGGGAGCCGACACCCAGGCAAGTGCCAGTCGCTTGCCAGTCTGTCATTGGGGAGGTATCGGGGTGCCTCGGCCGCATACAGATAACGCTCAATGGAAATTTGTGTCTAGCCAGGAGCAGCCCAGCCGTGTCCAGCCCCAAGAAGCAGCCGTGACCAGAACCGGAGATCCCCAGCCGCGTGCACGAGGAAGATGGTTACCTGGAAGCCTCTCCCATTGGTGGATGGTCCTGTGGGGCCTCCTGCTGGCAGCCGTGTGGCCTACAACCAGCTACGTCCTGGTGGGGTGGGACTGTGCCAACCCCACCCATGTCACGTCTTACAACAAAGAAAAGATGTGTGACACGGAGCCCCTACACCAGGAGGTGCCCCTGGGCCACGACATCCACGTCCTGCAGCAAGTCAAGGTGAGGGAAACCACTGGGTTCAGCTGTCAGCTTACCGTGTCCCAGTGGACATTCAGGTGTGGGGTATGGGGTCACCTCAAGGTGACCTCGGTCCCCACCCTCATGAGGCCAACCAAGATAGACCCAGAAGCGTGCCGAGACCTGGCCAGGAACCGAGTATACACGTTGCCAGGCAAGACCCAGCCACTGACGTTCCAGCTGAACCACCCCCTGTTCTTCACCGTTGATGTAGTGGGCGCCCTCGTCAACAGCCCCGAGGGGGTGGGTTGCGAGGGGGAGGACGTCCACTTTGAGGGCCAGCTCTACCGCAATGAGTTAGTGCTCCAGGGGCGGCGGCTGCTGGTCAAGGAGGAGACCTATGTGGTGGAGGATGGACGGGTGGAGTCCCAGTCTGACCACCTGACCCTCGACTGTCCCCATTCTGAGCTGTCCTGTATCACTGGGGAAGCAACCTACGTGTGGGACCACCTGGGAAGAGATTGCCCCTTGAGGCTGATCCGCAGCCTCCAGCCCAGCCTGGTGAGGGATGCATATCTGGTTGACCATCAGGCCCAGTTTTTCATCAACATGACCAGCCCCACCTCAATTGTGAACTGCGACTTCGAGGCCCATGCCACCAACCATCCAGCGCTGTTTGTGGCAGCTGACCCAGCCGCGGCTGCGCTGCCCCGAGTGTCGGCCAGGGATGTTGACGTTCCCCTCCAAGCACAGATCCATGCAGGTTATATTGGATTCACCCTGGAAACACGCATGAGGAGCACTGCAGCAGAAGAAGTAGCGGCCAACTGCTGGAAGCTCCAGCAGCTAGATCCGGCCCACCCGGTGCGTGTCCAGGGGAGCACGTTCTCGGTCCTGAGGGGAGACATCCTGCTGCAGCTGACCTGCCAAAGGCACAAGTATGTTGTCCGCGAACACAAGGAGTGTTGGGACAAAGTGCCAGTGGAGCCCACAGGTTTTGTAGACGCCGTGACGCGGGTATACAGTGAGCACGCCACCAAGATTCCCTGTTCCTCCACCTACCCCCTGACTGTGCACGCAGAGGAAGGCTGGATAGAGTTGACCCCTGCTCCCAAGAAGAGGCCACCCCCGCTGGATACGCCTAAGCAGTTGTTGACAGACCCCTTAGATGACTTCAGTTCAGGTGGTTTGTATTCACAGGCTGAGTTGAACGACTGGCAACAGCTGCTGGCGTTCCCAGCATACAAGAGCGCCATGCTGACCGGCCTATCCTATGGCTCCTGCGTTCAGCAAGGCAGCTGTTCGGCCACAGGAGACCATGGGATAGTGTCCTACAACATTGACCGACTGGCGGAGGAAGGAGAGGCAGCCCTGGATGTCTGGGCAGGATTTAGACAAGCCATCCACGAGTGGGGAGATGGCGCCGCCATCTTGTGCTTGCTGCTGCTGATCCTCAAACTGCTGGGGGACCTCACCATCATTTCTCTGGCAGCAGCTCAAGGAGGAGTCCGGGCAGCCCTGAATGCGATATCACAAGTGTTCCTGTACCACCCAGCCTTGTATAAGAAGGCGATGGCTAGAGCCAGGCTCAACCATGCCAAGTCCTGGGACTTTTCAGTGGACTGGGATGCCATCCCCATCGGCAGGGAAGCAGCCGAGGAAATGGTGTCTATGAAATCAACGGACAGCGGGCATGACCGCCCAGGTAGACCAGGACCGCCCTCTGGCAGACCCCGCGGCCCCTCCGGAGGACAGGCCGCTGCTCAGACACTCAACCTGGCAGCCAGTGCCCCAGCCGCTGCCAACAACAACCCGCAGGTCCCACTGCTGACCGTTCCAGCAACAAATGTGCCACCACCAAACCTGATACCTGCCGGCGCTGACCAACGTATCCAACCCAAGGCAGCCTCTGCCTTCTATCCCACATTGGGAGCCCATCAACCCTAAGAAGATACTCACCACTAGGATTCCATTGAATCATTATCGTTTGTATATATTTTTAGCCCTAAGGAGCGGGCCGAAGGCCTCAACCACTGTCGGAAGTCTGGTAGGGAAACCATCTCCCAGCCTTCCGAGGGGAGAGTTGTGGTATTCGGCAACCGTGAGCCATGTCTATGGCACCCCTGATCTGGGGTTCGGTGGAGGGTCAATGGCCCTCCCCCAAGTCCTGGGGAAGGGGTCTAGTGACCCCCTCCCTACGCTTGGAATTAATGATTTGAATCTGTCATGTTTATTATGGTTAACTGTATTCTTAATTCTCCCCCACCCTTTCCAGGGATGGGGGAATCATTATTGCCCAAACTGACCATTGTATATATATTATTTATGCTTTTATGTTATGATTATTTATTCCTATCCATGTAATTATTGTTTGTTGTATATAACTTCAGTATCTCTTAACCCTTCAATAAAGTGACAACTGAAAGTAGATGTTGATCATTATCTAGTGAAAGCTAGAGAAGCGTAGCTTCTCTATAGTAAGGTGTCCACGTCTGTCACACTGCCGTAATCTAATTGAACTCCGGTGTCTGCCATTGATCCTCGGCGGATACCACATATGCTCAAGAAAGGTTATTTATAATTATGAATTCTACCAGACTAAAATATAAAAGGGGAAATAGTTTATGAAGACGACACAAAATGATTTTAAAAATTACTTATTTTTATCTTTTTTTTAATCTTTAACAATTTTAATGTTTTTATTATGTAAATATATAAAGTATTCTTCAAACTTAAAGGATTTAATCTTTTTCTTTGTAATTTATATGTCTAAACAGTGTAAAAATGAAGTTCTTAATTACGAATTTTCAAATCATTAGATTTTAATACAGTTTATTATAGAAATAAAGAATAATTTCAACAAAAAAAATTGCTACAAAAAGGCTTACTGTATTATTAAACTGACTTAATTGTATAATTGCATTCATTTTGTTTATTTTCCTTGAAAAATGAGTGTTTAAGTGCTGCATTGGTTAAAATCAAACCTAAAAGTGCTCTTTATTCAGTGACAGAGTGAAAAAAATATATACCTTGTTTTATATTTTTTTATCTCTTTTTTTATATATTTTTATCTGATATGTATATATCAAAATTTAAAAGTATCTATTTCATTAGATATTCATACTTCTTGAAAACGTCTTGGTTACTTTTTGCACTATATTTGCTCTAAAAAGGATTCTTTGTCTGACTTTCACATTTAAAATGAAAGATTTTATCCCAATTATTATGTTGACTGTAGAAAAAAATAATTATTTTGTTTATATGCAATTTTATATAATAAAATGTGAGAAATGCCTTTTTTCACATGTCGGGCAAAAAAAGTAACACTGAAAATATTTTTTTATGTCTTAAGCATGTTCTAAACTCATAGATAATAAACTTTCATAAAAGATTTATTTCAGAATATGTCATTTAGGGCATAAAATTAATTTTGCAAATTAACATTGCAAATGTTTTCCAATAACTTTTAAAAATTATTTCTGCGGATATTCTAATTTACATGGGTGTTTTCTACACATTTTCCCCTTTCTAAAAATACCTTCCTCATAAAGATTGGCTTCCGGAAAGTATATACTTTCCGAACATGAAATGTGATGCCTAAATTAACGAAAAAAGCTATCCGTTACGGACGGACGGACGTACGGACGGACCGACCCTAATTATAGAAAAGCTTCGCTTTTAATAACGATGTTGAATAATAATGTATATTGTCCTAGGAATCATTATTTAAAAAGACAAAAGGATTATATTTTTTGTGTCAAATTGTACTTATTTGTTATAGGAATAGTTTGATAGGACAACTCTAACAATCCTAAATTAACCCCCTATTTATATTTGTACACTCCCCCACCTAAAACATAAGGTTTGACGTCCAAGGGGGGGGGGGGGGTAAAGTGGGTATTACCCCCCCCCAATTTAAGATTTACCCCTACCCGGGCACCCCCTAACCATTTGGAAGGGGGTTTTTACCTCCCCCCCCCCCAAACAATTAGGGGGGGGGGGGTACATACCCCCTCCTGCGCGCCTCCTGCGTTTTAAAGTCAACTTCCCCCGTTACTACCTAGTATTAGTTAACTATAAACAGAAGTAATATATATAATAATATATATAAGTTGGTAAGAATTTTAGTGTTAGATGGAGATTTGAAATGTGCATGAAATTTTAAGGATTTTTTTGTGAAATTCGTTTATTTGTATAATTCTTTATCTAACAGCGGAAATACAATTTAAGTTACCTAATTTTGACATCTTTAATTGGTGGATTGAAAACTATCTGCGCTCTGATTGGAGAAGCTTAAGTGTCGTACATCATTCAACCAATTGGAGCGCAGGTAATTTTCAATCCACCTATTAGCGTAGAATAATTTTTCGCAAATTTATGCGATATGCGTGATAACCGTGCATTATTAAATTATCGAATCTGGATAGGTTATTATGATGTGAGATCATAGCATATCCAACATCTAACCCTATTATAAAGTAGTAAGGTGTTTTTTTTGTCTGTAGCTTAGTATTTCAATATCTACACATATGAGTTAATTCTTTAATTTAAAGAAGCTTAACATAGGTCCCTGGATGGTTTTGGGCTATTTTATTTTATTTCAAACTTTTGGGTTGGTTTAAGGCTATATTTTTGCTTTCTATTTAACTTTGCATACAGAGCCCCTAGATGCTAAAGGCGCAAACTAGTTTAAATTTAAAGCATCTAAATTTCTTACTTTTATAAAAAATAATCGATTCCAAGATCATTTTACCGTTCACCAACGCATAAGATTTGAGGATCTTATATTTAACACTGGTTAGACAAAACTAACCAAGAGTATCTATAATACAAAGTAGAATGATGTCTGTCCGTCTATCTGTCTGTCTGTCCGTACGTCCCTTTAGATCTCGGTAACCACTGAACCGATCGGATTCTAGTCTTCAGGGTATATACCTATTGGTCCTGTGGTGATTTTAAGCCTTTTTCTTGGTAGGGAGAGGGGTGGGACACTTCCAACCCCCCCCCCAAAACAAAAACAAAAACATTTTTTTGTTTATGGGGAAGTTAGTTTACATAAACTACGGGCAGCTCTAGAAGTACTTAATTTCATTTTCTTTTTAATTACCTCTTTGGGCAAAGCCCCTAGAGGCTAGAGGGGAAGCCGCTAGTAAAAATAAAAAGAAAAATAAGAGTTACAATTAAAACCGACTTTATTACAATTCTAGAACATACTTACAAACATTTTAAATGCAAATAAATGAATTTTATCCGTTTTAAATAAATGTTATATACATTAATTTCATTATTTATAGGGATTTTTTATAACATAACTAGAATATGAAATAAAATGCAATTATTTTATTATGAAAAGAAAGCCAGGTATTTTAGAACAGACTTGCGGGAAAGATGTAGTATCTGGAATTTCAACAAATTTATTTTAGGCCTTTTTTGAGATTTCAAGCATGTTGGCTTGAAAATCTTAATTAAGTCACATTTTTCAAATTACGAAAACTACATTTTTTGCAAAGTGATTCTGTTTATAAATTTTTCCAGTTGGAATTTAGTTTAAAAAACTGAAAAATTCATTCAGTAAATTTTCGAATATTAAAGCAACTTGTTACAGTAAAACTTTGGTACAAAATAACTTAAGATTATCTAAACTCAGTTATTTAAACAGTCAAGTTAGATAGGTTTAAAAAAATCGGATCTAGTGCAGTTAACGGTGAATGTTCTGGTATCGTTAATCTCCAAAAAGTTTATGTATTTAAAAACGCTGCTAACTGCTTAACAGAAAGTACATATCATCATCGTTTTAAGCGGCATAAGAAGGCCTACAAATAATAATCTGGAATAGCCAAGATCCAATAATGCACAGGGAAAGCTTCACTGAAGAAAAAACGCGTAAATTAAGTCTTTTTTGTGCATTGATTAACGTTTTTTCCAGATTATTTGTAGACCTTCTTTTGTTCCACCGTTTGGCCATTAGAGGCCTTTTAAGTTCATAGATTTTGTAGATAATCGTTACCGGGAACATTTTACCGAGAACTGAGGTGAATTCTTAAAAAACTCTTGGCCCACTAAAATCAGTGAGGCAAACTAAAAATTTAGAGGGGATAATTTTTAGTGAGGCAAACTGATTTTAGTGGGGCAAAGTTTTTTTAAGAATTCACCTCTACACTTCACCCAAAAAATAATTTAATGAATAGATGAGTATTTAATTATACAATAACAACATAAACTATTATGATAAAGATAAGCTGGTTTGCTTTGGTATATATACAATTATGGGGTAACTAAAAAATTTTTACAACAAAAACACTAAAATTTAATCACTATATACATTAACAAATGAGAATTTTAACTGGTCTTTTTTAAAATAAAATTTACTAGAATTCAAATATACATAAAATAGGTAAACATATAAAAAATGCTTTGTCAGATTGCAAATTATTAACAAGAATATTAACGTCCTAACAGATAGGGTTTAAAGGGTTGATACTTTGAGCGATAAATTGATGTAAACTTTATATACATTACAATTAATGGTTAAAATGTTTGGACACTTTACTTAATGAACCAACCAATCATTAAAGTCCTCAAAGTTGCTAGACTAACGAATAAGAAAACATTATAATAAAAATTTGGGGACTAGTATAATAAACACCCAATGTCCCTTCCCTCCCTGTCTAATAGAACTATAATTTCTTTATACACAATTTATTATACACTAATGGTGAACTGAATAGCAAAGACACTGCGTTATAATAATGGTATTCATGAATTAAGCAGGGCATTTAACAATGTAAAATTTTACTAAAAATTGCTTTTTTGAGATATCTTATTAAAGATATTTAGATTAGATTATCTTTCTGATGGTTTTGACATGCCTTTTCAAAAATTACATCTATTAGTAGAAATTATAAATATCAAAATACTTATTAAAAACTAATCTTAAGATATTGCTATTATACTTTTGATAACAAAAGATAATATGTAAAATCATTTCAGCTAAATTTTTAAAAGAACTCTCAAAAGCACATAATTGATTGATCTGGGGTTGGGGTAGTTTTTGCTATAGCAATAATTATTGGTTGAAGATGAAAATCTTTAAATTATTTGAAATAGTTTACAGAAAGAAATCTTCAAATTTTAATAAAAAAATCTTCCAATTTATACATACAGTCTTAATTTAGATGATTTTTTTCTGATATTGCTAGTTTTCTAAATATATTTCACTAATTCTTTTTTGGTGGAACCTTGTATTATTTTCACTTTATGTCAATATAGCTCTTGTTGAAATGGTTGAAATATATTAATAGTTCATAGTAAATTTAGCTAAAGCCATGGTGTTATGAAATGGTGAATTTTAACACGATGCCTAGCAGTACTCCAAATGTTATTATACCTGAAATTAAAGAAATGATTAAAAAAATAATTAAAAATCAATTAAATTAAACTTTTAGATATTGAAATAAAAATATGTATTTTGTTGACTGAAAAGTTACTATTTAAAGCCATCATATTTGTCATGCTAATTTGGTAAAAATAAGACTTACATAAAAGTTGCAAATGTTTATCAAGTCTCTTTTTTTAAATATAAGACTTAGAAAAGTAGATACTTTTATTAAAGAAGAAAAAATATTACTATATAATAACTACGCTCATTTTAAATTTTTGTTGGGGGGGGGGGGGGAGAATTTTTTCTTTCTCATGGCGATTTCTCTTAGAAGAATGATGGTTAACTTTCTTAAAATAATTATAAACCTTTCCAGAAACTATGAGAAGCTGCACTGTAAAGAAGAACCATATTGGTTCAGTAGTTACCGAGATCCTTTGGGACGGACAAACAGAAAAACATCCTGTTACTTTTGTATGACTTACCTAAAATAATCCAGAGAACGACAGTATGCCCAGAACAACAATTCAGACCTCCTCCCTTTTCTAAGTCTTTTCCTGAAATAAAAGTTTATGTTTACACAATGGGCATAATACTATTTAAAACTGTTATCCTGCTAAAATTTCACTATAATTATAGTGTTATTTCTTAAAATCTTATTCTTAACGATTAATTCTATGAGACAGCTTATGTTAAATTTTTTAAATACAATTATCACTTATTTGTTACTTACCTATTTTCAGTTTATTCCTGATTTCCATTGCTTTTAATTAATAATTGATAGAAAAAGGAGTACTTAATTATCTTTTTGCTTCTACGAATCCATTTAATCGTTTTTTTTTAAAGGAGAACCAGCGAAAAATAGTTTTTTTTTCATTCTGTTACTTAACTTACAAATAATGTTGGAGGTTTGATTTATATGATATGGAATATTAATTGGAATCACATTTAGTATAGATCCTAAGATGCATGTCTTTATACTTTATGTGATACCAGCTTTTTTATACAATTACATACCCCCTGTCAAAAAATTAGCATTTTAATATTTTTTTGTTAATCTCCCTAAAACTTTAGCTGATTTGTTTTTAATATAATATTCCTCTAAAATTTCCCCTAAACAATAATCTATCAAAGCAAAAGTTTAATATCACATAATTGAGGGCAAGACTAATTTAGAGGCCATTGTCCCTACCCTGTAAGACATACTTTCTCCAAGATTAAGAATTAGTATATTAGAATTCTCTACAGATTTTACCTCAATAAAAAGAAAAACAAGGGTAAAGAGACTCTTTAATAATAATTAGAAAAATTTAAACCTTTTTGTCCAATCTTATTTTTTTGACAGGGGGTTAAGCGTACTACTAACCTGGGAGGGGGGACACCTTCTGCATATCTCCCCGGGTGGGCAAATGTGAGGGGGTGCCATTCTCTCCAACAACCACCCTACCTCCAACTTGTGACTGGGGGCCCCTGGGATGATGGGGATGGTGGGGGGACATAATCATGGTGGAGGGCCCGAGGCTGGCCATACTCGCGTGGAAGGATTTTCTATCGTCCATCTCGGCACCTAATAAAATAGAATAGAGTTAAATATGTAGATGTATAGATAAACATTTTACTAGATAGGTGGTATAGTAACAAAAAAGAAATTTTCATGAAAGATAGATAGTAAGATATGTTGTTAGATAGCTAACAATAGGTAGCGAGATAGATAGCTCTATACCTGGATAATTTCTATTGCCGCCAGCTACAGACATGTCTGCTACACTTCTTTATAGATATAGATAGATAGATAAATAGTTAGATAGCTAACAATAGAGCTAGGTAGCTAGATAGATAGATAGCTCTATACCTGGATAATTTCTATTGCCTCCAGCTACAGACATTTCTTCTACACTTCTTTAAAGATATAGATAGATAGATAAATAGTTAGATAGCTAACAATAGGTAGATAGATAGATAGATAGCTCTATACCTGGATAATTTCTATTGCCTCCAGCTACAGACATTTCTGCTACACTTCTTGCTCTTCTAACTGTAGTTGCTCCTGTAATAAAATAAATTCCATGCCAATGAAAGTTTACTAGTATACTATTTACAGATTTAATAATGTGGTTTTGTAATTGAAGCCCAATGATCTTAATGAACAAGAATAAGAAATAGGACCCAAAGTACAATGTCAGTCAAGAATTATGTGTAGATAAAATATTTCGGTTATAGTCTTTTTCGTGACAACGCCTCTTAAGCGTTTCGTCGTATTTTCACAATAGCTTATGATATGTTATATTAGGTTAGGTTAGATAATTGCCCCGCAGGGTTAGAGCCCCCACAGGAGCTAGAAATAGGGGAAAATCTACTGTGAAAATACGTGGAAACGCCCCTTTGGAGGCGTCGTCCCAAAAGGCACTATACCATTACCCAACATTTCAAATATGAAACTCTTCTTATAAATTCACAATAAAATCACGAAACCTATATTTCTTTTTGTATTTTTCCTATATTTAAATGAAAAAAAGTTAAAAAAAATAATATGATAAAAACAAGTTGAATGGCAATAAAAAAACCAAAGCAAAACCTGTTAGTATAAGAAATTTAAGGATATTTAAATAATTGTATTACCTGAAATAAGGGATGGTGGAACTGAGGAATGTCCATAAGAGAATGCTGTTGGTGGGTATCCCATTCCTCCTCCCATTCCTAAACAGATAGATACATTACATATTTAGATAGATAGAAAGATATGTAGATAAATGGATATCTAGGGTGGGTATCCAATACCTTCTCCCATTCCTAAAATTAGGTAGATGGAAAGATTGATAAATGGATATCTAGGGTAGGTATCCAATACACCATCCCATTCTTAAAAAGGTGGATATATACATAGATAGATAGAAAGATAGATAGATAAACTAGTATAGAAACTCACCATACAAAGCAGCAAGAGGAACCATGGGTTGATGATGGACTGGACAAGGTTCTCCATCCCATGTGTGTGCTGTTGGAGATAACATAGGCACTGATTGAACAGATCTTATAGAACCTAAATAAATATTTCCATTATAACCTAAAGTTATGAACAAGCAAACTAGAATCCAGCGAAAGAAATCTCAAATTCGGGGGGGTGGGTAGTTTTCTCTATGCAAAACCCATGCATAGACCCTATACAACATGCAGTGCCTTAAACCTGAAGGGCTATCCTGTACCCAATAGAACCTAACCTGACCTAAAGTAAAGTACAATTAGATAACAATAATTAAGCACCCTCCCTTATTATAGGGGAGGGGGAATTGTTCTTTTCTCAACTTTTTTCAGGGAATCCACCGTGCAAATTACTTATGCATAATGAGCAAATTTTTATAGACTACGCCAACCTTCTTGAAAATGACAATAAATTACCTGTTCCTGGGACAACCATAGGTAGAGATGGGGGAAACATGGGGTATCCAACCATCACTGGATAACCTGGAATCCTGAAATTAAATATTGCTATTATTATATCAACATATACGCCCCTAGAGGCCTTATTGGGCACTTGAGGTAATGGTAGAAGGGGAAGTCGCCCCCTTCCCCCCATTCTAATTTATTTTTCGAATAGATAAAGTAAATAACTGATAGAGAGCGGTATTTTATCTATCAATGGTATCCTCCCCCAAAAGACCCAGGACCTATGAGAAGCCAGCTGCTTTTATGGTAGGATAAAACATCCTAATTTCTTCTATTTTTCTAACTCAGCATTATAATTAATCTAGTTATTTAGAAGTTTGATAACACAAATAAGAGAAAAGATCCTAAAATTATCAAAGTTGCCTTAATTAGAAAATATCTACAATTTTAAAAGCAAACATTTTCTGTAATTATTTTTAGCTTTTTTCGTTAATTTATGCATGTTTGAATTGTCCTATCGATTTTAAACTTTGAATGATGATTCCCGTAACAGTTAGGTACGATCTAGAAAGCGTAGCAACTATTTAATAGGGGTCGTCTCAAAAAACGCCCATCTGTTTTTCAGTTTCAGTCAAGCATCTCTATAATCAATTCCTAAAAAATGTATGTCTATAAACAGAATCAAGATTGTTCTACCGTTTGATTGTAGATCTTCGCTTAATGGATGTTGTCATCCTTGTTGTTTTAAAGGTTGTATGTATGGTAAACTACCATTAGCCTATTTTTCGTAATAATAAAGGCGGAACTGTTTTTAGAAAATGAAATAATTATGTCCCTAAGGTGTAAAAATTTGTAAAGATTCGTGAAATTTAAATCAGCCGTCGGCTGTTTTCATTAAGAGGTTATAATTGGTCATATAAATGTGTCTTACAAAACAGAGAATTTAAAATATTAGCAAATTAATTGTACAAAAGGTATATTGCAAGGCCATATTGTAAAAGAAGGATTTTAAATTACATTTTTTTGTTTGGTGTGATAAGAAACTGAATGTTCATACCTTTTATCATACTTGCGACTAAGCCCCTAGAGGACTCTATGAGATCTTGGGGGGGGGGGGGTGTTGGAGGGGGGGGGTTGGGTGAGATTCAATTCGAGAAATTCTGTAAAATAATTGTTAATTGTTGGAAAGAATAACTTTTAAAAATCTATGGAGGGGAAGGTTCGACCATTTTTTAGTTTAGTTTAAAAAAAAAAATAGTTGTAAACCTTCCCAGGAACTATGAGAAGCTACCCTCTTAGCAAGATCCCTCGGTACAAACTGACAGACAGACAGACAAGCAAACATCATGTTACTTTATCATTAGGATAGTTTTCAAAGTAAAATGATTTGAAGCCATTTTTTTTCTGTATCTGAACCCTGGTAATGAAACAATTGGACACCCAACTTAATAAATCAATCAATCAAAACTCACTAAAAGTCCCCAAAGTTGTTATGCCAACAAATCTTATTAGAAACCTTTTTCCTCTTCCTAACCTGGTATTAAATATTCCTATTACTAATCAAGATACCCTATAACTTTATTCTATTAGTATAACTCTAAAACTTATCAATTAAGTTACTTTTGCTATTTTTAAAACTATTTTCAAAAATATTGTGGAAACACAATGGGTGAGAAAAAATTATCAATATAAAAATAAAGGTAAAAATTACGTGTCAACAAGGATATATTTCATTCAAAATAGCAGAGTTATAATAATACAAATCAAATTTTATTTTGACCATCGAACAACCATTTTCCAGGGGACATTGGGCAGTTTTTTACACTAGTCCCATAAGTTTTATAATAACGTTTACCTCTTGGTTGTTTTAAAAACTTTAGAAACTTGAATGAACTTTGATTGGTTGGTTTATTAATTTGAGTGTTCAAACGTTTCAACTACAAATTGTAATCTACAGAAGGGGTAATTTTGTACATCATCATTTGTTGTTTACATCTTTTTATCGGCCATTATCTTATCCCTTTAGATCCCTTATCTGACCATCTGCCCTTATTTTGAGTCCTGTGTTATATTAATTATAATTTTAGTCATAATTATGTTTCTTATAAAAAAACTAAATAAGAAAACACAGCTATCCTCAACAGTTTAGCGGATTTATAAACAACACGCTCCAAGCGGTCAATGGATCCTAAAAATAGACAAACTTGCTGAATCATACCTGGTTTTACCTAAATTATACCTGCTCCTTCTTCGGGACTATAGGCTTTTAAAGATTTTCACTTAAATTACCCTATTATTTGACTTAAAAATAGCGTTCGACAAGACATCCTGTCGCTGTTTATGAGTTTTAATACAAAAAAGATTTTATTATTTTCTTTTAAGGCCATCCAAATGTCTTTTATTAGATTTAAATTTAACCGATATAATTGTTATTGGTTCCCTCTGCCGATTCTATCCATATTTCATGAAATTAAAACCATATGAAAGAGTTGACGAGAAAATAAGAAAAGTGTTGAGAGGATAAGTAAAAACTAAGTTAATGATAGTATATTAGTATTAAGACTAAAGTAATTTTATCTAATATAAGGTTTAACAATGTTAACCTCAAGAAAAACGTAAATATAATGGTGGGACAAAGTAAATTATAAAGTAAATGATCAGTTAAGTTGTTATAATAAATAGGAAATAGAGGAATAGAAATAAAAGAAAAGAATGATAGGAGAATATATAAGAAAACAGAGAAACCCTTAAATATAAATATAAAAAATGTAGCATGACCAACAGACTGACAGAAAAAGTAAGTTAGTTGTATGCTGTTACTTTTTGTTAAGGGATATCTTCACAAAAATTGACTTATCTATCTGAAATAGTATTGGTTAAAATTAAATTTTACCATATCATTATGGACTGACAGACAAGATGAATTATAAAGTAGTTCTGCTACTAACCCGCAACTATGGCTCGTCATGTAGCGCATCCGCTCTTCGTTGGGGATGTGATAGGTTCGCGGTACAATTAAAGAAGTTAAAAATTGTTCCTACTGTTACTATATTAGGTGTGCGGCATAAATAGTTAGAGTAGGGAGACAGGAATCTAAAGGGATAAGACAATGACTTATAAAGTGATGTAAATCCCCAATGATGAAACACAAATTTACCCCTTATTTAGCTAACACTTAGTGGTTGAAAAGCTTGGAAACTCAACTTAAATACCAATCAATCAAAACTTAATAAAAATCTCCAAAGTTGTAAGCCAACAAATAAGAAAACATTATTATAAAACTTTTGCTACAGCCCAATGTCCCCTTTCCCTTCTCAGACAAAGTGTTGGTTGTCTGTTGAATGTTACTTAAATGAATATCTAACAGTGGGCGGTAGAGCTCCCATGACAAGCGCGCGGATTTTGAAATCAAAGGATAAACCCACCCCAATTAGGTAATATTTTCGCTATTAAAAACTTAAAACACATAGATGTATTTTTGTTAAGTATACTCTGCTAACTTAATTTGAAGTCAAATAAGCTGATCATATTTCTACCATCCACTTTCTTATATTATGCCTGGAGTAAAACTCCAATTATATAGGTTAGTACTCTAGCCTATAACTTTTCCTCAAGATAAAAATACAGTTAATCTTTTAGATGATTGTAAATTTCTTTGCTATTAATTATAGCATACTATTGAAAATCGGTATGCAAAAGATAAATTCTTGTCAAGTTTCACAATTATCATTTTTATCTCTTGATAGGATAAAAAGTAATGCATAATTTAATTTTCTATTCTTATCATTGGTGTTGGGCGTTATATACCAATAATATTTGATGCAGTTATCAGTAAGTATATAAACAGCAGGTCAACAGTCTTTAGATTTATGAAATAATATTAAATATGTATTAGATGGTAGTTCACAGCACAAAAAAACGCGCGAACAGAGGTTAGTGGGTTAAACTAAGCACTACTTTTATTCCTCAAAAAATAGAAATCACCCTGTGATAAACATGCTGCTACTTTTGTTTTCCATAAATTGTTACATGTCTTTTATTACTATAAATAAACATATGGTTGCCCTTTAACATCCAGGGGATTTGTATTCAAAATGGAAGGAAAAGGCAGAAAAATAGCCTAAAACCATTCTGAGACCGATTTAAATTTTCCATTATTTCGAGAATTCAATCAAATCATTAGTTATTGAAATCTTATGCTAGCTACAAACAAAAAAAAACCTTAAAACTTTAAAAAATACATTTAAATACATTTTACATTTGTGCCAATAAAAAAATTTGATCCTAAATTTATGTTAGTATATTATACTGTAATCTTAGGCAATATAATTAATTTTTAGGAACCGCTATTCTTGACTAGCTGGAGAATTAAACGTACACTAGATCATTTTCTGATGATATTTTTTTCTTACTGCCCTGTAATTTACTAATTACATTTCATATTTTGTTTTGATATCTATTTCAGCTTAAAACTGTAGTCATAATGTCACCAATCCTACTTTATAAAGTAGTAAGTTTTTTTGGGTCATGTAAAGGAAACGAAGTTGCGGGTTTCGTCGTATATTAACAGTAGCTTTTGAAAGGTTATATTAGGTTAGGTTAGGCGATTGCCCCGCAAGGTTAGGCAATTGGCCCTTCCGGGTTAGAGCACCAGCAGGAGCTAGAAATAGGATAAAAGCTAATGTGAAAATATAACGAAAACCGCAACTTTGTTTCCTTCACATTAGCCAGTTTGTTTTATAAAGCTTAAGATCTGAAAAGTTGTTAGGTTGTACTTTTCAAGAAAGCACAATCAATTTTTTTCTAGTTATTTTAGGCTATTTTCCTCCTCCCCCGCCTTCCCTAGAGTATCAGGTTGACCAATTAGTAATCTTATAATGTTATTAGTAAGTTTTGTGAATGTATGAATTAACATTCTAATATTTGAATGGTAATTTTGTATAAAAACAAACACTGTAAATAATGGTTTTAGCAAACGCTGTTAACAATTTTATCAATATATTAAATACAAATGACTCCTTTTTTGTAATAAAACGTATAAACAGTGACAGGATGTCTTATCGAACGCTATTTTTAAGTCAAATAATAGGGTAATTTAAGTGAAAATCTTTAAAAGCCTATAGTCCCGAAGAAGGAGCAGGTATAATTTAGGTAAAACCAGGTATGATTCAGCAAGTATGTCTATTTTTAGGATCCATTGACCGCTTGGAGCGTGTTGGTTATAAATCCGCTAAACTGTTGAGGATAGCTGTGAAAAAGAAAACAATTTTATCAGATATCTTTAGAGATAAGACAATAGGCGAAAATTTATAAACATCCCCAATGAGCATAAACAAAAGTACCCTTTCCTTTAGATAAAATCAATTTCATGAACAGTACTAGTTTGTAACCAACCAATCAAAATTCAATTAAAGCATCAAAAAATTTAACCCAACGAATAAAGCAATGTGGGTATTAAACTTTTGTGACACAATACAATCTGTCCCGATTTTGTATTACTTTTGCGGAACATTTTTCCAGTTACGTCATATTTTTCTTTTCCGAAAAAGGGAAGGGGGGAAGAAAATCTCTTCAAAAGAGATGGGGAAAACCCCCTTTTCTCCCATCTCTTTTTTCTTCCCCCCTTTCCTTTTTTTCCCCCCTTCCCTTTTTCAGGAAAGAAAAATATGACGTAACTGGAAAAATGTTCCGCAAAAGTAATACAAAATCGGGACAGATTGTATTGTGTCTTGTTATTGTGTCCCCTCCCTCCCTAATTTTTCGGTCAATATAAAACTATACGCTATCAAATCATTTAATTTTCTACATATTAAAAACAGGGAGGAAGAGGATATCTATTTATAATACAAAGTAGAACGATGTCTGTCTGTTTGTCTGTCTGTTTGACTGTCTGTTTGCCTGTCTGTTTGTCTGTCTGTTTGTCTGTCTGTTTGTCTGTCTGTTTGTCTGTCTGTTTGTCTGTCTGTTTGTCTGTCTGTTTGTCTGTCTGTTTGTCTGTCTGTTTGTTTGTCTGTAGCGAAGGATCTCGCTAACCGCTGAACCGATCGGGTTCTCCTTTACAGGGTAGCTTCTCATAGGTCCCGGAAAGGTTTATAACTATTTTCTTGGGGGGTGAGACACCCCCAACCCCCCAAAAAATGAAAAATACCCCCACCAAAAATTTTCTTTTTCTTTTTAAAACTAAAATTAATATAGTTGGGTCGACTACCTCCCCCCACAAAAATTTTTTTTTCTTTTAAATCTAAAATACGAAAAATTGGTTTGATCAAACCTCTTGGGGCAAAGCCCCTAGAGGCTAGGGGCGAAGCCGCTAGTAGGATTATAAATTACATTAGTACCCAAAGTCTTATAATATAGTTATCTCCATCATTGAACTAAAAACTTTGGGTACTGAAATGAATTATCTATTCGTTGGTTTCAACTAGCAGTGTCCAAACTTCATTGGTATTTATGTATATAAATGTATCGTCCATTGTCTTATCCCTTAAGATTCCTGATCATTATAGAAGTATAGAATATAATAGGGAAACCATTTATGAAAAATTCATTATAAACCATAATGGATTTAATATTACTTGGAGCATACACCAGATTATCATTTTCTAGAATAAAGTAAAACTTGTAGCTGACTAAAAAAAGATTCCTCATGCACTCCTTTATCCTATCCCCTCCCCTCCCACTATTAAATGATGTTCATGTTATCAAGCTAAATTGACGACAATTTTTCCCCTGTCATAATATCCACGTAAATTGTATATCCATTTATACCATTAATGAAATTATATATAATATGATTTTCTATATAAATATAATCATATAAGAGTGAAAGTAAATGACTAATAATCGTTTAACAAGGACGATAATAACATTAACTATATCTAGCGCAGTCATAATAAAAATGAAATATCTTAGTGCTTTCTTTCAAAGTGCTAGCAAATTTAGAACTCTTTCCCCTCTTTTTTTTTAAATATTGAGCCTGCGAGGGGCCCTAATCATGTGGGGCCTCAACTTTCAGTGCCCTAACCCAGAGGTGCTACCCAGTACCCAATATAACCTAACCTTATCTTATTAAAAAAATCCTCTTCCTTTTCTTCTTTTTCAATGAGAGTAAGGGGGGGGGTGTTGAACTCTACAAGGCACTTCGAGGGAAACCATAGATATCTTTATATCAAATATTCGGGGACATTCATGGAGAGGGTAGTAGGGTTAAGGAGGTGTTTAATCCCCCACCGACCCACCTTTGAAACTCCTCATTTTTATTTTAAAATATCCAAATAAAACTTTTTCCCAATGAGTCAGATTTAAAATGTTCAACCATTTGTAAAAATATAATTTTTGACCATTCATGTATAGAGTAATAAAAATGGAAACATGAAAGGCTTGAAAAATCAATGAAGTTTAGAATCAATTTCTTGCGTTCACTCATACCACCAGGGATAAATGGATAAGTAAAGAGGGCAAAATTCAAATCTTACAGATTTTGAGAAAGAAAAATGCATTCATTTTTTTTTTTAACTTACACAAAGACAGTATAACGTACGGACAGACCCTATATTATGAGTAGCTGTACTACAAAAGTTAATAAATAATCCTTTTATAAAAGTAACAGAATGTCTGTCGTCTTTGTTTCTTTCCGTCTGTCTATGTGTATCGAAGGATCTCGCTAACCACTGAACCGATAAGATTCTTCTTTACACTTAGATCCTGGGAAGGTTTATAACTATTTTAGGGGAGGGGTACCAACACCATATCAAAATAAATCGCCCCTACAAAAAAAATATACTCCACCTACAAATTTTTTTATGTTTTCTTTTTTAGACTAAACTTAAAAGTAAGGCATCAAGGGGCGCAGCCGCTAGAAAATCAAATATAATAACAAGCTTTACGACTTTCAAATAATTTCATTCCAATTTCCCTAATCCTTTAATCCCTGTGAACACAATATAGAATTGAATATCTCTAGGGCAAAATATTAAATTATAGGGCGTGCGAGAGAAAATTCATGTGTGTGTGTGTGTGTATGTTTGTTTGTGTGTGTGTGTGTGATTGTTTGAAGCAAACTTAAAAGGCTTAAATCATTGATTTATAAAAAAATATTTTTAACTCAAATTTCTTGGGAGTTGGCATCTCACTGTTAAAGAAAATAGCTCAAAACCATCTAGTGTGACCTGTATTTATATTACCTAAAATGTATAACCCAGTTGGTCCAGTGGTTAAGAGGACAAACGAACATTAACACTTGTATAGTGTCAGAACTGAAAAAGCAGTATAAACAAATTTGTAAGTACATTTGATGCAAAACTTCCTAAATACAGGATACTTTTTAAGGACATACTTAACTTTAAGGACTTGAATTTAGAGATGATTCGCTTATAACATTGTAACTTGTGGTGTTAGGAATTAGTATTCCAATATTCAGATGAATAGGATAATTATAACACACAAAGATTTGTTGTGAAAAGTAAAAAAAATCAGTATGTTTTAAATGGACGTACGGACTCTGATGGTATTGATTATAGAGTTGCTTCCCAAATCAAACCTAATTATTATAAGTTTGAAATTGCTAGGACAATTCTAACCATACCAAATTAACAAAGGGAGCTAATTGTCCCAATCTGACGGACGGACGGACAGAGCCTATTTATAGAAAAACCTTCGCTTTAAAAAAAAACTGTACTTTATTTGAGCCAAATTTGATTTCAAATGGAAAGAGTGAAATTTTGACAGCCAAATGATTCTTCCTTTTAAAGGAAATAGAACATTTCAAATCTAAGGTATTATTTTTATTGTTCGCTTTCCTTTCTAGCGAAGATACTCTATACTTGCAACCAAGAATGTTTGGTATTAATGTTTTATAATTCTACACGTAATTGGTTAATTAGGTGTTATGTAGTTATAGATTTAATTATTACTACCAAATTTTTCATCAAAAGATAACTCTTGAAAAAAAATTTTCATGTAAATTTATATATTTTCTCTTTATTATAATAATGTCCATAGAAATTTTCTAGGAGGGTTTAAAACCTTTAAGGGGAGAATTTTTTTTTATTTCAGAGGGTATTGAGATAACCGCTCACCCCTCAATCACTCTCCATAGTTCATTATGTTTTTTTTTTATTAGCGAAGCTACTCTATAATTTGAAATGTCCGACCGTCTGTCAGATACAGACAAGGGGGCAACGTGATTTTCACAGCACCTTTTTAGTATAGAAACCTGAAATTTTCAGGGATTAAATATGTTGACATTCTTTATATTTTTACATAGTTTCATTAAGATTCGTCAATTAATTGGGTTTTTAGATCGATTTCTATAGTTTTAAGTTTTCATGAATATCTCGACTCCTATTCAAGATATACGGCTGAAATTTTCCCTTAATATTCTGCATACTTTTTATCAAGTTTTACTAAGATATGTGCCTATTGGTTGGGGTGCTAGTTCGATTCCTAGATATTTAAGTTTTTATGATTTTCTTTACTCCTATTCAATATAGACGGCTGATAAATTTAGGGAATAAATAAGTTCATATAAATTTACATATCCCCACATAGTTTCATTAAGATTTGCTTATTAGTTGAGGTGCTAGATCGATTTCTAGATTTTCACGTTATAAATCTTATAAGGTTTCGTGACTTTTTAGTTTAATGTTTTTTTTTATAAAACTGCTCTCTAGTTATTTTTTTCCCAGATATCCATCCATGATTTTTTAGCTTCACTACTTATGGATGTTGTCATCCTTGTTTTACAGAAGTAGTCTTGTAAATTTGTTGGCTAACATAAAATTTGGAATGTGAGACATAGAGACATGTTAACTAGACTTTTACCTATGTTTTGTTTTTTAAATTTGACATCTTGTGTCAAATAATTTGTGTTTAAAGGAACTCATGTAATTCCAGGGATCTAAAGGGATAACACAATGCCCGATAAACTGATGTAAATCCTCCATGTTAAAACACAAAACCACCCCTTCTGTAGATTACAATTTGTGGTTTAAATGTTTGAACTTAATAAACAACCAATCAAAATTCAATTTAAAGTCCCTAAGCCAACGAATAAGAAAATATTATTATAAAACTTTGGGGACTAATGTAATAAACCGCCCAATGGTCCCCTGCCTCCTTGCATGTAAAACTCATGTAACAAGTTAAACCCCAATTTGTCTTGAGAACCACAGTTTTCATACAATGTGTTCTAAAGGAAGAGAAAAAATAGCTAGTACAATATAAGGGGAAATCTTATCAAAAAAACGTCGAAAATGATTCCTAGTTCCAAGCTAGAGTATGTTGCTAGATCTGACATTAAAGTCCAAAAAAAGGAAAATGAAAGAGTAAAGAAAAAAGAAAAGATTTTTAGTTTTTTAATGCTAAAATTTTACTTGGCCATTTCATACTTTTACTGATCAGAAAAACACGAAACGAGCAAATATAGAGACCCTTCGTTCTTATTGAATAATTCAAAAATACTTCCAAATTTGATGGAAAAAAAATACATGTTTTACAGAAATACCCTGGGAATGTGGAGAATTTTTTTTGTCAAAATATGTGAGGAGGTCAAAAAGGTCACCTACATTCATCAACTTTTGTTTTATACTTTTTACAACAAAAAAGTATTATGTAGAAGAAAATAAAGATGACAACATCCGTAAAAGCGAGTCTTGTTGATTAAGAATTAATCCTGGGCTATAATAATTATTAAGAATCCATCATTTTTATAAAGGCTGCAGTGCACGTATATAAAAATAACAGGGTGACTACCTTTTAAGGTGTAGCTAAGGATCTCGATAACTGCTAAACCAATATGTTTTTTTTTTAAAGTAAAGATTCGTATAGGCCCTGGATGAGTTTATAATTATTTTGGAGGAGGGTGCCTCTAGAAAAAAATACTCCACCCAACAAAAAAATTTTTAAAACTATTTTTTCTAAACCTAATATTTAATGTAGAGGGTCGACTCTCCCCCCACCCCCTTCCATTGAGTGCCATTAGATAGTCTGGTGGCGTAGCCGCTAGTAAAGAATAATCTATAATGAAATGTTCCAAAATCGTGTTCATGTTACTAACTAATAAATCTATGTAAAAACAAAATAAAGACAGTTTGTGTTCAAATGGGATATTCAAAGAAATGTATTTGGTGCTTTCCCTAAACGTGACTAGCGAGCACAAAAAACCCATACCCTATAATCTAAAAAAATATAAGTTAATAAGTAGGTGGGGAGAAGCTCTTTTTATTTAAAGAACCCAAAATAACCTAATCTGATGTAAAAATCAAGCACCTAGTGTTAAGTGAAGGAAGAAATGTCACGTAGCTTTTCACAAATACACACAAACAAGAAAAGAAGAAAGAATAAGGGTGAGAGAATTAGGGATAAGATAATGGCTGATAAATTGATGTACATCCGCAATGATGATATAGAAAATTAACTCTTCCGTAGATTAAAATTAGTGGTTGAAACATTTGTACGCTCAACCTCATTAACCAATAAAAATTCACTCAACTTCCCAATGCTGTTAAGCCAACGAATGAGAAAACGTTATTATAAAACTTTGGGGAATAGTGTAGAATTTGAATATATTTGTCTAAAAAGTAATTACAATTGTTTTTAGAAACTTTTAGAAATCTATAATTTGCTCAGTTTTATGTCCATTGTTTTTTTTTATGCGCGAACATGGATAGGTTTTCTGAAGAAAATAAATTATGTTATCTGTAAAATCTTTTAGGAAGACAAAATTTTTACCAAAAAAAAACTTGACAAACAAGAATATCGTAGCAAAAAAGACATCCTATTAATGAAGTAGTAGATTTTTATTTGTCTGAAGCGTAAGATCTTAATAACTAATGAACTGAGTTATTTCTCCTTTTTAGGGAAGCTTCACTTTAGTTTTAGAATTTATTCTTGAGATGGTTTTAGGCTATTTTTCTGCCAATTTTATATATCTTTCAATAGACCCCCTAAATACTAGAGGCGAAGCCGTTTGTTTTAAACGAAATAATGACAGTAAATTGTTATACATTAATATATATTAAACATGAATTCCTTTTTTTCTACAACGAAAAAGTCTTATAGATTTAAAAGCTACTCTGCTAAAGAAAACTGAAGTGGGTAGAAACAATTTAAAACAATAACAATATTATCCTTGAATTAGAGGTTTTTCTGTTAAACAACAAATATTGTATGACAGCTAAAAAGTCAATTTAAAACTAGGTAAAAAATAGCTTTAAACCTAACTACTACAATTTAAAGTTTCCCTGAATGGTACAACCCATTCGTAGATCTTAAACTTCAGACAAAAAAACCTTACTACTTTAAATAATAGGAGTATTATAGTTTTTTTTTACTAAAATGTACTTTTATATGAACATCATTATATTTCTTGATTGCAAAATTGAAAGTTTTGGTAAATGTCAAGGAAGATATTAAAACAATATACATTTTTTTTTATTTGGTAGCGTAGCTAATATTAATGTAACGTACGTTTGTTCATCAGTCCTTCTCTGAAAAGAGCAGTGTTGCCATTTAAATTACCTATCATCTTTGAGAGTTGGGTGAGGGGGGGTTATCTATTGTTTTTGCAGTTATTTTAATTAATCACCCTCTTGGACGTCCTTGGATCTTTATATTTATTTTTTTGTTTCGTACACTAAGCGCATTTTAAAATGTATAGAAATAAAAATAAGAAGAAAAGAAAAGAATATATTTTTAAAAACCAACACATAATATGACATTAAAAATCTAAAATGATTTGATTCTAACAACATTTAAAAATCGTGCTTCATTTTTCATGTTAGAAATTAAGTTTAAAAAAAATCTGCCAAATTTTTTAAAAATCAACGAAACTAAAAAAATCAAGAATATTTTATAACTTTAATGGTACGTTTACCAATTAAATATCATGCACTTTTAGAAGCTTTTTTTGGTTTAAAACAAGTTCTAGGCTCTTTCTCAGATGGATAGGTAATTTTTTATTTTATTTTTTGGGTTTAGATCACACATTTTTCTTACAAGCTTTCTATTGGTTTAAAACATTTTTAAAGACTATTTTTAAAGAAAGATACCTAGTGTAATAATTATTTATCGCATCGTATTATAAACAGCTTTCCGCGGATATTAAAATGGATATAATACTATGCTCTACATAGTTTTTCAGTATGTCTGAGAACCGGTTCTAATACACTAGGTAAAGCTAAAGAAGATAGTTTTTAAAATCATCAGAAAAGGCTATGCGCGTAGGCAAAAAAATAAAGATTAAGAGATACTTACATTGGTCCTGTGTAGTCACTTCTGTTATCCACGGTTGGTGGAGCCTTCAATGAAAAGAAAATAGTTAAGAAAACAAGAAATATTGCACATGAATAAAACTCTTTTCACTCAAATTTAAGTTTTTCGTTGATTTATTAAAATTAGTTATTGCCAGAATTTGAACAATTAAATTGTAAAAAATAAATCATATCTAGATACTGCATTAGTTATAAATCATCCCAATATTTGGTTATTGGTCATTTTCTTAGTTTAATTTTTCCCTTTAAAATTGGTTTTATAAAGTATCGCATCTTTTGCTTTCTTTAAAAATAATACATCTTAACGATGCAGCTCTTAGTGTCTAATAGAAAATGACATCATACAATTCCAATGACCAATGAGAGGAGGCCATTGCCATTTTACCATTGGTCAATTCAAATTTATACCGGCCTATCATTAGTCATTTGTATTGTATGACGTAATTTTTTATTAGGCAATATTTGCTGCTTCCTTTTTAACCCAATAATGATCATATCATGCAGTATGACAGGCTAAAATATTGCAAAACGTATATTGATTTTGGGGGTTCTATTTATTTTCTTTTCCTGTGAATCTGTCTCTGTAGTCTCGCCCTCA
This sequence comes from Acartia tonsa, assembly GCF_053477335.1. NCBI lineage: Eukaryota > Metazoa > Arthropoda > Copepoda > Calanoida > Acartiidae > Acartia > Acartia tonsa. Next base: position 33,293,641 of record NC_137273.1, read on the forward strand.
GTGGATGTGTGGGAGGGGGGCTGGGGGCCCCCACCACCCCTGTAGCCCCCCAAGTGGCCGGGGGGCCCGTAGGTCCGGGAACTTTGGCTCTGGCGACCCTTACTTCTGTTACTCCTGAAAAAAGAAAAATTATTACAAAAAATTATTACAAATTTTCGTATGTGAACATCATACGAAAATTTGATGTACATTCCCAACGACAATAAACAAAATTATCCCTTCTGTATTTAACCATTATTGGTTGAAACGTTTGGACACCCAACTAAATGAGACAACCAATCAAAATTCAATAAAAGTCCACAAAGTAGTAGAGCCTTTCAAAAAGAAAACATCATTATAAATCTTTGGGGAATAAACGGCTCATTGTCCCATCACTCTCTGAGTAATATCAAGATGATAATGGTAGATTTAGTTTTCAAGTATCATTACTTAATGATAAACTAAAAATCAACCTAAGCATAAAAACCCAAAAAATACAAGAAAAAAGAGAAATTCATAAGAAATAGCAGTGATAAAAAGACATAAAAGTTCTTTTTTGCATTACATATTTTTGAGGTTATTGATATACTATTTTACAAATCTTACAAAATGCAAATAAAAGGCTGGATTTGATTTTCATAGGTTTTCTAAGAAATTAAATGGGGCTAGTATACATGTAAAAATGCTTAAATTTTTCTTAGAAAAATCTGTATGCTTTAAACACTATGCAGGACCCAGGCATATAGAGATATGTAAATAGTAGATATAATAATATTTAACCAAGTTGATAATCAGGCAAGGAGGGGACATTAGACTGTAAATAAAACTGTTACCCAAAGTTTTGGAAACCAGGCATCTCTTTCTACATTAACTTTGAGTACTATTAAAAAAATTTAGATTGGTTGGTTTTAAACTAAAAGAGTCTATTTTTTTTACCAATAAATTTAATCTACAGTAGTGGTAATTTTATTTATCATCATTGGGAACTAATAAGCGTCTACTCAATAACTGTAAGTCCGTCCTTATGCTTTGTTGTTCTTCATAATGTAATAGTTATTTCTTTCATCGTATTATAAACCGCTTTCCGCGGATATAGAATGTACAATTATAAGATTAAAACTAGTTTTTTTAGCCCCGAGTTGCCGAAAAAAACTAGTTCTAATTTTATGATTGTACATTTCTATATTCGTAGAAAGCTGGATATAATACGATGATAGACATAGTTTTTTCGTATGGATGAGAACCGGTTCCTATCCACCGGATTCGAATGAATACGAGAAAAATATTTCTCTACTTAAAGATAAATAGCATTCTTGTTCTAACACCTTGTACACAGGGATCTAAAGGGATAAGACAATGGCCGATTGATGTACATTCCCAATGATGATACACAAAATTAACCCTTATGTAGATAACAGTTAGTGGTTGAAACGTTTGGACACTCAACTAAATGAACCATTCAATCGAATTTAAATGAAAGTTCAAGTGTTTAAGCCAACTAATAGGAAAACGTTACTACAAAACTTTGGGGAATAATTATAATAATCAGCCCAATGTCTTCTCCCTCCCTGCATTATACAACATAAAACAAGGATGACAATATCCATAAAAGCGAAGCACTGAAACGGTAGGAAAAACGGACATTAACACTTGTATAGTGTCAGAACTGAATAATCAGAATATAAATGTATAAGAGTTGCAGCAAAATTGTAAGTAAATTTGTTGAAAAACTGCTTGATACAGGATAATATTTATGGACATACTTACATTTTTATGACTTGATTATAGAGTTGCTTCGCTTATGATATTGTACTTTGTTGTCCCAGGAATCAACGTACCAAAATTCAGATCCAATATTACAGGAATAACCAGGCAAAGTTTGAAATCAATAGGACAATTTTAACATGCCTAAATTAACGAAAAAAACATCACGGACGGACGGACCCTAATTATAGAAAAGCTTCGTTTTTAAAAAGAAAACCTATAAGGAAACTAACCATGTATATGGGCAAAAGAAACGTATGTTTCTGTAAAATGGCTTAAATACTGCTCTTAGCGAAGTTTTCTTTTTAAGTATCATATAAAATTGACCTAAAACTACTCCATATACCTATCATATTTTAGGAGATTTGTAAAATATTTATAATTATGGATACATATTATCGAAGTATGGCACTAGTATATAAAAATGTAAAATTAATATTTATATTTTAAAATATTCGGTCGGCTTTGGGGTTTCACTTTGAAATACAGCTGTGTGAAATTTTTAATTTCTTCTTAACACATAAAACATGATAAATATTCAAACTTAAGGATTAAGTCGGGTATACAAGGACCATATGCTAGCGGCCAAACGACCAGATGCAACTTCCTATATTTGAACATTATTCTAACCACCATAATAGTGCAATTTTTTTTATCTATTTTTAAGAAGAAGAAAAAAATTGGAGGGGGTGTGATATTTTTTCCAGGGATCATTTATCTTGGAAGGGTTGAGGTACCCTCAACCAAAATAGTTATAAACCTTTCCTTTTATTATAAGAAGAATTACTGAAAAGAAGAATCATATCGGTCTAACCTTAGAATAATCTTTCGCTACACAAAGACATATATCTTAATACTTTTACATAAGAATTGATAATCCACATTCCAGCCCTATATAATTGTTAAAAAAGGTATTTCTTCATATTTTTTACAAGATCCAAAGTTTTAGCTTCAATAAAGATAAAGGTTAAGGGGTTCAATCTTACAAATTTTATATTACTAATTTATTTTATAGACGAAAACTTATAGCCTCTGAGACCTTATGAAGGATGACAATAACCATAAAAGAAAATCTCTAAGCTCAGACGGAAGGACAAATGAATAGTAACACTTGCAGAGTGTCAGAAGCAAATACAAATTTGTCTTAACAAAAACTTATGTAAATTTGTTGAATACATGATTATGTTTTAGGACATATTTACATTTTTAGGACTTGATAGATGATAGAGATGTTTTGCTTATAACATTATACTATGTGATCCTAGTATTCATTATTCCAACAAGGATGACAACATCCATAAAAGCGAAGCACTGAAACGGTAGGAAAACGGACATTAACACTTGTATAGTGTCAGAACTAAATAATCATAATATAAATGTATAAGAGTTGCAGCAAAATTGTAAGTAAATTTGTTGAAAAACTGCTTGATTCAGGATAATGTTTATGGACATACTTACATTTTTAGGACTTGATTATAGAGTTGCTTCGCTTACTACATTATACTTTGTTGTCCCAGGAATCAAAATACGAAAAATCAGATCAATCGGATGATTAGATCACATAAAATTTAGTTGTTAAAAAAGTAAAAACATGTTTAAAATGGACGTACGGACATTTTGGTGATGATTATAGAGTTGCAACGCTTTCTAAATCGTACTAACTATTTAAGGAATCACCATGCAAAACTTGAAATTGATAGGACAATTCTAACATGCCGTAATTAACAAAAAAAAAGCTATCCGTTACGGACGGACCGACCCTAATTATAGAAAAGTATCGCTTTTAACAATCAGATTAATAGAAAAAATATTTCATAAAAAATCAACATAATGATACACACTCTAAATCGTACATAACTGTCACAGGAATCATCTTGCCAAGTTTAAAACAAAAGGACAATTCTAACATGCTAAAATTAATTATAAGAGCTATTTGATTTAACAAAAACACACACACACTTTTATGCCGTATAATGACTAATCACACACACACACACACACACACATAAACACCCATCACTCAAATAATTTTTATTCTTGAATAATTGGTATAATGATTTCTACTAATTGTTGCATCTTAATAAAAAGAGTGTCTCATTGTTTCCGCTAAAGTATTAAAACAGCAAAGTGTTATTAGCAAACAATTAAGAAAGTTTATAGTTATGCAGTTTGTGTATTTGTGAAAATTCGCGGATTTTTTTAAAACACTGTTCGCTAATGTGGTATTTTGGTATCATTGTTAGAAGTACCTACACACGTATATTAAATTTTACAGGTGTAATTAAAAAGATTTCACTCGTATTAACAGGGATCTAAAGGTATAAGACAATGGTCGATTAATTTATGTACTGTACATCCCCAATGATTATCCCTTCTATAGATTACAATTTGTGGTTGAAAGTAAAACCTTATGAGCCAACCAATCAAATTTAACAAAAGTCTCCAAAGTTGTTGAACCAACGAGTAAGAAAACGCTATTAAACATTTGGGACTAGTGCAGTAAACAGCTAAATGTCACTCCCTCCCTGCATATTAAAGTTTTTAATTCGTAGAAATTAAAAGTTTACCCTTTCAAAAATATTGTCATTATATCGATATGCAATTTCAAAAGTTCACGTCGACTATAAAAAAGTGATCGTGGGTGACATAATATGGACATGCTATTAGTTAAATATTTCTTTTCTATATGTATGTCGCCTATATGGCTTTACAGAAAAGTGGTCTTGTCTGACATTACATCGACAAATCGACAATATGACATTACATACTTATATTGACATAAAAACGACATAATTTTTGACAGAAATGCCCTAATTTAATGATTGACTCAATGACTCGCTCAGATATTTTGTAGAAGATCTCTTTATTTTGGTGTAATTAATTTTAAGAATTGTATAGGATTCATTCCTTTAGAATATTTATATGATGTTTTTCAAATTTAAAACAAGATAAATGAATATATGTAACAAAAGATCTCGCTAAGTTCTGTACCGATATGGTTTTCCTTTAAAGGAAGGTTTTAATTTATCTGATAAAATCCACTAACCAATTTCTTAATTTACTTCATTAGGTCTTTTTTTTACACTTTTGCCCAATTATAATGATGCCATGACATACAAACTAACGTACAACATAGAGTGTCCTCGCTTCCGAAGATTAAATCTGTTAACTTTCTCGAGTTATATCAACAGAGATGGGTTTTTAAAAGATGCCGCGTTTTTTCTCGACATTTTTTACGCTATGAAAAACAAATTATCTTAAATCCATTTTTGCTGCATATTAACTAATATATCTTTTTAGGGCTATATTAGACATTATACAAATGGCTAAAATAATAATTTTAAAATTTTTAATTCTTAAGTTGTATACTCTTTTTAGATTTCGCGAATGCCGCGCTAGTTATTCATAGCGTAAAAAATGTCGAGAAAAAACGCGGCATCTTTTAAAAACCCATCTCAGACATACTAGTAGTAATGGATATTGAATACGTGGATATTGTGACATTGCAATTTTTGTCGTAAAAATAAGTTACTAAAACAGATATTGGTCAATACGTTCCTCCATGGTTAGAAGGGAGGGGATGGGGTAAAGTTATAAGGGGGATTGGGTTATATTAGCCAGCTGTGAAAAACATTTCTCAGTGTATTTAAGATATCCACGTATTCTATATCCATTCCAGTAGTAAATGTACATTTAAACATTTTTACAATACAAAAATATATATTTTTACGATAATTACTTTTTTATTTGCGTGGGAATTTTACAAAATTTTGTGTTTTTTTTATGCAACATTTTTAATACATTCGTTTTACAAAATTATTAAGAAAAAGGACAAAGAAATTAAATTATTCAGCCTCTGCCTGACGTACAACATAGAAGTTATTATAATCATTATTCTAAAAGGAACATACCCAAAGTTTTACATACATCCTTTATCATTTGTTGGCTTAAAAACTTAGGGCACTTTCATTAAATTTTTATTTGTGAACAACAGTTTTTTCACCATTAGTTATTATTTATAGAAGGGGTAAATTTATTTAATATCATTGGACATTTTCATCAATTTATCCTCGATTTTCTTGCCCCCTAAGATGACTCAGTTCTCTAACCGCAGGGATTTTAAGGGATAAGACAATGGACGATAAATTGATGTACATTTCCAATGAGGATAATTAAGCAAGATTACCTCTTCTGTAGATTGAAATAATTGAAATCAAAATTTATTAAAAATGACCAAAGTATTTAGGTCAAAAAATTAGATTGCGTGGTTATAAAACTTTGGGTACCAAATGTCGTTTCCCTTCTAGTCTAACCGCTTAAATAAGAGTAGCTTTGCATAAATAAACTGTTATAAATTATATTATTAATTGCTTCACTTCACTTGGTTGGCCTTCAATAATTTATGAGAAAAAACTTATGATTTCTTTTTATTCATTTACCCTTGAATTTTATTATTATATAAGTTATAAATATCAGGGATAAGACAATGGCCGATAAATAGATGTATCCCAAATTATGATACAATTACCCCTTCTGTAGATTGAAATTTGTAGTTGAAACGTTGAACATTCAACTTAATGATCTAATCATTCACTATTAACTAAGGTCTCCAAAAATGTTTAGCCAGCGATTAAGAAAACGTTATCATAAAATTTTGGGGACTAGTGTAATAATCAGCACATTGTCCACTCTCTCTCTCTCTTTATGTAAAAAAAAAAATTTCTTAGTATGTTCTTAGGTAAGCTTCTCGTGACAATATGGTGTAATACATTTTTAAAAGCGAAGCTTTTCTATAATTAGGGTCGGTCCGTCAGTACGGTACGCGAAGCAACTCTGTAATCAAGTCCTAAAAATGTAAGTATGTCCATAATCATTATCCTGTATCATCAGTTTTTCAACAAATTTACTTACAATTTTGCTTTGACTCTTATACATTCGCATTCTGATTATTCAGTTCTGACATTATACAAGTGTTAATGTCCGTTTGTCCTACCCTTTCAGAGCTTCGCTTTTATGGATGTTGTCATCCTTTTTGTATCTAAAACTCTGTATTCAATAAGGTAAGAAAGTGGCAAAAAAATAGCTTAAAACAATCGTAAGGCAAAAATCTAAAAATACAGTATAAAATCAATCCGGGACCTGTGTGAAGTTTCTCTTAAAAGGAGAAGTAGGAGAATCTCCAGACAAAAACAAGACTTACTATTTTATAAAATAGTTTTGTTTTACAAAATTATGAACGATGTCAGGGAGAGAGGGGACATTAAGCTGTTTATTACACAAGTCCCCAAAGTTTTATAATAACGTTGTTGTTGGCTAATACACACAAAGAAATGTGTCAATATCCCGTTTGCAAAAATAACAATACCACGCTTGTAATTAAAATTTCTTAATTAGCAAAAGAAAAAAAATTTATTTTCAAAGAAGCCTCTATATTTCTCAATGCGTATTGTTTTAAGAAGCGCAGCTACTCTACAAACACAGTTTTTCTGTGTGTTTGTCCGTCTGTACATAACATATAAACGAAATAGGTTGTCTGTTTGTGTGTGTAGCGAAGGATTCTGCTAACCGCTGAACCAATATGATTCTCCTTTACAGTAAAGCGTATATTAATCGTCTGAAAGGTATTGAGAACTATTTTGGGGTAGGGTACGACCACACTCCTAAGGAAAAATAATCAAACCCCCGAAAATTTCTTTTTGACTATCATATATTTTATTCAAAATTTACTTATTACGTTCTCTTTTTGATTGTTTTCTCTTTAACAGCTCGTTTTTCTATATATTTAATATATATAAAATTCTTAAAATTCTTAATTTTCAATGTATTATGGAAAAAAAAATTTTGTGAGAGAGTTAAAAAAAGAAATTACGTCACCATCCTTATAATAAAGTAACAGGATGTTTGTCTGTGTGTTTGTATGTTTGTACTGAAGGATCTCGCTAACCGCTGAACCGATCGGGTTCTACTTAACAGGGTAGATTCTCATATGTCCCGGGAAGGTTTATAACTATTTTGGGGGAGGGTACCACCACCCTCCCTAGAGAAATTAATTTTTTTTTTAATTTCTTAATTTTAGAAAGAGAGTTCAACGAAAAATAAACGTCAAACGTAATTTTTTTTTAACTTTTTCTTTTAAAATCTAAAATAAGAAATTTAATTATCAAATTCGACTCTCTCCTCCTCAAGTGTCTCTAGGGGCGTAGCCGCTAGTATTATATAGAGGGATAAGATAATAGCAGATTAATTGGTGTACAATTACATCCCCAATTTTGATACACAAAATTACCCCTTCTGTAGAATAAATTAGTGATTGAAAGTTTTGATACTAAAAATTAATGAACTAACCAATAAAAATTTAATTAAGTCCCCAAAAGTGTTAAGCCAATCCTTATTATAAACTTTGGAGACTAGTGTAATCAATAGCCCAATGTCCCCTTACTCCCTGCCTATAGCTATTCTAGAAGTCCTTAAAGTAAGTCCGTTAGAGAGAAAATAATTTTAGCTATGAATAAATTTTAGTATGAATTATGTTATTCAATAACAACAACTTTTCTTATTCATGAATAATGTTTTCAAAAAAACTAACAAAATATTTAAAAACAGCTAAAATTTCCACAAATAAAGTAGCGTGATGATTACGCAAGAGACTAGAAAACTCCCAGAGAGTGAGGGTAGGGCTTTTCATTACACTAATAACTTTTTCCTATTTGTTGGCTTAACAACGTTAGGGACTTTAATTGAATTTTTATTAATTGGCTCATTAAGTTGAGTGTCCAAACGTTTCAATCTATAATGATCATCTACAAAGGGAATAATTTTGTTTATTATCATTGGGGATGTACATCAATTTATCGGCCATTGTCTTATCCCTATAGATACCTGAGAAACCTCTCTTATTTTAACTTTTATGAAACATATTTCTATACGTTGCTGGTGGCCATGACAAGAGATTCCCATTTAAGAAATATTGTTTTTTCAGTTAAGTATGAAAGAAATTTCAGTTTCATGAAAATGGTTGTTATTCATATGGAGAGAACTTTTAGAAATGTGTTTGTATTCTAATTTATTACATACTATATATATAATATATATTTTCTTTTCAATCTATAGTAAGATCAGCTGTTTACCAAAAAAAATATTTGCTTGGGAGGGTAGAGGTAACCTTCCCCCCAAAATAGCTATAAACCTTCCCAGGACCTATGAGAAGCTACATTGTAAAGGAGAACTATATCTGTTCAGTGGTAATGAGACCTTACGTTACAGACAGCCAGACAGAGAGCAGTTCTTCTGTAACTAAAATATGTAGCTCCGTGATAAATAATAAATCTTCTTTTTTTGTTGATGGATATCAAAAATAAAAAATAAATTAGTAGCTTTTAAAATTTTTCTTTATTGGATATCTTTCAAAAATAATTTTCAAATTGTTTACACGTTGTCATGAAAGCTTTTTTTATAGAACTTTTTTATGTCTATTCATATATTGGACATTTGAAAAGGTATATTGTATTCAGTGATCTAAAGGGATAAGACAAGGGTCAGTAAATGATAATACAGAAAATTGCTCTTTTTCCAATGTTCCCTCCCTCCCTGACAATAACATGTTTAACATGTTAATTTCAAATTTATTGTTTTAGTGTGTCTTCAAGTCCACACAAGTCATCAGAACCACAATCTTTAAAAACAGCACATTTTTACACGAAGTACTAAAATGATTAGCATTCACATTATTGGAAGTTTGCATTAGAAGATATATTTAATATAATTTGCTCGAGTAATTTTCTATATATAGGACTCTTACAATTGACTAAGGTCAGATTATAAAAGGAATAGGTTAATGGCGAATATTTTTTTTAAATACAAAGCTTTGTTCTGTTAAGCTTGAAGGTATTGAAAATTTAATACTATTTTTTTCCAGAATGGCAATAGACAATAAATAAAAAGAATATAATAAGACTATTTTTCGACTTTTGTAACATAAATTTATAGGGGAAAAGTTTGTCAAAAACAATAAATAAAATGTAAATTACAATGGTACTAAAAGTTTTATAACTCCGTTTTCTTATTCGTTGGCTCAACAAATTTATGTAATTTTAGTAATTATGAATGATTGATATTAATTTTTAATCTTAAATTAATTTTGTTCAACATCATGTACATAAATCCCTGCAAATCACAAAGTGATATTCTAACAACCATTGGTTAATTTGTTAATCATATACAAAGGAAGAACAATTTATCATCCATTGTCCAACCTCTGTATTTAAATTTCAAAATATTTTTAAAGAGAACTTTAAAAACTATTTTTGGCCACAAAAAAAAAGATTGACAAAAATGTTAAAAATATTTAGCTTTTTAACAAA
>NC_137273.1:33308743-33338743 GCF_053477335.1 Acartia tonsa
ATTGCACACCAACTGTGGAATATGATACATGTGTGGAAATTATTGCACACCAACTGTGGAATATGATACATGTGTGGAAATTATTGCACACCAACTGTTGAGTATGATACATGTGTGGAAATTATTGCACACCAACTGTGGAATATGATACAACTGTGGAATGGGCATAAGAAATTGGTCAGCTTAACATTTTAAAGAAAAATTTTAATTACAGATTTGGAGAAATTTTTGAATATTGAAAAATGTATCCTTAATTTTAAAGTACAATTTTGGGGCCCTTTCGTGACAACGCCTCTTGAGGGACAGGGGCTAAAAATGGAGAAAAAGTTATCGTAAAAATAAGTCGAAACGCCCCTTAAGAGGCTTTGTCACGAAAGGAACTATATTCCAATTTTGTTATTGCTATGATTTATGAATCTATGATATTATTATACATTTCTGTGTGTCCATTAAGATTTTGTAAACAAAATACATAGACCACTATAACTATTATATGGGGAAAGGGAGGGGATATTGAACTGCAAATTGTACTGGTGCCCAAAGTTTTTTTTAAATTATAACTTTGGACACTTTATTAAAAACTGATTCAAACTTGCAGTTTCCAAACCTTTCAACCAATAATAAAATCTAAGCTACAAATAATTATTTTCCATTGGCTTATCCCTTGTACAAAACAAAGATTTTGTAGCAAAAGTATAGCTATTTTGAAAAATATTTTTATCAAATGTTCTTTTAAATACAATATAAAAAAACTAGCGGCTACGCCCCTAGAAGCCTCTAGTGGCATTTTGAATGTTTGTTTTAAAAAATAATACGATACCTATCTAAGTTGCTTTCAAGTTTCTACGATACCTAGCTGTGTTACGTAGGCGTCTCTATATGTAAAAAAAAAATTTGATTTTTATTGTGATTTCTCTTGGGAGGGTGGTGGTACACTCCCCCCAAATAGTTATAAACCTTCCCGGGACCTATTAGAAGCTACCCTGTTAAGTAGAGCCCGATCGGTTCGGCGGTTAGCGAGATCCTTCGGTACAGACACAAGACAAACAGATAGACATCCTGTTACTTTATTACAAGGATATGCAAGAAAATAGTACGTGTTGTTTTAATAAAGGTTATTTACAAATTATATCCTTATAATACAGTAACAGGATGTCTGTTTGTTTGTACCAAAGGATCTCGCTAACCGCTGAACCGATATTGTTCTCCATTACAGTGAAGCTTTGTATAGGTCCTGGGAAGGTTTTAAACTATTTTTGGAGAGAGTGTCTTCACCCCCTCACCCCCAAAAATATTGTTTTAACTCTTTTGAAACTAAAATCTAAAATTGGAGGAGGTCGAATTTTCCTCTTCCTACCAGTGCCCCTAGAGGCTGTCTGTTTGTTTGTACCAAAGGATCTCGCACACCGATACTTTCTACTTTACTGTGCAGCTTCTCATAGGTCCTGGGAAGGTTTATAGCAATTTTGGGGGAGGGTGACCACCACCCTCCCAAGAGAAATCGCTCTTAGAAAAAAATCTTCCCCCCTAAAATTTTTTTTCCTTTTATGTTAGAATCTAATAAAAATGGTCAACCCCACTTCCATAAAGTGGTTTAGAGGCCTCTGGGGGCGTAGCCGCTAGTGATATAAAATTTAAAAAGTGAAATGCGCATGATTATAACAAGCTACTAAATCTTAAAATTGCCAAAAGCGGTATCAATCAATTTTGCTAATATATGGCAGCTAAACATGTAATCATATGTTTATGTCAATATTCTTATGATGTATTTATTAGTTTCATTATAAAACAAGGAGAAATTTATGTATCGGAGTTAGAAATTTTTTTTTTGTAATCTTAGTGTATAAAGTAGTGTTTTTTGTTTTGTTTGAAGCTTAAGATCTCAATAACTAACAAATAAATTAGATTCTCTATCTAGGTAAGATCTACATAGGTCCTGTGATGGTTTTAAGCTAATTTATTTTCAGATTCAAGATGGTTTCAAGCAATTTTTAACCTTCTGTCTGTCCTTTTAAATACAGAGCCCCTAGATGCTAGGGAAGTAGCCGATAGTTTTTTTTTAAAGCGTAGCTTTCTATATTAAGGATAAGTCTTTCTGTCCATGAATAAACGTTTTCTTCATTATTCAAGGCATGTTAGAAAAGTCCTATCTGTTTTATACCTCCAGAAATGTTTTCAATGGAAGATAATGAGAGATGGCCTGATCTTGACTTCATTTCAATATCCAATATTTGACATTACGTAGTATAATCCTTTAATTGTAATCTACAGAAGGGTTATTTTTGTTGATCATCATTGGAGATCCCTGAGTTTGGAACCTACTTAGTTAAAAAATAATAAATAATAATACTTTAATTTTGTGTGTCCTGTATTATTAATTTCATATAGTATTCATAATATGCTTGTAAATGAATTAGAATCAACCGTGTGCCTAATTTTTATACCTTTTTGGTGCACTTTGAAAAAAACAAAAAAAGTATAGTTTAAAGGAAAGCCGTAACCTTTTCTGCATTTATTGACGAATTATTATGCCAATATGCAATCTTCATTGTTTTTATCGACTTTAATAAGAGATATATGGTAATATATGACATATTTGTGACACAAATTAAGATTTGGCATTTTTATAGTTTCGAGTAATGCACTAACATTGAAAAATTTTGACATGGTAGGTAAAAAGTTAATAGGCTAAATCCTATAAATATGCTCGCATGGGAGTTAAAATATATGTATATTTGCTGTATTTAATGTTGACCAACATACAACAGACTGTTAATTGTTAAAGTTGGCAAATACATAGAAATAACTATTTGTTGTATTGAATGATAACCAATATTCAACTGACTGATATTTGCCCTAGGGTCATGCACAAGTCAATCTATTTTCTCTGCATACATGATACTAACACCATTCATTTTACACACAATTCTGAGTATCTATCTATCCGTTCTAAAACGTTATTTTTTTGTATTTTGAATGTCTATCCTGACTATCTTATAATTTCTGACAATCTGTTAATTTTTGATTTAGTTTAAAAACTGACATAAATGGTGGGGTTATTGGACTGAAAATTACACTTGTATCTACTGTTGTACTACCACGTTATTTTATTTGTTGGCTCAAAAACTTTGGAAACTTATAATCTACACTAAGGGTATATTATTCATATTTTTATCTTTAGTATATTAGTTAATTGTCCTTTGTCGTATCCCTAACTAAAACCTAGGGTAAAGTTTGGTTCTACTTATAATTATAGAAATGCTAATTAAACGTTTGTAGAACAAACCAATTATCTTAAAACATATTTTGAGAATTGCTTCTTAACACGGAACATTTCACTTATATTTTAGGTTAGACGACATGTGTGGTTTTAGTTTTTAAAAGAGAAGCTTTTCTATAATTAGCGTCGGTCCGTCCGTACGTCCGTCCAAGATAGATAGCTTTTATTCGTTAATTTAGGCATGTTAGAATTGTCCTATCGATTTCAAACTTTGCATGATGATTCTTGTAGTAGTTAGGTACGATTTAGAAAGCGTATCTATCTATCTATCTATCTATCTATCTATCTATCTATCTATCTATCTATCTATCTATCTATCTATCTATCTATCTATCTATCTATCTATCTATCTATCTATCTATCTATCTATCTATCTATCTATCTATCTATCTATCTATCTGTCTATCTATCTATCTATCTATCTATCTATCTGTCTAACTAACCTGCTGCTAAATCTATCAGCACTCTGTCCCCTCTCCCTGCGAGAGCTAGAGCTTGGTGTAGCTGTGTCTCTTGGTCCGGGAGATCTAAATAAAGCAAAGTTTAAGTTTAATCAGGCATCAATGGCCGATAAATTGATGTACTTCCCTAATGATGATTCACACAATTACCCATTCTTTAGATTACAATTCGTTGTTGTAACTTTTAGATATTTAACCTAACGAACCAACCAATCAAAAGTTCCCATAATTGTCAAGCCGGCGAATAAGAAAACATTCATATACAAATTTGAGGACTAAATAATAAACAATCTAAATTTCAACGAAACATAAGACAAACTCGTAAAATTAATAAGTAGTTTTAGTCAATAATTGTTTGCTACTTCAGGCCTCTAAATCAGCTTTTGATGTGTGTAGTTTTATATAATGCTCTTTCTTGCAGTACAGGTTTTATGCCATTTTACCGGAAACCAATGCTATAAATATCCAATTTTACACATACGTTGAACATATTTAAAATATGAGCCTAACTCGAGTCTATTTTTCAAATAGTCTACATAAAAAAACAGAGAGTTTTTATAAACATATTGTCAATTCCACTTTTAGAGGCAATATTTATGTGTTTATTTACCTATGTACTTTCTACATTTTAGGTATACTGACAGATATGCCATTAGACCAATATTTTGCTTATAAAGTAGCTTTACCATTCCCAAGCAAAATAATAAGGTTATTATAGTTTGTTGAAATAGGAAAAAATATAAGATAAAAACTTAATCATTGGGTCAAGCCAATTGAAACCAAGCACATACACAAAAATGATCATTTCATATTTTCTTTTTCTGTATATGGCTTACAAAAGATATAATTTAAAACATTAGCTAAATATTGATAACAATATTTTGAACAATAGTGCACTTATTTGAAAGCAGTGTCCCTGGGTGTGTCTATAAGATCTCGTGAATGGTAGAAACGATCAATCCACGATCCTCTAGGGCAGGTTTTAAGCTGTTTGGTGGAGAAATTTGGGGTGGTTGGTCAATTTATTTTAGTAATATGGCCCTATGTTAGAGACCCAATATCATAAGTTGTTAACTGTAGCTTTGATAATTCTTAATAAACTAAAATTTTTAAAAATCCTCTAACTTGAATGAACACCGTTTCTATTATAATGCAAATTTTGTTTGCCTTCGGCCAACCAAAGAAACTCGATATTTATTAGGGTGGGTTGATTTTGGACATTTTTTTTCTGAGGCCAAAGCGGGGATCTGCACTCAATTTATATAGATATAATACACCTCTGGGTGATTTAAAATTTATCCTAAGTCTTAAAACCGCTGACGACCAGACATTCAATTGTATAGCTATTTGTAAATGGGAGTCAAAAATTTATTGAATCAGAACTATGGCTTCATGGTGCTCCCTGGAAATGCCTTGAGGAGCTGAGTCAGGAACTTTTGTCCGTTTAAAAAAATCTCGTTCCTAGCCTGAGAAAATCTAAAAAACCTCTACAAATTGGATAATTCTCAATAAACCTTAAACATTTTTGGGTTTTTTAGTGATTTCTAAGGCTAGGAACGAGATATTTTGAAACGGACAAAAGTTCCTGATTCAGCTTTTCAAGGCCTTTCCAGGGAGCACCATGAAGCCATAGTTTTGATTCAAAATTTTTTTTGAATGTCGTCTTTGCATACTAATAAGTAATGAATTATATTTTTAAGTGGTCGTGTTCTAAAACTCAATTTTTTAAAATTCTTTTTCGGTCAGAAATGTTTTTAAGGTTAATTTTATCTGTTGCATATCCCCGCTTTGTCTAATTCCGATATGAACCCACCCTAATATTTATACAATGATAGAAAGAAAAAAAGTTCCACAGCACAACATCTCTATTTTTTTTGGGTCTGTCCACAAATAAATAGCGGCTAAGGGTCATTTAAAGATGGCATTAAAGAGGGGATGTCGACCTTTTATTTTAAATTTATTTTATGGGTATTTGTATTATTTTAATTTTGATTTCTCTTTTAATAATAAATAGCTTTTATTTGAATTTTGAATGACTCATTTTACTGTATATATGATTCCTAGGAAATTCAATGTTTTGGTAACAATACCTAACAGTTGAGAAATAAGGTTTAATAGCCCCCCCCCCCCTTACAAAAAAAGTATAAATCAAGGACGAAGCCCTATCTGTACCATTTTTGGTTCCTGTGACGTCATAAAATGAGGGAGATAAGAGAAGAATGGGATAGAAAACCCCTAAAAAAGAGATGGATTTTTATTACGTCAGAGAGGAATCAAAAGTGGTGCAAAAGTTGTACAGATTGGGCTTTGTCTAAATCAAGTCATATTGCTCAGAAATTCAAATTTCTGAATTATAGTTATTTTCAAACTTTAAGTATATAAACCAACCACCCTAACCAACTTAAAAACTACTTTTTAACTGCTTAAAAAGAATTTAGCGAGAAAACGCCTTTAAATTTTGCATAATATTATGAAGTAAAAATAGTTTTATGCATATTTTAAGAAATATGAAAGTATCATTTTATATATGATTCATTTTTTAAAAATAAAACAAGTAAGATTATGTATTATAGTGGAAGGACTTCTCAAAGAGAGTCTGTATAAAAGCAAATCTTATAAAGGGTGTGCAAAAAAATGCGGACATTTTTAAAATTAACATATTTTTTTTTAAACATAATTAATTTGCTTCACTTTTATGAAGTTGTCATAATAAATAAGCAAAGCTTTTCTATAATTAGGTATATCCGTTACGTCGTTGAAATTGCGCGGCTCGTGTTAATAGTAAAAAAATACTAAGCATACCGTTAGAACCGCTAGAAGAAGATTTTTAGGAAATATAAAATCTATTCCTGTGCTACGCATAGCTACATGTTAAAATGTCCCAACTGACTTAAAACTTGACTTGCGAGTAAATTTTGGGACATTTTACCATCTGGCTCCTAGATTATTTGTAGCACAGGAACCGTTCTTATATTTCCAAAAAATACAGTTCATAGCAGTTCTAACAGTATGCATAACATTTTTCTACTATTAACACAAGCCGCGCAATTTTAAATTAAAAAATGTAGGCATCTCTTTTTGCAAAATATCTTCTCTAATTTTTAGTTATATTTTCAAAGAAGGTGTATCAACTTTTTTTTATAGCTAGCCGGTTCTTTTAGTAAGTAGTAGATGTAAAATTTTTCATAGAATTCAGATATGCAATTGGTTTTTTTGTAGACCTCTTATTTATAAAGTAATTTAAGTTTAAAAAAAAAAATTAAGTCGATTTTAAGGTACTAAAATGCAACAAAAAAAAGAAAGAAAATGGCCATTATGAACAAAAATAGTAAGATCTTTAATTTGACACCTTACTTTTTCAATTCTGTCAGGTAATTATTGAAAAAATCGATTTTTTAAAACCCACGAGAATAAAAACTTTGAACTTAATTTTATCATTTCACAGGTAAAAAAATATGGGTTCATATATACCTTTAGAATCAGAAAAATATTACGAATCCATTGTAAGCAAAATTGAAAAAAAAGTTTACAATATAGTATATAAACTACAATAAAAGGAATTATATGAAAATATCATATTATATTATACAGGCAACGTCTTAATTCTTGAATTGAGTATAAAAATGGGAAGGGGGTAAAGAGGGGATAAAGAGGGGGTAAAAAAGGGAAGACGAAAGTGTTGCCTGAACAAAAAATATAATTGGCCATTTGTTTATTTTTTATTTTTTTACTTTGTTTCAATTTTGCTTACAATGGATTCATAATATTTTTCTGATTCTAAAGGTATATATGAACCCATATTTTTTTACCTGTGAAATGATAAAATTAAGTTAAAAGTTTTTTATTCTCGTGGGTTTAAAAAAATCAATTTGTTCAATAATTACCTGACAAAATTCAAAAAGTAAGGTGTCAAATTAAAGATCTTACTATTTTTGTACATAATGGACATTTTCTTCCTTTTTTTTGTTGCGTTTTAGTACCTTAAAATCCACTTAATTTTTTTTTTAAAACTTAAATTACTTAAAAAATAAGAGGTCTACAAAAAAACCGATTGCATATCTGAATTCTATGAAAAATTTTACATCTACTACTTACTAAAAGAACCAGCTAGCTATAAAAAAAAAGTTGATACACCTTCTTTACTCGCAAGTCTAGTTTTACATCAGTTGGGACATTTTAACACGTAGCTCCGTAACTATACGTAGCAGAGAAATCGTTCTAATATTTCCAAAAAATAGACTTCTTAGTGGTTCTAACAGTATGAGTAAATTATTTCTACTGTTAACACAAACCGCGCAATTTCAATTTTAAAAATGTCCGCATTTTTTTTGCACACCCATTGTATCACTACAAGAATTGGAAAATTTTTCTAGTTATTTTACCTTTAAAGATAAAATTAATAGAATAAGTGCTTAAATTATGATCACATACTTTATCCAAAAATTGTATAATAGTCTATTAAACTCTTTATTCAGAGTTTAAAAACTTATTGAATGTGAGATAAGAATTATTGAGGATTGACAACTCTAATATTACTCTAATACTTCCCGGGGCCATGCGCTGATGCCGCGAAATAGAATTATATTAATTTAATCCATCAATCAACGATTTATTGTGGAATCTAAAATCCTTTAATCTTTTCAACCTAATTGGATTATCTGGTTTTTTTCTTATATTATTATAGCATATTTTTGTAGCATTAATATGGTATCATTTTGCTATATACATTATACATCTGGATATTTATTCAATTCTATTAATCATTTTGTTACTCTAACTTTAGATGACCCTTCACAAAAATGTTAGCTATACCAAACACTTTGCAAAAATATTTTCATATATTAATGCTGCATTCAAATACGATTTTCATCTGCCAAGCTGTTTGATAAAAAGTTTCATCAATAGATGATTTAAATATAATAACAGCATCATGCAATAAATACGTCAACTTTCTAAAGCCAAGTACTTAAGTAAGATATTTCGTTTAAGCAATTTTAACACACTAAGATCATTTTGATAAAAATTATGATAGAAGAATTAAAATAAAACAGTTATTCTATAATATGGACATTTTAAGCCTCTATAAAAGTATTTCTTCAAGAGCCATGCTGTTGGTTTCCTGTTTGATAATTAAACTCTTATCAGTAATTTGTTTATCGCGATTGTGAAAGTGAAATTCTTTTTATTAATTTTAAAAATTGAAGATAACCTAAACTATTAAGAAACCTGATAGGGTAACAAATAAAAATATGCAAGTAGATATTTTTTTAAGGACTGGACCCTGAAGGATTTTTTCCAGTCCATCTGTGGATTACAAGATAATCCCTAAGCCCTTTCTTTTTTTCTTTTCACAGCTATGCTTTCCTGACAGTAGGCAGAAAATGAGATAAGATTAGAAAAGTGTTGAAAAAAATGCATATTTATCAAACTGTTGATATTATAATTAAACAGAATTTTAAACTCGATCTGCTTTTTAATAGCTTTCTTGAATTGCCATATAGCTATTCAATTCTTAATACTTTATTTTTGTTTTCCATTTTTTTATTAATAAATGGTTTTGCTTCGTTATAAGTGAAATATAAAAATTTTCGAGAAACATTAAAATTATTGAAAAATTTTGATGTTTAAAGAAGAATATTAAAACACATATTTTACTTAAATTTTCTTTCTTAATTCATGTAGATTAAAAGATTTTTTTATTAGAAAAAAAAACTTAAAAATACAATTTAAAATAAACTTTAGATAGTTTTGAGTATGGAAACTCTAGATAATCTCTAATTTCTAATGGCGCCCAATGTTGCGAGGAATTTGAGTAATCGGCTTAACTCACCTATACATACGTATTATAGGCAACTTCCTAATTTTTACATTCCTTTCGCAGTTTAAGGTTACACTCAAACATGAATATTAATTCAGTGGCGTGACATAGGGATGTATAGTAAGATATATAAGTTTTCCGGAATTTTAATGTAGGGAGTAGATTTGAAATCTGCATCAAATTTTAAGGATTTTTTTTTATAAAATTCGTTTTTTGTATAATTCTTTATCTAAAAGCGGAAATACAAATTAAGTTAATTAATTTTGGCATCTGTGATTGGTGGATTTAAAAAATCTGCGCTCTGATTGGATGTCGTACATCATTCAACCAATTAGAGCGCAGGTAGTTTAAAATCCACCTATCCTATTGGTCAAAATTAATTAACTTAAAATGTATTTTCGCTTTTAGATAAAGAATTTTACAATAAACGAATTTTATAAAAAATCCTTAAAATTTAATGCAGATTTCAAATCTACTCCCTACATTAAAATTCCGGAAAACTTATATATCTTAATGTATAGAGGGGAGTCAACAGTAACATCCCCATTTAAATTAGAATTAAGGAGGCCTGTCTTCCGCTTTTTCAACCCCAATTGGTTTCACACCCCCCTAGTCGATTGCTGTGCACACCACTGGTTGTAATTATAATGTGTAAAACACAGAGTGAGAGGGGGAAAATTGGGATGTAAATCATACTGGTCACAAAAATTTTCTAAATACGTTAACTTATTTGTTGGATTAAAAGCCTTGAGGACTTTTTATAAATCTTGGTTTTAGTGTTCAAACTATGGAAATACAAACTGAGAATTAAGAACTAAAAATAAGCTTTACTACGTAAAACCTCACCTGTATCTACTGGAATTAGGAGTCCTGGTTGATCCCTCATAGCTAATAGTATCTCTGTGCTGCCACGCCATGGGGGTGCGGGGATCCCCACCATCCATAGCCCGCCCCGCCTCGTGATCTTGGGCCCGCCGATGGCCTCTCCGGTAGTCCATATTTAGTCTCTTATTACGTCACAACAGTAAAATGGCGCAAAATTGCCAATAACTTTTGGCGGGAATTTTTTTATGACGTCACAATTAGAAATCAAAATAGCGGTAAATTAACCTAAAGCCAAAAACAAATGTAATTTATAATTTGTTTTGCAAAATTGGACAATATTTTCTGTTTACAATGATTAATCACTTTTAAAATTATCAAAATTTGTGATTTATTGTTATTTTATCACTAAGTTTATGATTTTGTTTTAAAATGTAAGCACAGTTACACACTTAATTTTTCAAGTTTTGTTACATTTTGCATTTCTGAAATTAAAAATATTAATAAATTTTTTTTTAAATAAATTTTTTTTAAATTTTATTATTTGGAATATTATATTGAAGGATAAGACAATGAAAGATGAATTTTTGTACATCTCTAGTGATGATAAACAAAATACCTTCTTGTGTAGATTATAATTATTAGTTACTAAGTTTAGACATTGCATTAAGATTTAATAAAAGTGGTCAAAGTTTTAAGCCAGTGAATAAAACTTTGGATACCATAATAATTTACAATTCCATCCTGTGTTTGAGTACATTTACAAAATTTTATAGTTGTTATAGATTCTTTTTCACTTTCACTGAAAAAGTGACAAAAATAAATGTTTAGTTTTTAGTTTGTATGTCATTGCTAGAACATTATTCAATTCATAGACTGAAAAAGAATCGAGGTTTTTTTGTTTAAAGTCTGGAGAAATGGTAGATTTTTAATAACTATTTTTCCTTCTAAAAAACACAGAAAACAACAAATAATGATATTTTTGTTTGTTTTTCAAGTACCATTACCGTTTTAAAGAAGACATATAGAATACGTGAATGTTCAAATTTGTCGCCAATGTAGGTTAATACGTTTCTCCATGGTTAAGGGGAGGACGTAAGTTCTTAGTCTTCAGTGGCAATGGAGAGCATGTTATATAAGTCAGCTTGGAAAAAACATTTTATAATAGTATGCGAGAATCTCTCACAATATCCACGTATTCTATATATATTGTTTAAAAAAGGGCCTCTTCCTTATTTGCCCCACTTTAAGTAAATTCTCCAAGATATGAAAGTAGGAGAAACAATAAATTTTACCCTTTTTTACCTTGAAATGACATAGGTCAAACGGCAAACAATATAACAATCCAGCTCTAGCGTAAAGGGTAATGCGCCACTATTTGTCATGATTGAGTAAGGCTCTCACCGTGTTATACAAAAGATTTCTATACCTTCTGCTGCTTGGTCTTGGAAAAGGTAAAGGCGCAACATGACAACTTCAGGACAAAAATATTAGGTACAGAACTATTATTTATCGCATTGAACTATAGACTCATAAGATTAAAACCAGTTTTGTTAGTTTCGAAGGCCCGGGCTAACAAAACTGGTATTAATTTTATAATTAAAATTTTAAAGTTTACAATGGTTTATATCGACTTTACGCCATCAATATAAAAAAAATATTATTTACATTTCACTAAAATGTCATAAAATGGACTAAGGCTTACATTTTTATCGATATTACCCCAATGCGTCTTGTGTTGCTATTAAAACAGGAAGAAGGTTGATAATTCCCTGCTTGATAGTAATGTAAACAATATCGTGTTGATTTTTAGATAAACATCTTAAGATTTATCATTCATTTCTGCACCATGCAATTGATAATTCAGAGGAAGGAAAGTTTTTCTTAAAGATAATTTTAAAAAAAAATCATGTAAATGGAACTAAGAAATGTATAAATTAAGCAGAAATGTAATGGAAAAAAAGACTAAAAGAAAGCCACAGTTTTAAATTTTCCTGCGTGTCCGCGGACAACTATCTATACAACAAATATAATAGTTATTTCTCGCATCGTATTACAAACAGCTTTCCGCGGATATAGAATGTACAATTATAAGTTTAAAACCAGTTTTTTTAGACCCGAGGTGCCGAAGGCACGGGATAAAAAAACTGGTATTAATCTTATGATTGTACATTTTTATATTCGTAGAAAGCTGGATATAATACGATGCTAGACATAGTTTTTTCGTATGGATGAGAAACGGTTCCTATCCACCGGATTTGAATGAATACGAGAAAAAATTAGAAAATCTATCCCTGCACATTTGACCATAAGATTATGTCGTTGGGTTACACAAAAATTTTAAGATTATCTGCACTTTTATCATGGACATATGGATAGGTTCATAAAATTAAATGATAATTATATTCCAACAATTAGTTCAATTTATTGTTATAAGTGGATAAATTGACAGGGTAAAATGTGTCGTCAAATTAGGCTGCTAATATGGACTGGACATCATTTATTGGTCAGTTAGTTTATTTAGTAGGATTGGGAGGTGATGGGGTAGAGGGGTTGGATGGGGAGTATTGTTATTTTAGTCAGCTGGTAGTATCACTTTATCTGCAATTCAACTAATTATATATTGATTGTTACAGGAATCTTTTTATAAGGTTTGCTATTCATAAAACGATTTTAACACGCTCCAATTAAAGATAGTAACAATAAATTATGTCATACGAGCATGCAAGCGGATATACCCTTCCCCAAAATAGCTATAAACCTTCACAGTACCCATGAGAAGCTACACAGAGGTTATTAAGCGAGATTTTTCACTACACACACACAGCCAGACATAGACATCCTGTTACTTTTATATAAGGATAGGTTTGAATTACAAAGTTACAACTTACTTATCTTTTTATCTCTGAAATTCATATTTAGTTACTTCAAGTGTAAGATTAAAAGTGTTAGATTAAGCAATAGTTTAAAACAAGGATGAAGAGAAGACTTTAAATTCAGCGAAGTTTCGCTTTTTGTTAAATTGTTCTTTTCAGACAGACTCTTTCTTAAGTAAAACCCAAGTATTGAAATGTTGAATTCAAGATAAGTTATAAATATATAGTAACAGGATGTCTTTGAGTTTGTTCAGAAGGATATCACTAACCGCTGAACCCATATGGTTCTTCTTTATAAGAAGTTTCTAATAGGTCCTGAAAAAATGCCCCTCAATTCAATTTTTTTTAAAAACTAAAACTTAAAATGGGGTGAACTTATCATTAGGTAGTTGTCTGTATATACATCTATACTATAGATCTGTTAACTTACCCTCCCCCCTCCTCCTTAAGTACCCCTAAAGGCCTCGAGTTGCATAGCTGTTAGTATAGACAAACAGAAGGACCCTAACTATGAATAAGCTAAGCTCGTATGCAAAGTGTTAAGATTAAGATATGTTGATAAAATGTCCAACACTTGCATGAAAGGGTAAAATACAAAACTACCAATATTTTAAATTTATCAAACAGCCATTCTTAAATTAATTTTTTCACTTTACTTTTTTTGTAAGTTTTTTTTCTAATTTCCAAGGTTTTAACTTTAAAGTATTGATTGTTGTATTTTAAGACTGACACAATTAGTTACTTTTCCAATTGAGGAGAATAAAAATTTACTTGCCATTGAAACATCCCTGATTCCATTTATATGGTGTTTAATACGTGGATATTGTGAGAGATTCTCGCATACCCTGACAAAATATTTCTCGTTGCTGGCTAATATAACGATACCCCCCCCCCCACTTAATAAATTTATCCCATTACCATGGAGTAATGTATTGACCATTATCTGAGTACTATAGTAGCAACCTAAATTGACGACAAAAATTCCCCTGTCACAATATCCACGTATTCTATATCCATTCTTGTTGATTATTATTCACATGAATTAGAGACAGCTTTCCGTGGATATTAAAATGAAAATTTTTTAGATTAAAACCAGTTTGTTTAGCTCTCTTGCAATACAATATTTTCCAGTGTGTATGAGAACTGGTTCTAATCCAGCGGATATTAATTGGTTTCGACGCCTTATTGGAATAGTTATTATCGCATTGAATTATAGACAATTTAAAATGTTAAATCATTAAAAAAAATTGCATATGAAATGCTTCTAGTTTTGACAAGGGAGAACAGGAATTAACCCCCCGAAAACTTTTTTTGAACAGTGAAATTTTAAAAAATAAGCAAGATAATTTTAGCTTTAATAGGAATTAATTTGTTTGGATAGGAAAATATATAATTTTCTTGTTTGTTCAAATTTGGTTTCACTTTTAGAGATATTGTAGAGGTTGCAATATAATTCTGTTGAAAAAGTTCAAATAATTATTTTTGGTAACATACACCAAAAAAAGGGCTCGGCAGCTGCGCCTCAGTCCCGCATAAGCCTAAAGATTTTGCTTGTGTGCAAAAAAAAAACCCCGAAAAGATGGATTATCTGTTTAGGAACAGGTTTTGACATCCAGCTGAATTTTGACGTTATAAAATGACGATTTCGAAGCAGCTTATAGTGTCTAGTATAAAATGACGTCATACAATAATAGGCCAGTAGATATTTTAACATTGGTCAATAAAAATGTATACTGGCCTATCATTGGTCAGTTTCAATGATTGATGTCAATCAAATAAAAGACATACAAGCAAAAACAACATTTTTTCACTGATTAAACTAATTCGTCTATTGGTTTCCTTCTGCCTAAGTTTGTGGTTTGGCGGTGCATCTTTCTCTTGTTATGTCGCTTTGAACACGTATTGAAGTGGTAGTTTTTTTTTTATCGACAATCGACAGCAAATTTAAATGATTTATGTATATCGAGTATGTTGACATTAATGTAAGTGATTATAATTAATATATCAAAGACATATTGTCATTAAATCATTATCAATTCTTACTGGGTTTAAATAAAAACAAGGATGACAACATCCATAAAAGCGAAGCTCTGAAACGGTAGGACAAACGGACATTAACACTTGTATAATGTCAGAACTGAATAATCAGAATGCGAATGTATAAGAGTCAAAGCAAAATTGTAAGTAAATTTGTTGAAAAACTGCTTGATACAGGATAATGATTATGGAATACTTACATTTTTAGGACTTGATTGTAGAGTTGCTTCGCTTATAATATTGTACTTTGTTGTTCCAGGAATCAGTATACCAAAAATCAGACCAATCGGATAATTAGGTCACATACAAATTTGTTGTTAAAAATGTAAAAAAAATTAACATGTTTAAAATGGACGTACGGACATTCTGGTAATGATTATAGAGTTGCTATGCTTTCTAACTCGTATCTAACTATTACAGGAATCACCATGCAAAATTTGAAATCGATAGGACAATTCTAACATGCCTAAATTAACGAAAAAAGCTATTTAAAAAAGTAAAAAAATCAACATGTTTAAAATGGACGTACGGACATTTTGGTAATGATTATAGAGTTGCTACGCTTTCTAAATCGTACCTAACTACTAAAGGAATCACCATGCAAAATTTGAAATCGATAGGACAATTCTAACATGTCTAAATTAACGAAAAAAGCTATCCGTTACGGACGGACGGACGGACGGACCGACCCTAATTATAGAAAAGCTTCGCTTTTAAAAAGTAGCCATGGCGACATAACAATATTCTTTAAGGGTTATGATTATTATAAGCTCACATTGCCATTATATCTACCACGGAGTGAGGGGACATTGAACTGTAAATTCGACATGTTCTATTCGATGGCTTTGAAACTTTGGGTACTTATTAAGTTTTGATTGGTTGATTCCAAACTAATACTAATCTCTATTATGTTAATTATGTTTTAAATCATTGGGTACGTCCATTGTCTTATCCCTTGGTATGAAAGCATACATTTAGTAATGTTAATTTTATTTTATCTGTGACTTGAACTCTGTGAAAAAATCCTAATATAACGAAGGGCTCGGCAGCCGCGCATCAGCCTCCTGTAGGCCTTTCGGAAATCAACCTTTTACAACTTAAAAATTGTCTAAAAATATAACCATCCATCTTTCCAAACAAATTCCAAGCATCCAAATGGTTATAAATTTTGGGCATAGTAACCACTGCCGAGCCTTGATATAAAGTGCAATATAATGCGGTTTTTACTTCCTTTTTGTAAACTAAAACTTATATAAAAAAAGGAAACCTTTTTTAATAAACTAAGAAAAAAGATTTTGAAAAGATGTCGCTCATATTTATGACTAAAATTTAATATTGCTTTTGCGATATTTATATAGTCTTCGTTAAGCTTTCTTTATCCTTTAAAAGTAACATAATATCTATATGTGTGTTTGTACGGAAAGATCTCACTCATGGCTAATATATTCAATGAAGCTTCTTATAGGCTCCAAACATTTTTTTGTAATTTTTGTTTTAACCCCAATCCCCCCAAATTTCTATTCCTCCTTACACTTAAATCAAAAGTTACAGCTTATACACCACCCCTCCCCCCCCCCCCCCAACCCTTTAACTTCAAATTGTTTTATTGGCACCAGTTGGTCTTAAATAAATTTAAATAATTTTCTATTTCAATACTATGCAAACCATTCTTTAAAACTAAAACTAAAAAATACACCTATCCTATTGCTACGCTACTTAGAAACATAATAAATAATTATCCTTGGTTGCTGTTAATGTTTTTTATTTTGTTTTGATTGGACACATCAAAGCTTTCTATTGTCTGTAACTGTTACTGGGAATTATTTTGAATTTTAAAAAGACAAATTCTAAAGAAACATGCATGTTTTATTAGATATGAAACAAATTTATCATGAATTTTGGTCTTTATTTTTGGCTGATTTTAGGCTATTTTGGAAGAGGTTAATAACTCCTAATTCCCCTGGTAGGATCAAGAAATTTAAATTACAACCTCTGAAAAATATAAAACTGCCACCTCCCCCCCTCCTCCTTTCTTAGACGTAAGCTCCTAGAGGCTGGTAGCGAAAACAAACAGGTTCATTAGTGTAAAATTCATCGTGCCCGTTTGCTAAAATGTTTAAGACTGGATTTTGCAAAGCAATATAAAATATAAAAATTCGCTTAGTGCGTGATATCAAGAGCAGGTTAAATGCCTTGGCACATAAACAGGATGAAATAAGTAGTATATACAGAGGTGTATTTAGGACTTTTGTACAAAGGTCAGGCGATAGCTCATAATAACACGTTATATATAAAAACAGAACCACTTTTAATGTGTTATTAACTTAATATACATTTTAAGGGAGGACTCGATTATTTGGCTATATGTGTTTTGGGCTTTTTTACATGAAGGAATCTTAAAAGAAATTTTCCAAAATATATTTTTTACTAAACAAAAAGCAAGCATGTATTCTTTTTTTGTAAAAATCCGTCAATAGCTTCCGGATGTCTGATTTAAGGCGATTCCTAAAAATCCTTCCTAATTAATAAAACATAAGAATTTCTATCTCAGTGTCTCACGTTGAACTGTAATTCTATGACCAAATATGATTTTATGGAACCACATTTTTTGGATGAGAAAATTTAGTGACATAAATTATCAGTTGAAATCTCAATCTTTTTAAATTAGTTTCATTTATCATGAAATTTAAACATTGAAAATTTGTTTTGCTGGCAATAACTACAAAACAAACCTCTACTTTAGTTGATGAAAGATGTTATTTTAGATAGAAATGTACAATAAACAAAAGTATTAAGATGAATTTCTTTGCAAAAAATTATAGTCATTGCTTAATAATTAGTGTTGACTTAGAGATATTAATCAAAAATCTTCGTAGCTGATTGGTATCATTGGTGTATCGATATTTCGGAAATTACCTACTTAAAAAGTTTATATTATAGGCAATATAAGATATTTCTAAGCCCAAATAACGCTATTCTAGTAATGTCTAAAGTAACTGGACAAAGTGTCTTAATAATCAGCCATGTGACGTCATAAAAATGAGGGAGATGAGAGGAGAAGTGGGAAAGAAAACACCTAAAAAAGAGATAATAATTGTATGACGTCACATTGCTGATTGTTGAGACATTTTGTCCAGTTACATGTCTTAACGATCAGAGTCTTATGTTGAAATGATAACAGCAAAAGAAATGACATAGTCCACAGCAACATATCTCAGTAATAACTGAAGCAATATTTTTATTAGATGGTTTTAAGCTATTTTTCACAAAAAAAATACTTTCCTAAGAGAATAAGAAAAATGTGACACTCTATGTTAAGTTTAATGGCTGTTTATAAGAAAACAATCTTTAATCAATCAAGGGATAATGATTAATTAATCTTCTCAGACGATAATTTGTTTTTTTTATTCTTGAAATTTATACTTTAGGGGACCTTCTGAAATTTTGACCTTTTAAAAAAAGAATAAGCGTTCATTTAGCTTTAAATTTACTTTTTAAGCAACTATTTAAAGTGACCTTTATCCCCTTTTTAGCATAGCACTAAAAAAAATGATTTTTCTAAAAAGGAATAATAATCTTTAACTAAGCAACATTAAAAACCATAAGGATAAGGAAAATGATGTTTTTTTTAGGGAATAGTTCTTTCATGGCAATGCCACTTAAGGGGCGATTCGTCGTATCCTTAAAATGGCTTTTTATAGGTTATTTTAGGTTAGGTTTGGTTATATTGGGTTAGGTGATTGCCCACAGGGTTAGTCAATTGGCCCCGCAGGGTTAGAGCCCCCCGCAGGTGCTAGAAATAGGAGAAAAGTTACTTTGAAAAGTACGAAGAAACGCCACTTGGGGTGCGTTGCCAGGAAAGGTACTATACCCCTTTTTTATATTTGATAAAATCTATATAAAGTAACAGGATCTGTGTGGGTGTCTTTTGTCTGCCTGTACCGAAGAATCTGGCTAACCACTGAACATATATGGTTTTATGAGTAGAAACATTAATAAAAACAGCTGATATTAATATACCAAATTATTTCTCAACTTAGATATCATTATTAAAACATAGATAAAACTAAATCGAGTGATGTCCTTTTAATGAGAAATGTTTTTCCTAGACAAATAATTTAAACCCTTTTTTAAATTATGGATGTGAATCTACATTTGTTTTTCACCATTGAATTATTACCTTTCCTTTTTTTTATTAGCGGCTAGGCCCTAGAGGCCTCTAGGGGAACTTAATGGAGATGGGAGACCTCAACTTTAAATTTTAGTACATAGACTTTGGAGTCAAACAATAAGACAACTTTGGGTGCTATTGTAATTTACAATCCAACGTCCCCATCCTTATAAGAACAGCCATATGCTAAAATTAAAGATTGGGGGTACAAAGTTTTCTTTTTCCAAGTTCCATATCCCCGCCCCTAATCCTGGTAGCACACATGAGTGACTGTGTAATCAGTGATATGTAAACAATTCACCGTATTTAGCCACAGATCTAAAGGGATAAGACAATGGCCTATAAAGTGATGTACAACCCCAATCATGATACACAAAACTACCCCTTTTGTAGATTAAAATTAGTGGTTGAAACGTTTGAACACTCATCTTAATGAACCAACCCATCAAAGTCCCCAAATTTGTTAAGCCAAAAAATAAGAAAACGTTACTATTAAACTTTGGGGACTAGTGTAATTAACAGCCCATTGTCCCCTCTCTCTCTGGTATTTAGCGCTGTATCAAAAGCAGTGTCAATCACTTCAGCATATGTATCATAATAGCAAATCATCATTTTCACAAATTAATGCTCACCTTAAACATTTCATAATCTTTTTTTGTATATATGAAACATTTTGCAGTTACTATAATATATTAAACTAGCGGCTACACCTCTAGCAACTGGGACAGATAGAGGCTGTACAAATAGCTAAAAACCAAAGACTTAAGTCAGGGGACAAAATAGCCTAAAACCCTCACAAAACCATATTGTGAAATTTACCTAAAATAGAGAATCCAATCGGTTCAGTAATTATTGAGATCTCAAGCTTCAAACAAAAAACCTTATTACTACAACTATGATTACTTAATTTTTAGAAAAGCTAGAAATTATTTACTGGAAGTTTTTATTAGGTTAGTTGAATCCCCTTGTATATGCATCGAAAAATTGCAATCATTTATGCAAAATTGTAAAAACACTGTGGAACCGTTAACTGATATAGTTTGCTAGGTTTTTTGCAATAAAATTTTATAATAAATTGACCGTACAATTTTGCATATTTTAATATTATTCATTTTAAACAATATCAAAGATGTGCAAACTTTTACGCATATTATCAGATTCGCAAAAAGCAAATAAATTAAATGAAAGTTAATGATATTCATTAGTGCTAAGTTTTATAATAACGTTTTGTTGTTTGTTGGCTTAACAACTTTTGAAACTTTATTAAGTTGGTTTATTGAGTTGATTGTCCGAACATTTCATCAACTCATTGTAATCTTCAGAGATGGGTTTTTGAAAAAAGAATGCCGCGTTTTTTTGACATTTTTTAGACATGTCGAATAAACAGAGTATACAACTATTTATTTAATTATTTCGCTTTTGTTGGCACGGCTTTCATAGAAGAAAAACAAATTATCTTAAATCTATTTTTGCTGCATATTAATTAATGCATCTTTTTAGAGCTGTATTAGACATTATACAAATGACTAAAATATTAATTTGAAAATTATGAATTCTTTAGTTGTATACTCTGTTGGCATTTACATAATAATGATTGATTGAACGAAGACGATATCGTCTTCGTTCAATCAATCAATGTCTAAAAAATGACGGAAAAACGCGGCATTCTTTCTCAAAAACCCATCTCAGAAGAGCGAATTTTGTGCATCATCCAATGGGATGTACATCGTTTTATAGACCATCGTCTTGTCCCTTTAAAACCCTGATAATGATAGAAAAGCAAAAGATTTTAGTTTATATTTCTCTTTTGATATTATGCAGTTTTGCTGATTGATAATGTGAAACATATGGAGAAGAGAATGAATACCAATATTTATTGCAAATTTAATTTAATTTAAATGGCAGGGATGGGAATCGGGATACGTATCTTGAAAAGTAGACAATGATAAATAAGGAAATTGCTGGAATTGATAAACAGAAAAAACTTCAAATAATATCCATTAAGAGCGAAAAAATATAAGCTATATAAATGGGAAAACAACATATTGAGCAAAAAAAATTTTAGTGACCTTAAAAATTTATCTTCTTCGAAAACACCGACAAAAGTTGTTGTGAGTCTTATACGAGTCTTTGGCGCATTAATCTACACCCATTTCTCCCTCCAATTGGCAGAAAATCACATCCTAAAAATTGTAGGTGCTTTTACTTAATCCTATTTATCGGCCACCGATATTTCTAAAAAAGATTAAATCTATATAGAGACCTAACCACGCAGGGCTCATTCCTTATTGGGTACTAGCCATGACGGGCTATCTAAAACTTTATTTAACCTAATCTAACCTAGAGTAAACCTTTATGGTCCTATAAACAAGGGGACAATGGGCTGCTTATTACACTAGTCCGCAAAGTTTTTAATAAAGTTTTCTTATTAGTTTTCCTAGCAGATGCTGCGCAAAATGGTACAAAAAAATTGACGTCATATGATAAAATAACCAATGAGAGGCGAGTATATATTTTACCATTCAATTACAATGTATACTGGCCTCTCATTGGACAACTTTATAGTATGACGTCATTTTTTTTGTACCATTTTGCGCAGAATCTTCCTAGCAACTTTAGGGACTTTAAATGAATTCTGATTGGTTGATTCATTAAGTTGAGTGTCCAAACGTTACAATTAATAATTGTAATATACAGAAGAGGGAATTTAGTGTATCATCCTTGGGGATGTACATACATTTTTCCGCCATTGTCTTATCCCTTAGGATCCCTGAATAAGAAACCATCAGATTGGAAAAGATTACATTCTCGTCCATTATCCTATTGCAGTACTGAGCTGGATCTTTAAATCATTTTAATGGTGCGCTAAATCGGGGTGCGCCGAATTTCAGCCAATCACAGCGCGGAATTTCGTAAAATGCTGTGCTTTCATTGGTGGAAAGTTGGCTCACCCCGAATTGGCGCACTATTGAAATGATTTAAAGATCCAGCTCTGTTGTATCTTATTAGCTAACTATGGTTAAATCATAAAACCATTACATACATAAATTAGGCTTTACACCATACCTACTTATTATTAACAAGGATAATTATGTCATTAAGTAGCGCAGCTTCAACCTTCCAAAGCTTGAATCTAAAAAGATAGTATAAAACATTCCAGGGACGTATATAAAGTTTTCCTAAAAATTCTGTAGTTTTCCAAATCTTAAGCTTTAGACAAAAAAAACTTACTACTTTATATATTAGGATATTGCAATCATATATGTACAATACCAATAAAATATCCTCATCATAGAGTAGTTGCGCTATTGAGAGTATTAGAAATAGTTTTAGAAGCTTAGCTCATCTATAAGTAACTACATTTACTCCATACCTGCTAATTAAAAATAACATATCTATAAGAGCATGAGTACCTTTTACTACAATTATTTGACTTTTATCTCAAACAATTCACTAATCAATAGAAGGGGTAATTTGTTTCTTATCATTGGGGATGTAAAATGTAAATACAGTTATCCTACATTGTCTGATCCATTAAAATAACTAGGTTC
Source organism: Acartia tonsa (assembly GCF_053477335.1). Lineage (NCBI taxonomy): Eukaryota > Metazoa > Arthropoda > Copepoda > Calanoida > Acartiidae > Acartia > Acartia tonsa. The sequence goes on from NC_137273.1 coordinate 33,331,760, forward strand.
AAAGGCTTTGTTTTTAATCATTCTAGTTTTATTAATTGCTTTTATTTAATCTAATATAACATTAGTTTACTAAGTATTAATTGTAAAGATAAATAATTTTTTCATAAAATTGTTATTATTAACATAAAATTTAAGCTAGTATAAATTTATAATTCAATTTTGATTTGATATTTAAGAATTTGAACATATGTTTCGAGTATATTTTTAAAACCTTATTAAAAATTCGTCTTGTTAATTATATTCGCTGAAGGAGGTCCATTTAATATTCATTAATGGCATTAATACTGATTTAGTGAATATATTAAAATTATATGCTAAATTGGTAATTTCGCTCATAAAGTAAGCGGGGAAAACAAACCCCTACTCCACTTGGCAATGAATACAGAATATACGTGGATATTATGACAGGGGAAAAATTGTCGTCAATTAAGGTTGCTAAGATATAACTCATTTATTTGCCTAATTGTTCATCCAATAGGAGGGTAAGGGATGGAGTAAAGGGGTTGATGGGGGTCATCGTTATTTTAGCCAACTGCGAGTTTCACTTGATTAGAGAACATAAAAATCTGGTGTATCATCCACGTAATGATACATCCATTTTTGTGGCGCAGCTACTCTATGGATAAGGTCTCTAAATAAAATGAGATGGTTTAAATATCTTATATTGACCTATTACTGTGCCTGTAGCAATGTGTTAGGTGTTATTTTCAAAATGCATTTTATGTGTACAAGACTTAAATATTGCAAGCCATGAAAAAATTTAAATGTTTACATTGGAATTATCATTATATAGTTTAAGCTTGCAGCCTATAGAGTTAGTTTAGACTGTTCTCTTTTATAGAAGAGCACCTACTATAATAGATAAAATTAATCCTTCTGTAGACTACAATTAATGGGTGAAACGTTTGAACACTTAACTTAATGATCCAACTAATCATAATTCAATAAAATTCCCAGAAGTTGTAAGGCCAACAAATAAGAAAACCTATAATAAAACTTTGGGGACTAGTGTAATAAACAGCCCATTGTCCCCCTCTCTCTCTCTCTGTTTTATTTTGATTTTTTACTAAAAACTGTTCTTTTCACTTAACCGTTACCTTGTTATTGCTGCGTTAATCATTAATGTAATAAACTTAACCATAAATTTCGACACATTACAAACTTTCCCGATTTTGTATTACTTTTGAGGAACATGATTCCAGTTACGTCATATTTTTCTTTCCCGAAAAAGGGAAGGGGGAAAGAAAAAAAAGGGAAGGGGGGAAGAAAAAGAGATGGGAGAAAAGGGGGTTTTCCCCATCTCTATTGAAGAGATTTTCTTCCCCCCTTCCCTTTTTCGGGAAAGAAAAATATGACGTAACTGGAATCATGTTCCTCAAAATTAATACAAAATCGGGAAAGTTTGTAATGTGTCATAAATTTCTTTTTAAAGAAGACAGTTGAGACTCTAAAGTATTCTAATCCATTGGTCTAATATCTAAGTGAAAAGCAAACATGGTACTTATGCATTATTTTTATATGGCTACAAAATTTGAATTTTCTTAGGTATTTCGTGGGATATAAGAATAGGAACATAGAGGATATTTAAAGCTTCCCTGTAATTTAAGTCAACATTATCTGATTATTGCATTGGGGGTAAATGGGTCAAAGCAGACAACCAACCCTTTGTCCTTTTCATAAAAGCCTTAAATTTCTTCTTAATACAGGCCATTCATAAGAGTCTTTCTACTAGAGTCATGCTCCTGACATAGCATTTGTAGGCATACAACATTTTCTGATTTCTTGAACGAAGCAAAAGTAAGAAGCCAATATCTCCCCAATAATAGATGATTAGAACAAAAATTTCCCTGGCAAAATCCTGTACACGCCATGGAATAATATACTCTTTTGCTTGGAACAGCTAGAAAGAATTAACTACCTTGTAAGTAATCTACATGGATTCTATGCAATGATCTAAAGGGATAAGACAATGAACGATGTTCATTCCCCATGATAATTCCAAAATTACTTCTTCTATAGATAACAACTTCTATAGATAACAAATAGTGGTTGAAACGTTTAGATACTCAACTTAATAAACCAACCAATCAAAATTTAATTAAAGTGCCAAAAGTTGTTAAGTCAACGAATAAAACGTTAATAAAAAAACTATATGGACTAGTATAATAAACAGCTCATTGTCCCCTTCCTTCCTGGATTCTATTCCTTGCAAACATGGCACTTATGCATCATATTTCTCATTTTTACCACACGCGGCATTTATGTGCATCCACCTCCGCACAATTCATAAAGAATTAGGGATATAAAGGGATAAGACACTGGCCTATAAATTTTGTACAGCCCCAATGATAATGCACAAATTCAACCTTAATGTAAGAGTAAAATTGGTGGTTGAAACGTTTAAACACTTAACTTAATGACAAAATTCACTGAAGTCTCCAAAGTTGCTGAGCCAACGAATAAGAAAAGAGTATTATTAAACTTTGGGGACAAGTGTAATAAACAGCCCATAGCCTTCCATTCTCTCTGATAAGAATACGTGGTTATTGTAAAAGATTCTCTTATACCATATTAAAATTTATTTTCAGATAACTAATATCACGATAGCCCCCATGACTTTGCCTCATTCCCTCCCCTGACTGACCATGGAGGAACTTATTAACACATCTACATAGTATTTCTTGTTCACAATGACACAATAGTAAAAACTAAGAAAAAGACTGTTAGATGATAATTATAAATCAAAGGAAAAAGGGTAGTTTGTGCTGTTTTAATAATTTGCGGTTGTGATGATTTGATAATACGATAAATATGCGGACGTAAATGCATATGCTGCACATATTTATACTTTAGTTGGGAACAAGGTCTAAAAATAGGTTGTCTGTCTGTATCAAAGGATCTTGATAACCTCTAAACCGATATGGTTCTCCTTTACAGTGTAGCTTCTCATAGCCCTTGAAAAGTTTTAAAATTATTTTGGGGGAGGGTACAACCACTCCAAAAAGAGAAATCGCCCCTTGAAAAGAAATATAATAGTAGTATTTTAAAGTGCCTCTAGGCGGCGCCACTATATGACTTACTGGACTTCCCTCCGTACAGGAGTGCCTAATTTTTGATTTTTGAAACTACAAAAGAAAAGAGCGGGGTCAACTTAATTATTTATTTGTAGATTAATTTACCCCCATCAAACATTTAATGTTACAAATCAGCTTCCCAACTAAAACCATGTGTACTGTGTAGGTTGTAAATTTAAATAATAATTGTATGTAATCATCTTGCATGTACATATTTATACTATTTATCAATTTTAAGTACAAGTAAAGTCTGTTAGTTTTTATATGTTCGATCATAATATTACATGTATTTGGCCATAACCACTCTATGGGCTGCTATTTACTAATTAATTGCAATTGAAAATGCCGCAAAATTTAATATTTTGTTGGAGTAATGTTGGAGTAAAACTTTTGTGCACGTAACTAAAGGGAAGTGGGTAAGAAGAGGAGAAAAAAGAGAAGGGGGTTGTGGGTAAATTATCTTTAAAATTGTTTGTCAAAATCACATTCCCTTTTCCCTGGCCAAAACTCTGTCAAAAATACTTATAAAACAGATCTTTTTCAACGTAAGATACTTAACAGTTTCTTTATAAGCCCAAGTAATCAGTTTTGAAATATCCTTTTGTTTCTTGGAAAACTAATGAAAATACTTTAAAATATGCAATTTGGGTGTAAGTTTTTATATGTATGGAAACCAAAGAATTAAGAAAAAAATCTTTTTTAAAAACTTTTCTCTCATTTTTAAAGTTTTATTCAAGTTTGATGATAAATTAGCAGTGGCTTCGTTAGCTCCAAACGATTAAAAAAAAGTAAGACTACAAACAAGGATGGCAACACCCATGAGTAGCAATGCACAATAAAAATCAAACAGCAGATGTTAAGTTGTCATATATAAAAAAAGATTTAATAATTACTATCAAAGCAGTGCAGTATTTTTTTTCATACTTATTTGACTTCATCACATATGAAGCTTTTTTTGGGTCAAAGGTACTTGAGGGTAAAGGCGAATCCACTTGTAATTAATAGCGAATCTTTTCTATAGTTAGTCTAGATCCATCCTGATTCCTAAGACAAAATAGTACAATGTTATAAGCAATTTTTTTCTTTTATAAAGTTCGAAAAATATGTAAATAAGTATGTCCTTAAACTGTATTTAAACAGTTTTGCAACAAATTTAATGAAAATTTAGACCAAACTTAAATATTCATATTCTGCTTATTCAGAAATCCGTTCTAACACTCTACACGTATTAATGCTCGTTTGTCCTACCATTCCAAAGCTTCGCTTTTATGGATGTTGTCAACCTTGTTTTAAAAGTAAATTATAACACTATGAGCTGAGGTATGCAATAATGTATAATTTCTTGTTGAAATTATTCTATATGCACAAAAGAAATAATAATTTATATGCCATTTAATCTGCAACTATTAGATGTTTATACATTTCTGTAAGATGGTCATTTTAAGTTATGTTTTTTTTAAACTTGGGGAATTTTTGGCAATTGAGGTGAAAGAATCAACCCTAAAAGAGATATTACACAAGAAAAAGACACCAATTAATACAAACAAAGTATTTTTTGAAAGCCCTTAGTAAGCAAAGCTACTAATTGTTGTAAGTATGAAAAATCAAGTATACTTTTACAACCACTTTATAAATAAACTAGCGGCTACGCCCCTAAAGACTCCAAAGGTCACCTAAGGAAAGACTGGGGGGGGGGGGGGGGGAGTCGATCATCCGATTCCAATTTTAGTACTAAAGAAGAAAAAGTAAAAATTAGGAGATCTATATCAGTCCAACAGTAAGCGAGATCATTTAGTACAAAAACTTTCCGACATCCTGTTACTTTTTCACAGGTAAAATAAATATGCAAAGCTACTATTAAAAAATGTTTATTGGTTAGTTTGTCTGTCCGTCATCGCGCATACTGTGATGCGTGAACCTAAATTGCGCTGCATAACTGCTTTATATATGCGCGTTAACATTTAAGAGTTTTTCATAGATTTTTTTTCATGAAGTCTAGAAAATAAATATAAAACTTACGTCAATTTTATTTGATAAATGAAATGTGATTTTAAAATAGTTTAAATGTCTTCTTCTACACCATATTATGGTTTGCTGTGCCCGCCACTCATTTTATCGTCAAGCTTCCTTTCTCTGTATTCGGACGAAGCCCAATCTGTACCACTTTTGCACCACTTTTGACGTCATATTCTCCATCTCATTTATAGGGGTTTTCTTTCCCACTTCTTCTCTCATCTCCTTCATTTTATGACGTTACAGGAATCAAAAGTGGTGCAAAAGTGGTACAGATTGGACTTCGTCTGTATTCGTGATAAGTTTTTCGTGTTTGAATGTTTGTATGTCTGTTCCAAAAGATCTCGTAAATTGAACTGACAAAGATAAAAGTTGCTTATTTCTCAACTTAAGTTGCTTATTCCTCAACTTTTATGAATTTTATTATTGCTTTCTATGGCTACTTTTACGCATTATTGAAGTGATAATCGTTTTATTATGTTTTTTAGTAGCGAAGCTACTATATAATCAAATTTGTCTGTACAACCATCTTGTCTTGAAAATATGATTTTCTAAGCTGTTATATAAAATTACTAGCGGCTTCGCCCCTAGCCTCTAGGGACTTTGCTCCAAGATGTAATTTAAAAAAGTAAAAAAGAAAATAGCCTTAAACCACTTCAGGACCAGTAGGTATATTCCCTAAAGAGTAGAGCCCAATCGGTACAGTTGATACCGAGATCTTAAGCTTCAGACGGACAGACATCATTTTACTTTGTATTATAAGATATAAGATAAAACTGCTGATAAGTATCTGTATAAATAATTTGTGTAAAATCTAATTACCTTTAATAAAACATTTTTCCAATGGAATTAATTATCCTTGTAATATAATAAAATAAAAAAAATACCGTTTCTCAAATTTTAATAAAAGATGTTTTTACTATTTTATTATATAATCTATAATACAAAGTAGCTTGATGTCTGTCTGTCTGTCCGTCTGTCTTTCCCGGTAACCACTGAACCGATCGGTTTCTACTCCTCAGAGAATATACCTACTGGTCCTATGGTGGTTTTAGGCTATTTAGGCGAAGCCGCTAGTAAAGTATATAGTAGCATATTAAAATTATTATCAGACATAGAAAAAAACACCCAAAATCTTCTAGCATGACAAATTGTAGGTTAAACAAGGATGACAACATCCATAAAAGCGAAGCACTGAAACGGTAGGACAAACGGACATTATCACTTGTATAGTGTTAGAACTTAATTATCATAATATAAATTTATAAGAGTCAAAGCAAAATTGTAAGTAAATTTGTTGTAAAACTGCTTGATACAGGATAATTTTTATGGACATACTTACATTTTTAGGGCTTGATTATAGAGTTGCTTCGCTTATTACATTATACTTTGTTGTCCCAGGAATCAATATACAAAAAATCAGATCAATCCGATGATTTGATCACATAAAAATTTGTTGTTAAAAAAGTAAAAAAATCAACATGTTTAAAATGGACATACGGACATTTTGGTAATGATTATAGAGTTGCTACGCTTTCTAGATCGTACCTAACTACTAAAGGAATCACCATGCAAAATTTGAAATCGATAGGACAATTCTAACATGCCTAAATTAACGGAAAAAGCTATCCGTTACGGACGTACGGACGTTCGGACGTACGGACGGACGGACGGACGTACGGACGGACGGACGGACGTACGGACGGACCGACCCTAATTATAGAAAAGCTTCGCTTTTAAAAATTAAGAAATTCCGACAAAAAAAATCATTACTTGTATAATTTAATGTATTTATAATTATAAAATAAATAAAAATATAGAGTAACCTAAAAAAGGCGACATTAAATTGTTTATTATACAAGTACCCAAGGGTTTATAATAACGTTTTCTTATTCAT